>NW_017805798.1:1549254-1677078 GCF_001891065.2 Hippocampus comes
TTTTTTATTTGTGGTGTATCTTATTTTGAAGGCACGTTTAAACGTGACCATAGCGACCAGCGAGCGTTGCGGCCAGATAGGACGTTCCTCATGTCATGATTTGTGTTGATTATTATGTTTCGAAAATACCACAGTTTTCATGCGGGTCATATCATATTATTTTGTTGTATTTATCCGTCACAACTTAAAGGCCGGTCCCTGAAAATATTGTCTGGTGTTAAACCGGTCCGTGGGGCAAAAAAGGTTGGGGACCGCTGCTTTAGATCACACCACAGGTTCTGGCGATTTCTGAGAGGATGGGAGTATCAGATTCACGTCATGTTAACATCCGGGGACCTTTTAGGTGTCATCATCGCTTTAAAATAAGTACACTTGAGCGTTTTTCTTCGAGGGCCGCCCCTGTCGTGCGGAGCTTATCAGTCATCGAACAGCGGCGTCCCGTCACGATGCGGAAACATACAAATACAGGAAATGACTTTTGCAGGAACTATCCATTCAAATTGCTTCCTCTGAAGGACTTCCAAGCAGTGATAATGACAAGTGATAAGTTACTTGGAACAGAACCAAGCAAGATTAAGCCTTCACTTCCTTCCTCAATGGCTGCCTGTTAATTTGCCTCTGTGTGTTCCGTCCTCTTCCGGAGAGGTCCGCTAATCTGTTCGCCTTGGAACTGCAGAACGTTTCGACGTGGCGGATGACGCCAGGGAAGCGAACGAGTGATTGAGGAAGAGTCAGGACTCTACCCTCGGCTAATGCACTTTTGCATGCAACACACTCGGCATCTGCGATTATTTCCCAAGTCTATCGCGAACCTTAAACTCAATGTGTCCCCTTCTTTCAAAATCCTACTAAATGAGGTTCGTGTTAAATGAAGTGTTAGAAGGACTCTGTGTGTGTGTGTGTGTGTGTGTGTGTGTGTGTGTGTGTGTTGTTCTTTAATCAGTATGATTAAAGTCATCCATCATGTCAAATGGGCACCAGTCCTGCTGACCCTCATTAATACAGTCCATTGAACATTGTTGCGCACGAATACCTGAAGGCAACACACGATTTGGGCGCTTTCAGAGCGGTCCAGGTTTCACAACTAAAAATAAAAGCTCATTAAAATAAAAACGGCCTCTACGCGAGCGCCAAGTCAAACAGGCTGAAGGGAGAACTGGAAGTGAGAAACCGCAAAACCGCTCCTATCATCTGGAGTCCAAATGAAGAATGGGAAGACACTTAAAAGCATTTCCTCTGCTCCGAGCTATAAGTGCAGCTTCGATAACGAGAGCCATGAGAACGAGCTTTTCATCAAACGGGAACGTGAAGGCTCGGGTGGGGGGGGGATGAACCACAATGGCACAATTTAGAAACTCCGAAAGTCCTGCAAATATGAGTTTGTGTTTTATATTCTGACTTTTTCCACATCCTGTCATATCTACAAAGAGGATCATTTTCTGGTCCCTCAGTTTATTCTGGTAACAGGAATCTGGTGCGTCTTCTCAAACGAGTGTTGCAAGAAGGATTTTTCGACTCTTCCTTCATTCAAGAAAACAGAGAGCGACGTCAAAATGAATAAATGCAATTTAGAGGTGACGCATGTTGAACTGTGAGATCAGTGGGTCAGAAATGAAACATCTGTTCGATTTTGGAATTGTTCGGCACTTGCAGGCAAACACTCATCCAATAAAACAGAAGCTTTAAATCAGGGGTTGGCACTGAACGGAACACAAAGAGACAAAAAAAAAAACCCCCAACAACAACAACATTGTCTTCCCATAATGTGACCATTAATTAATAAATAAACTAAAAAAAAAAAAACTATTTTTTTTTGTGAAATACAAAAAAAAAAAAAAGAAATAAGAAGAAGGGCAAAAAAAAAAAATAGATTTCCAACTTTAATATGATCAACGTGCACAACTCAATGCAATTTTGGTTTTGATCCTTTTTGAGAGGGGAAGTCAAATCAATAATGCCTGTTGCACAAGCGTATCTCCAGGACATTTCCCATTGACTTGAGACATGACCGTGTTCCGAATTAAGAAATCTGTTAAAACCGAGTTGTTCTAGTCGTCTTTTTCTGGCATGTTTTTGCTTGACGAGTGGTGTTGCGTTTGCATCAAATATGCCTTTTGGAATTACCGCCCACAAGTTTAGCTTTGGTTTCATCAGACCAAAAACACATTTTCCCCAAATGTGCATTTCGTTGTGTTTATTTTCGGGGTATAGGTTACAGGCCACGATAATGGAGGTAATTTGTTTTGGGAAAGGATTAATCTTGTCAGGTTTTTACGAATTTGAACAGGGGTGTGCAGACTTTTAATAACACCGTCTTGTAGACGAGCAACAGACCGCCATCAGGAATTCAAAGCGGCGCGTCTCCTTGTTCAAGGCAGCATTTTGCTCTGACAACTGATGAGCGTGACCCATTTTTGGGAAAAACCTGCTTGAAACGCTTCTGCCCCTAATTCAACAGTTCTTCTGTTTGTCCTGAAATCGTCGCCGAAGATTCTGGGAAACGCCTGATCGGCTTTTCCGTGAGTTGAACGTCCTGTCAAGTTTCCAAGCAAACATCCAACAAACCGTCATAACTTCTTGACTCGAGACTGAAATGTTTTGGCTCGCGCATTTCTTTCCACTGTCTGGGTGCCAGGTGGACAAAAGAACAGGAGGAGGACGACGCACTTTTTGAAGCAGGTAACTTGCATGCCGAAAGGACTTTTTTACATTTTGCTGTCGTGGCCATTAGCCTCCGTGACGTCACTGACCGCACGGCCTCTGACAAATGCTGGAATGCCGAATGTTAAAACGGAAAAGTACACTTTCAAAGCTTCAATCAGACAACGCAAATCTTGGCCTCGAGACAAGAATCTCAAGTCTTTCCATGATGCAACGCGGCATCCGCTTGAAATGAATTCACCACAACAAACCCCGCAGGAGACGCTTCTCCGTCCTTCTGGCCGTCCTCAAAGCACCAAAAGCACCAGCGGACGAGATCGGACCCAAAACAAGCACGCGAGTGCAAAACAAATGGGCCCGAACGAGCCCCAGTTGATCTCCCCCCCCCCGACCCGCCCCAGCCAACCTTTGGCATGGCAGTCAGTTATAGAGACGTCAAGTGGTGCGGGCGGGAATGTGAAACCCAAGCACGTTCCCCCATTTGGCACGCAGTTATGAGGCCACTTCATAGGAGTGTAAACTGTGTATTTAAAAAGCCGTCATTGTGGGACTAACGCTGGCCCTGAAGTAGGTTGTTAGAATAACTCAATGACACAATGGTTTCTTTTCTAAATAAACAGATGTGGGTAGGCTGTTAAAACCGTCAGCTTTTTTTTTTCTTTCTTTCTTTTCTCCGCTTCCCCTTCGTCCTTCTCCCCTCCTCCATCTCATCCGCGCGAGCACGCGCGCACACACTCGCTTCCACCCTCTGTCCACATGTCTAAGAAAGGCAACGGGCCGCTCTTCCTGCAGCTGTTCAGTACACACACGGGCCTCTGTTCCAGCTCCAGTATCCTAAGTGTGCAAATTCCGGTTGTCTAGCCGATTAATGATGATTTATCTTTCTGTTTATTTATTTATTTTTTTAAGTCTTCATCTTCCAAGACCACTGCCGCCGCACACCAACTAACTGCTCATGGCCTCGGTCGTCAAAAACGCTGCCATGTAGAGGAAATGAACTTGGCAAAATCCTGCTGGCACTGGATTATGAACTCTAAATGCCCAAAGATGAGTGTGGCGTTTCGTAATAGCTTGGCCCATCCATATACTGTCCAGTGAACCCCCGATTCACAGGGGGAATAAGCCAGCCCATGAATGACGAAAACATATTTATCATGGATACTCGTTAGAAATGCATTAACTTTTTTTTTTTAAACACTTAAAATTCCTGAAAAAAAAAACAAAAACAAACAAAAACATGGGTAAACCTCCAATACGGATTTTCCACAACAAATGTGAATTGGCACGTCAACTGCTTTTTCCGTTTTTGGTTAGCATTAAGCTAGCGGGCCACTCTTAATTAAGGAAACCTGAGCTTGTCTTCGATACATGATGTGTCATTTTACAGGAAATTCGGAGTGGCATTCAATAGCTTGATGCCTCTTCTTTGATCGCTTGTGCAGTACTGGCCAAAGTGACGCTTCTGATGTAAAGTGAGTTGAATTGAGTTCATTGCCACCAAACGACACCCGTATCTCAAGTTTATACCTGCGAGTAAAAAAAAAAAAAAAATCAGCTGAATGACGGCTTGTATCTAAGCGGGGCGACTCGTACCGTCAAAATAAAAAAAATAAAATCAATAAAAAGATTAAAAAAAATCGAAACAATGCAAAGACAAACACTTCACTTCGAGTAAGCTTCCCCGACATTCAAAAGAGGCTTATTGTATTTGTGAGAGTCAGAACGGCACAAGACAACCCAAACGCTGCTCCATTGTTTCAGGACCTCCACTAAAGTGTGAAAACGTGGAGGCGAGAGGTGTTATTTCGCAAGTCTGTTTGCTTGCCAATCAGCAGGATTTCGCAAAAATCTCACTCACGTGCGTCGAGGATTTTCATTCCTGCGCGCAGTCACGATGGAACATTTCCCCGTGTCCAAGAAGCAAATGGTAGAGGAGTTCCATCCATCTCATCCAAACGTCTTGCGTCATTCGCCAGGGACGCCAAAGTAGCCTGCCAAAAAAAATATACGGACAATGAAACAAAAGCTTTTGTGAGGGGGAAATTTATTTTCACTTCATGCCATTGGAGTCATGATAAAAGTCTTCAAAACGGTACAGTCTCTTCCCACAGCTGCATGTGCTCCTCAAATAGTATCATGAAATATTATTGAAGTAGGCTTGTTGTTTATGTCCCATGACAATATGTTAGATTGTACCATCAAATACATCTGTCATAATTTTTGTGTGGCCACACAACCGCCGCTTGAATTTTGACAGCCCGCACAACTCCAATTCCCCACGAGGAAGTCGGACAAAGGACGACAGTGATGTCTTAAGACAGAAGTTTAAGTCGTTCCTTGACGGCGGTTGCCATTTAAAACAGCTGCATATAATAATGTTGCCCGATTGAAATGAATTAAAATGCCACAAATTTGTTCCCACATCCCCCACAAAAAAAAAAAAAAAATTATGAAAGAAAGCTAAAATATGGGGCTATATTAAAACACACATTAGCAACATTAGTAAATTAGAGCAAGGATGGGCAAATGGCGACCGGGGGCCACTCAGGGTGTCATTAATGATTAATTTTCAGAAAGAAGTTGACATTTTGATTTTTTTTTTTTTTTTAACAGTCCCAAAGAATTCTTCAAAAAAGCTAAACATTCAATGAAACGTACTGCACAAAAACCGGGGAATGAAATGGGAGAGAAAAATCCCCGGCGAAAAATGGAAAGAAGCAAAATGATTAAAAAAAAAAAAAGGTGAATAAGCGAATCTGTGATTGCCGAACCGCGAACATGCATCGGTTGTAGTTTTAAGTTGCAACATCACCACGGCAGACATGGCTTCGTTGCGCTTACACGGTCTTATATTGCCCTTTACTACAACATCATTTGGCCAAGTAATTTTTGAATGGTTTTGGAATGATATGCAGGACAAACATGGTACCACAACAATATTAACTTTTAAATTTTTTGAAATTAAATTTTGAGTGAGTTGATTTGGTGAGAAAAAAAAAATGCACTTGATGTTGGTTTGCTGTTTTGCCGTTTTGTGCTGTCCTTCAAATGGTCATTTTTATGCAGGAGAATCACTTTTCATTTGCAAAGACAAACAAACAAAAAAAAAATACTAGTATGTGGTTATTTTGTTGTTTTCTTCAAACCCTTTTTTGCTGGGTTAGGATACTGCATTTTTTTTTTATATAAATTGAGAAACATTAAAAATGAAATATGTTAAGAGCATGTAATTTGTCCATATTTAAAGTGCAGGGCATTTGGTTAGGAATTGCATGGTCCTATCTGCCCCCCGTGTAGCATTAAAGTTGCACATCCCTTAATTTGAGTTTCACAACTGATTCATATTTACCGGTAGTGGCACTCCAATCAATCGCCCGCTGATCATAATTTTCCGAGAACGTTTGAGAACCTCTGCTCTATTGTTTCTGTACCCGAACTAAATGTGACGAAACATTTGTTGAAGAGCTATTAAGATTAAAAAAAAAAACAAAACAAAAAAAAAAAACAGAACACAAGACGGAGAGAATTCCTTTTTAAAATCAACCACCAGTTACCAACGTCCCCGGCAGACATTTGCGGGGGCCCTTTCCGAGCAGTGCCGATAAGGCTGCCTGGCGACTAAATAAAAAGCACATGTCGAACATAACAGAGATGCATCATTCCTCGATGAACTCTTGACTCCGGGTGGATTACTGTGACCAATCCACATGTTACACACTCGGAACACAAATCACTTTGCGAGGAAAGTTCAGAATCAGTAATAACGTGCAGAGATGTTGCCATGGCTGTGTTGCTCAATGACTACATTCAGAACGTTCCACTTTTTACTCTTTGTGTGAGTGTGTGTGTGTGTGTGTGTGTGTGTGTGTCCTTTTTGGGCAGGGCTTCATCTCGACCAAGTGAAATTCTGAAGTTTCGCCACAACAACTTGTTTTCAGCCGGTAAGAGCCCGGCAATAACTCTGCTGGGGCCCCAGATGACTCTGGACAGATTCATCGCAGTCAACACCCGAGGTCAAACGCAGGTAATCCATCAGGGCGCCAGGCTAATTCGGCACTGTCAGGTAGGAGCAAAAGAAGTCACTTCGAGTCACGGGGTTACGACTCGTCGACTGAAATTGATGGTTTCTTCCCAGCGGGGTAGCCGAGTCGCTAAGGTTGGGCCGAGCACACGCCGTACTGGGTTGGAACACAGATAAACAAAACGAGAAGCTAATATTCCTCGCCCGTGTAAAGATAAATAAAGGCTTGATTATAAGTGAGCGATACTTGTGTAAACTCTCGGGAGGAAAAATTTACGGTGTGCGTTAAATGACGTGATGCTCAAATCTCAGGAACAACTGACAATGTAAACAAGTCGACTCCCTCGGCCTGTTCCACTTCTAACACGGCAGCGGGGAGTGAGGATGACGCCGCACTGAGTGTCGGGCTGGTTGCTCGGCACAACAGCTTGCAGAGATTGTTTGTCGAAGGAAAAAAGGGGACTGTTCGAAACAGGAAAGGAGCCTGTCGGTTTCGGCTTGGCATCAGGCCAGCACAATTCCAGCTTTGTTATTGGAAAAATATGAATTATTGGTCAAAGACAGGCCAATTTCATAGCGATTTGGCTCCCGATTATTAAGCCGCAAGATTTGTGAGTTGGGCTTTTGGTGTACATGTGAGATGCTTGAGTCGACTCATTTTTGGATTGAAGCATCCCTGAGCTGTATCATGATATTAATGTTACAGATAGTGAAGGGGTCCTTGTTGTTGTTGCACAAAACAGAACGATTCCTCATGCACGAAAGCAACAATTGTTCTCGTCATTTGAAAGAGTCTGCAAAACTGCTCCTTATACTGCGACTTATTTTGAAGACTAAAAAAACCCCTAAACCTGAGTCACTTGTATCGCAAGACCACTGTAATCGGAGTCCCAGACGACACCCTGCGCCGGTGAGTCCGCTGGCCAAAAGTTGATCCTCTCCTTACTTCCGATCGCTCGCCCTCTGGCCGTCCTCTCAGCTGATAGGAATGCAGGTGCAGATGTGTAGTGGCTTGCTTTAAGATTTTTTTTTTTATTTTTTTTTTATGATGTTTCGAGGGTCTGCAAACTCGTTCACCTTCCCAAACTTGACTTGGAGGCTTTTGAAAGTACTGGGATGAATTCCGGTGCGAATCCTCCAATACAGACCAACATATGGTACGGTGGAGAGTCAAAGACGTCTGGGACAATTTGGAAATACGGAACAAAACTTGAACGTTCGTCAGCAGACTGTGTGAGACCTCTGTCGGTCCGAGCGGGCAACTTTAGACTGACGTCCGCCAGATAGCAGGATACGCCCACATTCGCGGCACGGCGGATTGAGGTAGACAAAAATAGTACTCTTCGTCTTTAATCTGCTATAAATATATTTTTTTAAAAAAACAACAACAAAAAAACAAGTCCATTATCCAATGGTTCATTTCCCTCATAGTCGATCGAGGAAGTCTGGTCAAATTCTCAAGCCTAAAATGAACAATGGTTTCAGTTCAAACCGGTGTTGTGTAAACGCCCCTTCGCATGACATCAAAATGGCGGCGCTTAAGCCTCGACTTCATTACATACCGTATCAATCACCATGCGGTGAAAGAAAGAAAAAAAAATGAGTGGACATCTGGCATAGTGGCAATAATTTCCTGGACTCTGGCTGTCTCTGGATGGAGCCCGGCAGTCTGGGCCCACATAGACACGAGCACCCAGCAAACACACTCATCCACCCAGCACAAGGCAGACCTCTGATCTATCTACAAGCCAACAATCTAGCCCTTCTTCTGTTCCAGACATACTTTCTGTCACAATCCGTCCACCGTGAATGAAGATAAAGTAGCAGACCGTCAGTCAGCAAGAGGCTATCAGAATTACGGAGATGGCTGGATAATACCAATTTAAAGACCTTTCTCCTCCCCCCGCCCCCCGACCGTTCCCTCCATCAAGCTGCTCCAGACAGAATCCTCAGGAGCACTAATGATACACTTTTAGCTTCAAATTTAGACGTCAGGGGTTAAGAAAGAGGCCTTCTGCGTCTCTGGCAAATGGAGAAGACTCTCAGACAAGTTGCAAGAGTAGCCGTTAAAGTAAGAGGGTAGTTTCCTCTCATTAGAAGCCTGTGGCGACATTCGGGTCTAAAATGGACGGCCCTCACGAAGCGGAGCTGATAAAATTAGGAAAGGATGGAGAAGGCCACAGCTGCTGCCCTAGGCTCCACGTAATAAAATCACGAGCGGTGTCGCTTACAAACCTGGCTTTTGTCAACGTGGTCATTTCAACGGCACCTTGTCAGAGTCAATGACACTAATCGCAATGCGTTTGTCTGGTGCTAGTTTACCATTACCGCAGCTAGTAAACGGTAACGTCATAAACGCCAGAAAGGTGATATTTACGGGACGTTTTCATGAACTGCAATTTTAACAGCTTTTGATAAAACCTAAACTATGACAAAAAATTGCATGGTTGAGAGATGTGTACACGCCAGTAAAAACAACAGCCATAGATGTAAATGGGTCAAAATGACATGCTACTGCGGATGCTAAGCTAACGTCAGCGCTCCATTACTTTTGGAGGGACCCTGTACCGAATTTTGAAATGTACTGTACAAAAGGGTGTTTTGAGTGAACTGGACACTCATTTTTGGTCCTCTGAATCCTAGTTTGAGGTTCCACTGTCTTTTTGATTGTGTTAGGTTGTCCCTGAACAAAGCTAATTTAGCAACAACATAGATGTAGTGTAATTTCGAAAACATTTACTGTAGCTATATCAAAGTCAAAATTAAAACTCAGCATTCATGGGTGTAAAATAGTGCAAATCAACACAATAAAATAGAAAACGTGAGTCAGGGGAGTGTCTCGACACCCTGCAAAGGACAGTTTTTAGTCGCGCTAGCAAGCCATTCGCAGCTTAGCGCAAGTTAGCTTAGCACCTAGTATTTACGGGATAGTGTCCGAGAAGAAAATGAAGGACAATGGGTGACTCTTCCATGTTGAAGCTTGCAACTTTTCCAGCTGCGTGGTCAGATGTGTTTGAAGCCATTTTCACACCGAGGCAGTACAATGTCATCAACTTATCAGGATTAGTCAGTAGGAGCGCAAATTGTTACCCTGATTTATATCATCCACTACATACAACCTAATTCAAAAGTTCTGAAGCCGACTTGAGTGTTTTGACAAAACTTTTTTGCATAGCTAAACATGTTGTTGGTCTATTGAAAAGTTTGGACTCCACTTCAAGGAGAACTGCCTGTAGGAACACCGACTTGAAGTGCAGTTGATCACATTGAGCTTCATCACTCGTCTGTCAGCGCATCTCATTCCAAAGAGAGGTGATGAAAACCTTGAGAGCTTTTATCTGACTGGCCTCTATTCTCCGGAGGTGTTATAATGAGCCACTTTGAAATACTTTCAAACCAGACGCGGTTCTGATTTGGTTTCATTGGGAAACTTTCAAGAGCTGTGCATTTAAAAGGCGAATGCCAGGATTTCATATCACTAATCTTGTGTTTTCACACCGACTCAAATGGTGACATCTCTTTCACGAAGAGCCATATTGAGATGGCATGTTTAGTGTTTGCGCTTGACTTGCATCCATTCATACTTTTTGGTCTATTATCTTGCAAGAACACATGACATTTACTGTCCTGTGTTTCTTCTTTATTTTTGGAAGACTATCTGAAGGATCCCTATTTGTTATTGTCTCGATAACTAGAAGCCCAAACCATTCCGTTCTTAAAAGTGCAGCTCCAGTTCCCGGCAGTGGGAAAAGGTCGGCGTGATTAGGTCTTAAACGTCTGATATCAATCACACCAACACAATTAGCTCTTATCATAAAAGCATTTTCTAAGGGTTGGCTAAGCCTCTTCGCAGAAGAAGAGAGACACCCGGGCTCTGCTTTGAACTTAAGATAACAAGCCTCAGTATTGTCGCTGTTTGGGAAATGGGTTTGTGGGTGCGTATTTGCATTTTTTTTTTTTTTTTTTTGCATCAAAGTCAAAGAAGAAGCAAGGGGCGTTTTTGGACATTAGCATTAGCATATAATGGAACCTCTAAAGCCAAAGAACATGCATCCAGAAGTTTTTCGAAAAACATTCTTCCGAAGCGGTCTGATTTTACCATCAGACGTCCCTGAGGTCTGTGGCTGAGTTTGCATACAGCAGGCCGTGATATACACATCATTCTGTTCTTCCACCGCTTGCCCCTCCCTTACCTGACAGAAGCAGCTGCACCTCATGACAGATAGGCCATGTCATCTCCAAAAATTCCACCAGTGCTGCCCTCCTCTACATTTTTTTTGCTGTCAGCACTCAGAGTGATGTTCTAATTTTGCCAAGGCTAACAGGCCTGTGTGCACGCACGTACGTGCGCACACATACACACACACACACACACACACACACACACACACACACACACACACACACACACATATATATACTGTACATATGCCTTAGATCAATAAGTGAGATGAACAAACAATAACAGCTGAAGTCATAAAAATGGAATGAGACGCCTGTTAGCAACAAATGACCCCTCCCACCCCACCAGCGATGGATGCCAAGGGAAATATGTAGCAGCCTATCGCACTTAAAGCATGACCGTACACAATCCTGTACTAGCTCTACGAGGTCTCGTTAAGGCCGTCGAATGAGCCGCACGGTCTTCTGGGTAATTGAGTGAGGATGTGCTGTAAGGCAACTGGAGCCGCCTTACCATTCTGGGCGGGATCTAAGTTCACGTCACAACAAGCAGCCCTTTGTCAAACAGTTGACAATTTAAGAAATATATGTATTTTTTTTAATGCCATGATATCTTGCGGCTTTAAAAGCGCCACATAGTTTAGCCTTTCAGTTCGCTAGTGTAATGCTAAGGCTAAAAAGCCTGTATGTTGCGATGCTATGACCCTTTAATCAATCGACTGAACACCAACCGTGCAGCAATACATGTAGAGAGACAATATAACAGTGTCATCATCTTTTCTATGAAGAATGACTAATATTAGTGCTGCACTGACTAGCTTAGAGAATTCTTTCAATAAACAGAATATCCATCGGTTTCATTCTATCCTATTTATGTCATAGGCTTTATCACTTATGTAAGGTGTTAACGTGAAAGCCTTCAGTGAACCTTATTTGTAGTCTTCTTTTTTTTTTTTTTTTTTTAAACTCCTCCCTGCAAATAGCTCGCGTGAGCATTTCAGCAAGTTTTGATACCGGGTCTCCTGTTGCCGCTCCGATGCGGTCAATTTTGCCTGATCCCTTGGTAAAAGAGAACCAGTTGCATCAAGGACGCCCGTCAAAGCGTGTCACCATCACGGAGTGAACGATGGCTTCGTTAGGATGCGTCAAAGGCTAAAACAAACACGTTTAAACAAGCATCGACTCAGACTACTGTGCAGTCGGCAAAGATGCAGCGGTTCTGTGTAAATTCAGGCGAGTTGTTTTGCTTGAAACCATATGGGACTCATTTGCGGGGGAACTTCTGGCATCGGTTGCAGGCATGGTTTTGATGTTCTTGATAGGCGCGGTGTACATTACGGCCAGCATCAAAACTCTTCCAAGATAATTGTGGCCCTGCCGCCATAACGGGGAGGAAAATTCGACACCTCCAGTTCCATCTGTTTTGTAAATACAAAAGCCAGTTTACATATTTTCGAATAGCTATGAAAAGTTTTTGTCGAAAGAGTTGGGCTCTTTATGGCCATATATTCCAGTAATTGAGGGCGAGTAAAAATATTGGCGCCGGTTGAGCTTCAGTTTTTAGTTTAACAAGCAACTTTGCGTGCGTTTCGGTCCAGTCGAGATGAAATTGGATGGAGGGGCCTTTTGAAAGAGGACTGGCTTTAATACGAACCACATAAAATGTTCGTTTTCCCCCCACACATAAATATCCAAAGAACAACAAAAAGCGAAAGGCAAACGTCATTACTGCGGATTACAGACAATCTGGGTAATCACTCATACCGCATAATGCCGCTCTTTGACGACCGTGCAATGAATTCAATGCTGCAAATGAGTTCGCCATGCGGCGATAACGATCTGACAACACCATTTGCTGGGTTTGGTCTTACATCGCGTGGCCAACTGCCAAGAAAACACGCACAGTATAGTGATATGCGGACGTCTAATGCCAAAAATAACCCATTTGGTGGCATCGCGCCGCACCAGAACAGTACTTGCATTATATCGCTTTCAGGCAGTAATCGGCGGGGGGGGGGCTCAACACTAAGCATTCCGGTGCCATTTCTCAGAGGAACCGCAAATGGGTCAGAACCACCTTAAGTGCTTTCTTGGCAACCGGAGAGAAACCTTAGCGAAAACGATCTTGTGCCTTTCTCTGGAAACCTGACCCTGAATTGCTGGCTTTGCTAGAGCAATCGCTTGGTACCAGACGGCGGTATTTGTCCATCGCCACAAACGCTCATCACCAAGTGTTATTTTATGTGCGGCTGAATGATGCGATCGATGTTTTTGGTAAACCAGCTAACTAACCAACCGACAGTAGACGAGAACGCCTCTCGCATTGATGCTTTTACGTTTGATAAGCCAATGTTCATAAGAACATGAAAGCCACGTAAGTTTGCAGGGCCCCAAAAGTTCTTTTTTTTTTTCCTTGATATAACTTTACAAATAAGCGTCCCTAATAGTTTGTGTCATGGAGTCTACGGGACGAGAGCCGAATGTGAAAGGGTCAAGTGTCTCCACAGGATCTCGGTGAGCGTTTAAGCGCAAAGACAAGACAACAAGTCCCGGTCTTTGAAATGTGAAGCAAGTCCCAAATCTTCCAAGCGGCACGTTCAGTCCACCAGCAGCTGCACGCCCGCATCGAGCTACCTCTATGTGACAGCCCAGCGCATCTACTGCTCGCTAACATGTTCATGGCAACGGCACTCCACAATTCAGTACGACATGGTTCTCAGTCTTTGCACCTGTTTTCAGTTTCTATGATTCCAAAGGTTGACCCAGGAACAAATTACTTACTGTACATGACCCTTGGTGGTGGGTGTGTGTGTGTGTGTGTGGGGGGAGACAACGTTTTTTTAATTGATTTTTTGCATTTTAGTTTTTTTTTTTTTTTTTTTTTTTTAACTTAGTAGTTGAAGTGAAAGGAGATACCTTCTTCCCCTAATGGTGACAGCTGGTCAGAGAGATAATGTGCAGTGTATCGTGTGTATGTACGCGTGTATTTGAGAATGCAGCTGCAGCCTGGCTGCATGATGGTAGGAAGTCCGTCCATAGCACCAGTCGAGGGTTTCAGAGCACACAGCAACTTGATAGCCATTAGGAAGTACCCACATTCAGTGTGTATACACACACACACACACACACACACACACACACACACACACACACACACACACACACACACACACACCCCACAATAAACGACACGGCCACGTTTTCAAGTTGTTGGCAATCTCTGCATTTTCGGGTCACTGCAAACGCACTCTCTACATGGTGCTAACATTTCTAATAACGACGAGGATTTATGCCACATAAGCACAGTTACTCATATTGTATTTACGGTTCTGCGTCTTCTTTGTAGAAAGCCCCCCCCCCGCCACATGACTTAAGGCGCCAGCTGATTATGCAGCCCGGGGGTTGGAATCCAGATTTTAGTCCAAAAACAACAAGCTTGAAATGACTCATGCGCTTCGGCATCCGACCTAATGGAAACCTAATATTAGGAATGCTCCCCCCGTCCCTTTGCTCTGCCCCCCCCCCCCTTACGGCTTTCAGCTTGTAACCTCCAAAAACGCGGGCTAATGGTACCAGTGAATTAGGTTCACGGACAACGGTGTATGAAATGTATGTGGGGGCCAAAGTGAGAAGGCGGAAAAGAAACTGTGATTACTGGAGATTCTCCAATTCTTTATATATACGGGTGAGTCAAACAGAGTAATAGATCACTAAGAATTCAGAGGGCTTGTGAAAAAAACAACAACAAAAACCCCAAAGCTTGTATCTTGAAAAAGTCGACTTTTAAAGTCAAAACACAACCCGCAATCAATTCTTGTGGCCATGCATAAAACCTGTCTTAAGTATATTTTTTCATCCAGTATTTTACTTTTTGTTTGCAGTACTTTGTTTAAAAAAAAAAAAAAACAAGACATTTAATGTAAATGTATTCATTATTTACACGGTGATGGCGTTAAGTGGTGCGCTCGCCTGACTTTTATGCGAGCAGCGTGGATCAGCTCAGGGATCAGCGACTCTGTGGCAGCGAATGGTCATTTGTCTCTCTCTGTGCCCGGCGACCAGTCCAGGGTGTAGTCCGCCTTCCGCCCAAAGTCAGCTGGGATAGACTCCGACAACTCCACGTGACCCTCCTCGGGATAAGCGGCGTTGAAAATGGATGGATGGATTCCTTATTATAATTAGTTTATCTATAAGTAGTTTTCCTGCGATATTCAAGCATTGTGTAACATGTGGGCGTGGTTTACAATAATAAATAAACTGTCGGAATGAAACCGCTTCCTTCTTTTTATTGAACACATAGGCCTACTATGTTGCTGTATTATAAACTTGGGCATTACGTTGTTACTTGGAGAGGACCGTCATCCTTCGTCTGTGTCTAAGTGTGAGCATTTATCCTCAAATTCCAAGAAACCGTAGGTCGGCCAGTGAGCACAATACGTTGAACCTGAGTCGATCAACTGATTGACTCTTTCATCCTTGTCCACTTGCTACAACTGAGACTGGCCGGGGCAGTTGTAGCAAGAGCCCGCTGGTCCGAATAACGTGTAGTAAATGTCCTAGTAAAGAGGAGCTGGACCCTTTGAGGCCGAGGCCCCAGAAGCTCACTGGAATGTCATCAATCTTCTGCCAAAGTCTCTGAGATTGCTTCAAGCTTTCTCATGTTTATCTCGCGTGACAACTCTGGGAAAAATAAAAATAACCCCGACTCCACCAAAACCCGGGGTGAAATTTTTGAAAGGGGAAGAAGAACTAGCGGCCAGATGATTGATCATGATGCTTAAGACCAAGTCTCATTTGCTTCCCATTAATCGTCCTTATTAAAGTCACATTTCAATATCACTGGAGTCACATGGTGGCTCAATCTAAAATTGAAAGTCCAGCAGTGCCTTGAGATAAAAGTGACCTGACTTACAAGTTGGTTTGTTTTTTTTGGAGGGGTGGAACAGGTGAATGGTATTTGCATGATTTTACAAGTGTTTTCACGGAACGATTATGCTCATATCTCAACCTTTTTTTCGCCAAAATGAGTATATTTTTAATTCATGACAGCCATCTCATCCAAACATGTCTTACTACATGTCCAACCACGTATGATCCCCAAGCCCGGACATGAGTTACAGCGGCTCTAATGCGGAGGCTGTTGCCATTTTATCACTCTAATTATAGTTAAAAACATGACGCCCGCATAAGAGTCCGTTTGAACGTCCACGGGGGAGTGGGGGGGCTAATGCGCACTCGGCATAGAGAAGTAAAAATGGTCTATGAAGAGCCTTTTCCCCCCAGCAGGAGATGTTTTATTAGCGCCCTTTAAAAGCCCGGCTTGTTAAACAAAGCAGCGGGCGGGCGGCCCGCTCTGCTGCGGCCTCGGGATCTGCAGCGCGGCTACAACGCTGGCTATTTTCACCTTCTTCGCGGCTTTATTTGACATGCTAGCGTGTAGACAGGCTTGTTTCAAGACACAATAATCACTTTTAACTTGAGATCCAAGTCTCGAGTGACACCTGCGAGGGGGAGTCAGGATTCGGGTGGTCCCGGCTTCATTTGGTGTCTTCGCAACGTCAACGAGAGGAAGAAAACGGGCCAAGCAGAAGAGGTTAGATAAATAAGAAGTATTGGAGGACATGAACACCTCAACGTGGTGCAGAACTGACTTGCAGACCCAGCGTGGATTCATATACACAAGGTGTATAATCTGTATATGGTATCGTTCCCCCACTAGCTTTCATTTTGGGCCATCATAAATTAATTTAAATGTGGAACATGTCCTCCTATTAATATATATAATTCAATTGCCACTCTATTTCGTCGCTATAACTATGTCCAAAATACTGCGTTTAAACAGGGGTGTGTAGACTTGTTTAAAAATCCACTGTCAGTGGACTTGGCACCCACAATGACATTGTTATCATTGCAGTAATTTGAAGACAGTGGTTGTTCCAACGTCATCCTCATAAATCCACCTGCAAAGTCTAAATAGAGCTCGGTTGGAAGCATCACAGAAATGCTGCGCAACACTCGTTTGCAAACAGTGAGCACTGAAGGGTGGTCTGCTCTGTTTATCATGGTTTACCATGTCCTCCTCATCTGTGTTAACTCCACGCTGTCAGTGTGGGTGTTCTTCATTTACGCCTTGGACCGAAGCCCCCAGGGACGGGATGCTTTGGCAAGGACACTCGTGTGACCTTGTCTTTGAAAACAGAAAGACAGTGTCCAATGGACGACCAAGGTGAATTTTGGTCAAATAAATCAACTCTCTTTCGCATGTCATCGAGGTTTCACAGTTAAAAGGGAGGAAAAAATGTGAAACATTTTGCCCGAAAATTGCCTGCCTGTGTGAAACAAATGTTTTTTTTTTTTTTTTTTTAAGTGAGAGTTTGCGGTTTAGTACTACTTTGCCAAATCTGACAGTATAAACTTCATAGCAGTGCCTTCGCAGCAGGATGTCACGTATGAATATGAACAAAATAACTCAAAAAAAATTAAGCATTATACGATGTTAATTTGATGGCATGATAATGATATATACCATTTTCAGTTATTCTGTAAAAAAAATAAAATTTATACACACACACGCACACACACGCACACACACAGCTCACCTTTTCACACTTTACTTTGAAGAGACATTAAACTGACCTATATCAAATGCATTCAGCAGTTCTGCTATATAAAATTATGAAATGTAAACAGAAGCAAGGAAGATAGAATTATGAACAGTTTGAAATAGCAGGAAGAGTTACTACAAAATCTTTAGCTAGAAAAAAAAAAAGTCAGGAAAAGGTTATTGAACAGCTGAACTTTATTTGGGTCTAATCAGAGGCACGAACTAGAAACAGGTGTGTGCTGACTCACATTAAACATGCCAATACTTGGCCATAGCATCGCCATTGAAATGCTTTGCTTGAATACAAAAAGTAATGCTAAACTCAATTTTTTAAAATCTTTCCAGGCTCTAAAACGTCATTGCCCTCTAAACAGAGGGCCAAAATGACACCCTTCGGTTAAAATTTGTCTCGGGTAAACAGTCGCTGAATTGTGGCAAATGTGAAATTTACGGGCATCCCCGTGTGTGGCGACATTTGGTGCGTAAGGGCGACCTCCCAAAGCTGCAATTGCATATGGACATCAGCGCCAGGTGGGCTCCTGCTACGACATCCTTCAAGCGACATCACTTCGAGCCAGAGAGAGAGAGAACCGCTACACTGAGAGTCATCCCTTACTGTAAATATTTTCTTAGCTGTGCATTTGTCTTCCAAGGAGGTGTGAATTTGGACACCACTCAGACAGCTGCGATTTATGTCTAGGGTACATGATAAAGATGACTATGGTGAATTCCTTAGCGTTGTTGTTGTACTCAGGTCAACTTTGGTAAGATTCTTCAAAGCAAGGAACCACCTGGGAAGGGGGGCGGGGTGGTGTTAAAGTTTTATGTATTATAGAAACCTGCCTTGGGAAAAACTAGCATTTATGCTAGGTCCGGCGCATTGACACGGTTTATTCTTGTGTTGATTAATGTGCACTGCCCCAATGAAATAAATAAAATAAATTCACTGATATAGGAAATGTGCAACAACTGTTCTTTTTGGTTTGTTTGTTTTTATAGCCACCAAGTAAAGTTTGATGTAGACCGATACGATAGCCTTTTATGCTCACTATCAGCTAGCTAGCTAGCTAGCTCCCCTGATTAAATTCTTGCTGAGCTTTATGGTCTGGGATCACGTCATGTAGCTTCAAGACATATTTTATTGTGATTTTTTTTTTTTTTTTAATTATGGCCTGGGATAACGTCATGTAGTTTCAAGGCATATTTTATTGTGATTTTTTTTTTTTTTTTTTTAATTATCAACCATGGAGGATGCTGTATTGACAAAAGGATGAAATGATGGAATTATAGAACGTTTTTAAAATGCCATTCGGGTCGTCCAGTCTAACCTCACGAGAGCGGACACATCGAGTTTCAAGATTAGGTTTCTTCAGGATAAATAACTATTTGCGATAGCTAAACTGAAGGGAAAATGTGATGTTGCGGGATTGGAATGCCTCGGTTGTGTGCTGCCAAAGCTGAGCTGGAAACATTCAGCACAGAACCTGTACTAGGAACCACTTAATGATTTGCAAAGGGGAACACACATCTGGTCGGACGTCTGAGGCAAAAGAGGTTGAGATGATTCAAACCGGGCCGCCGATCTCTGCCATTCGCAGCCTGAGAATGAGGCCTAATGTTCAACAAAAATCTTAAGTACAGGAAATAGGCCTGTTATCAGAATACAGCCATGTGCCTTGGCAGACAACCAAATCAAAAATTGCTTCGTGTTTACTATTTTTGAGTTGGGCCAAATGTTTATCGATGGATAAATCACAAATCCGCAGCAAAGAAACTGCCGTCACCGAGGTGTTTGTTTTCATTTCCGTTGCCAAAAAGTGTAGCCGATAGATAGAACAAGTAGGAGTTTATTTATGCAACTATCAGCTTTGTTAGACGGTTTAGATGATAATCCGAAGACTTTCACCCTCTGAGCTACTGGAGAGGAGCTCACCAAAGTGGTCAAGCTTCTTCTGGGGATGGAAACAAATTGAGAGTGTTTCAAAGGAAAATGTTAAAATATTTCTAATCTTAATTATCGATCTAACTTAAATGGTATCCAGGAGCGAAGGAAAATTTAAAACGGTAAATTTATCGCCGAATCATTTGGTATGAAGTATGGAGGGATAAAATAAATCAAAAGTGGATGTTTAGGAGTTCTTTTGATTGTGTGGCATTGAATAACTAATCGAAGAAGGACAACAGCTATGGTGAGACGCGGCACAATTCTTTGGCTCAAAATGACAATGAAAGACACCTTCACAATGTTTATAAATGATAATTACAGACAAAAACGTCACAACACATTTGAGTAAAAAAAAAAAAAAAAAAAAAAAAAGAAAGTCAAAGACAACCTGGGTATTGTCTTTGTAGTTACACATGCACGCCGTAAAGTCCATTGCAGCAGGTTATAATTAATGTCTCAGACCAACAAAAACACTCTTCATAGAGGCCACCATGCCGCGCGCATTCAGGTATTACTGCACAACTATTTGCTTTAGGCACAGCTGCACATTTTATTTCCCTTAACGAGGCACTTCTAGACTGATGTTCCTCTCATATTTTGGCAGTGAAAAGGAACAACACAATACACAGGGTAGCTTAGCAGTTCTTGAATATTATATATTTGTTAGGGGTGTAATAAAAATGATTGGAAAAGTTTTTAAAAAATCATTTTGGATTTAAAAGATTTATTGAATCGATTGATCCACTTTAAATATAGCTTAATGCATGCATACTGAACCATCTTACGGTGGGGAGATATCTATGAAGAAAACACCACACTTAGGGTAGTGACAATTCATTCATATGTGTAAAATGATAAGACATCAATGCATATCCTATCAAACGGAGCCGTACCCATATCAAATCGAAATCCCACCGAATAGTATCGTTCCACTTAAAAAAAAAAAAAAAAAAAAAAAAAATCCAAGCCTTGAATCTTATCGCAACCCATATATCGAGATCCATGATTGATTCGTCTGCCTGCAGTCCAGACCTGTCTGCCGTTGAAAATGCGTATGCGCATTATGAAGCGTAAAATACGACAACGGACACCCACGGATTTTTGAACAGCTGAAGCTGTACATCAAGCAAGAATGGGAAAGAATGTATGAATTCACACAGACAAGTGAAAAATAGCAGACTAATTCAGCGTAATAATCGCGCAGCTGCCAGGCAGGTTTTCGTCATTGTGACTACCTTCTCAACCATTTAGCTGTAAGAGGCGAGGTAATGACAGACATTTACATATATTTCAAAAAGGAGTCAGTGCAATCACAAGGTAATGTGACTAAGACTGGAGGACCAACTTTCCATAAAGTCATGGCGTGAACAGATGACAGGTGGATCAAATCAGTCAAAAAATGTTTGGAAAGAAATGTTAAATAATACATTCGCAGTCTGTGTTGAACAAAAGCAGATTTGTTCCACCGCTGTTGCAACAAGAGGCAAGCAAAAGTCTTTGGAAGACATCGAATCAGAAGGTTTCTGTTTGCAAGCCTAAGTAACCTTTTTTTTTTTTTTTTTTTAGGGAACCTCAAGTCGGGGGCTGTGTTCAAATGTACACACTGCTTTTGGAGTTCATCTCAGCCCCCCCTCGTCCCCCGCCCCCTTCCAAAAACCTCCTCCTTCGCTCAATGAATTCCAGATGTTTTGCAGACGAAAGTGAATTTTAAGGGGGGAGGGTTGCTGGCAGTTGTTCTTTTTCTTTGGCTCGCATGTCTAATTTATGAATGCAGGGTGAGAAAAAGCCGTGGACCCAAATGTATGGCGGCTCTCCAGGATCATCTAGAAATACAAAGCGCTCGAACCCGTTCTTGGTGGACCTGAGCCAAACGGATGAAATACAAATACGTCCAGTTGAAATTCTTGTGACAAAGACCCAGCATACTTTTAAGATCAAGGCAGCACGGAAAGGATTGCGAGTGTAATGAAGTCCTGACGTGCACGTCTTAGGAACCAAAATTCAAATCGGGGGTCAGGTAAACATGCGGCGGAGGGCTTTCAGATCCGGTCGCCGTGTGTGGTCCGCCTCACTGACATAACCCGGGATTGTGGAGTCAGAACTGTAGGAAATGCACTGATCTCTGGTTTTTAATAAACATCAAATCCTCCTTGCCCGCGGGCCAGATGAAAAGAGGCCTCAACCAAATGTTCCTCTTGGCCACCAATAAAGAGCAAGGCCCCGCACTCCCCTCAAGTGCCAGATCCTCATACGAGGCGAATTCAACGCAAAAATGAACAACATGCGATTATTATCGCCTCACTTTCCCGAGGGCCTACCCGGTGTTGAAAGATGCAAAAAGGTTCAGCAAATTGTTCGACTCGTGTGACAAACCGTGCACTTGAAAATGTCAATGTTTTTACCTCCAACGAGGAAGTGAGGATTTTATATATGTCTTGTGTGGTCATCTGGCAGATTAAGCGAAAATCACAATGTGGAGGGGTAGCGCATGGACTGGAAATTTTGGCCGGATTCTTGAAATGTAACATATCCTGTTGCACATCCTTCAATTTTTGAGGATATTGTATAGATGTACAGATGCCGATTACAAAAAAAAAAAAATCATCTTTTTTTTCATGGTGATAAAAGACATAATTAGCATGAACTTCACATTTCTAACAAAACTACTCGAAGCATCCTGATCACGTCTGACCTCTCAGTGCACATCATGACTTCGCAAACCGCCCATTCGAACCACTCAAGCGGGATCGCCGTCTCATTGTTTGCTTTGCTTCCTGCGAGCGGCACACGTCCGCTACCGCGCATGACACTGCCAGCAGATGTGTGCCGGGTTGCAGAATAAATAAACCGGGCCAAGATGATGCTGTCCGCAGAAGCTAAATATTGACTTAAGGACCTGTAATCAGATTCACTCACATGACAGAATGGAAATAAACAGCAACACTGGCCCACGTCGACCCTCCCACCACAACACAGGAACACTTGCCGGGAGCTGGGGAGTAAACGAGGGAAAAAAAAAAAAAGAGGAAAAAAAACCACTTGAGAATCTCAACTTGAAGCCAGTCGTGCAATGGGAAGCGAAGGCAACGCTCACCCTATATGGCAGATGTATTTCAAAGTGTCATTTTTGTGTGGCATCTTTGAACGAAGCTCTTAATAAAATCATGTGGAAGTCGTTTCGAGGCTTCTGTATTTGACTCAAACCAATGGAACCCGATAACCATCCCCCTCACATCTGGCTCCAAGATAAAAGTTACTGCAAGCGTCGAGATGGCTGTTTTGGCGGCTCTTCCACAAAGACCCCAAGACTTTAAACGTGCATTCTTTAGGGTTCTATAAATTAGTCCTCTCAAATAAAGGAAAAAAAAAATCCCTCATGTGGCTGGAATTTGGAGATTAAACAATGGTTGTAAAACTCAGGGAACATCTGTGGGGGGGGGGAGCATAAATCAGCCGTCCTATCTTTGGGTTCATCTCTCTTGAGGGCCATGTGAGCAGAATGTGAAGTACAGCGAGCGCTTCACTCTGGGAATCACTCCTGGAGATCTTTCGAGTGAAGCCACGGCTGGATTTACATGACTAGGTTCAAGTGACCAGTCTGACTTTCAGCGCAATTGGGAAGTGCAGTACAAAGTGGACTGATCTCAAGAAAATCAGGGACCGTTGATTCAAAGTTGACCATTAGTCATCGGGGGGTAAAAGTAGCAAATGACACTGGTCGACACATTTTCAGGGATAAATGGTAACTTTTCTCAAAGACTTTCTTTTTTTTTTTTTGGGCTGATTCCGAATCTGCCCTTGTTTTTCTCTGCCGCATCAGCTTTTCATAAGAATAGTAAAATGAAAATATTACAATATGTAATATATTTAATAAATTACAAATCTGTATTTTGTATATTGCGCAAGCTTTTAAACCAAAAAAAAAAGGAAATCTCAAAAACCTGATGTGCTAGAAAAAATTGATGACAAAATGTACAATACATAAAGCCATGTCAGATTAAATGTTGCTGCCGACCACCGTTATTTAGAGTAGCATCAAAAATATGTCCAGTTTTAACTCTCAATGTCATTTCATTTAACTGCACGGCATCTTCCAGAGGGGCTCCTAATGTTTCAATAGAAATCTTTTTTCAAAAAGCTCATCAGAAATCTCATTGGACAGGTGTACTTGATGTTTTGGCAGGGTAATGAACTGCTCGCAAGTTCCGATATTAATAGTGGCCCGTTAGCCCTGGGCCAGGATGGCACAGTGTCGGGGCGCTCCAGTAAAAAATTTCCTAGATCAATAATTTTTTTCCTTTTGACCCACATTTTGAATTTTAGCCTCTTCGATAGATCGCGCATGTCAGGTGAACAGTTTCTGTTCAGCAATCAGAGGGATACACCCCTTTTAAAAAAAACAAAACAAAACAGATGCCTACACTGTGGACTTACATCAACTGAGTTACAACTTGTCGTCTATGACCTCATTCTATTGATGACAACGGGAATGATCAGCCAAGTGCAAGCTTTTGTATGCGGATCTCATGTCGGAAGATAATGACACCGTTCAAATGTGCCATCCCTTTATCGTTCAGATGGAAACAGTCTCCATATGTTTGCTTTTGTGAAAGAAGGAGACTGTAATCGTCGGCTGTTCTTGCTTCAAAACGACCCCCCCCGCCCCCACCACCACCAGCCATCTGGACCATTAGTCCTCTTCCATCTGTGAACATTTTTGGCATCACTACACAGAAGACGAGATAGCAGTTGAAAGGCAATCACACAAACTTGAATAATGCATTTGCCTTTGGCACAAAAGACCAAACTGATAGGTCAAACGGCACACACGATCAAAGCCGGGGGTGGAGATTTGAATCAGCGCCTGCGGACAGCTTCTGACTGGTTGATGGTCAAGTCAGCAAAAAATGTGAACAAACCGAAGGGGGAAAAAAACCCCCCCCAAAAAAAAAAAATTAACTGCTCTTCACCATCTTGCTATTCATATATTATGCAACATTTTCTGCAGATTTATCGGAGGTCAAAATTGAACAGCGTGGCAAATAAACTACTGAGCGAACGTGGAATGACATGTTAAGCCTCATCAATAAAAAGACTGAAAATGAAATCAATCAATCTATGAATTCAGCATTACAGTAAAAAAAAAAAAAAAAAAGAACACTGCCAAGTGACCTTCCTGCTCCCTCGTGAATCAAATTGTGATTGTTATTTCACGGGCCTTGATGCCATGAGCTCATTTATCACATGCGGCTGCAAAATGACTGATTAGCACTAATGTGTCACATCATCTGCAGAGGTGGCGGCAACAGGTCGTGACACCCTCTGCGGCTCACCGTGTTTTCCTGGGTGACTCTGTTTCAGAGACGACCCGCTGACTTCAAATAGGCCTGTTGTCTTCGCAGACACGTCTTTGGCAGATGGTACGAGGCCGCGAGTCCCATTCAAACGCATCAAGATTGTAGCGCACACAGACCGACATGTTGATGCAGCGTGTCAACACAAGGAAAGGTTGACCCCCCTTTTTAGTTTTTATATAACTTACTTTAAAAACCACGATTCAGAAACATACCCAAGCCAACTACAGAGCAAATGTTTTTGTGACCCCTTTTTTTCGAATCGTTCTGCATTGCTATTAGCTTCATCCTAGCGATTGCGAACCTAATTCATTACGTTGCTCTGAGGTCCAAATTTGAAAACTATCGTCTGTCGTTTGTTGCTAGCACAACGTTATCGTGCCATCAGCGACACGTTAGCCGGCAAAATATTCGGCAAAATGCTCGGACTGCATTAGCCAAAGGCAGGGGGTGTTGGTACCAGAACAAAGCGTTAGCCAGTCCTAAAATTCTCCCATCACTACTTCCGGGCGTCCGCTCAAATGTAGCGCATACATAGCTTTCACCACGGGTGTCGAACTCATTTTTGTCGTGGGCCACATTTTAGTTACTGTTTCCCTTGGAGGGCCGTTATGACTGAAACCACAAAAGAAATCAAGAATAATGGTTCACTCCACTTTTGTTTAAGTGACAGTCAGGACGGGTTTGGTTCCAAGAAAATGCTTACAATATCCTTATTTATTACGGATCAGAATTTGAAATTTGGGTACAGATTTTAGCTTGCATCATGGGAGTTCGTTCACACATTTGATTTGCTTTTGCGGGCCAAATAAAATGAGGTGGCGGGCCAGATCTGGCCCCCGGGCCTTGAGTTTGACACATGGCTTTCACGCATGGGCACTTCCCCGGGTTGATGCGTCAGCCATAGAGAGTCTTGACACCCAAACATTCCTCTCCTCTCCGATGACACAATGCATTCTGATTTGACTGGCAAAATTCTGCTTTGGAAGTTGGCCCATATAAGTTTTGTTTTTTTACATACGCTGCACATATTCATATATATTTCTCCAGAGCACCACAGGAAAAGCCAACAAGATTTCCATTGTGAGAAAACAGACACGCTTTGTCTGCTCTGCCATTGAATTTGGTGCCGAGATCCCTGCGCTCTCCGCCCTCTAAATCAGAGGATATTCCTGAATCACAATGACAAGTGCAGGATAGGGTTTCCCGTCTCAGACTTTTCTGTCAGAGAGTCTGAAAGAGTTTGGTCTTGGACCATCCCCACTCCCCCTGACATGAGGCCCAGCACACTGACTGATGGGTCCTTTTCTTTCCACCGTAATTTGAGGGTTGTACTTCTACTCAAGAATGCATTAAAAAGAAGTCCACATTTCATAAACTCTTAACGTATTTGAAAAAAATCTTATCGAACTAGACCGGCCCGCAAAGTGTGCGCATTCCTTGCTATTTCCTGTCTCCTTCTACTCTCGGCCTTCCTCCGCGCACCTCCCTCCTAACCCTTCCGTGCTTGCCGGCCTTTTATTGGCCGCCAGCGGCACGTCATGTGGTTCTGCGGGATCCTCCCATGTAAACAGCCATGTTTTACCGCCAGCCGACTGCCAAAACCCCTCAATTTGTCACTTCCCGGAGTCACTTAGTGTTTTGCGGCTTGCAAGGTGCAAGCAAAAAGGTAATGAGGAGGAAACCTCAGGCAAACTATAAACCGCCAAAATGCCTCAAAGAAGAACCAAAGCAACCTTCGTCTGTTCACGCGTCAAATTACATTTGGACGGAGGCTACGTGTTTTAGCATATTAGCTCGCGCTCCTCTCTGTGCATGCCGATTATCGCCAGCAGGCTGCACACGCTTGGCAGAACCTGCCGTCAACTACAAAGTCACCATTCATTAAGAGCACATGGCTGGGGAAGGTTACACTGCATGGGGATGCAATACGGTACGACAGATGCTTCTGCTGACAAGTCACGCGAGAGGAGATGTCAGAAGTATGACCACAAAAATATCAATCCGTCAACGTGTCGTCTCTCACCGAACTCTGTGAACGTACGACGACGTTTCCGGGTCAGCTTGCACAGCAGCACACAACAGTAACTTACTGACTGATTAAAATGTTTGTTGGACAGTGAATTGTTTTCAACACAACAGGGCGGGACAACACGGAGAGCTAATGGTTAGCATGCCTGCTGCAGAGTTTTTGGTGAGGGGTGGGGGAGAATTTGAAGTCATGATCTTTGTCTCGTGTTGAAATGTGTTCATGTGCAAAAACAAAAAAAATGATGTTTGCCATTTCTTGAGATTTTAATCGTTTGCCAACCATCTAACAAATATGTTTTTTTGGACTATCTATCCATCCATCCATAATCCGAGCTGCTTATCCTCACGAGTGTCGCGGGCGTGCTGGAGCCTATCCCAATCGTCTTCGGGCAGTGGGCGGAGTACACCCTGAACGGGTCGCCAGCCAATCGCAGGGCACACATGGACAAACAACCATTTGTCCTCACAATAACAGCAAGACACAATTTTGGGTGTTCAGTTAATCTACCGTGCATGTTTTTGGAAAGTAGAAGGAAACCAGAGTACCCGGGGAAAACCCACACAGGCACCGGGGTGGAACATGCAAACTCCCCACAGGAAAGCCAGTTCTCGGAATCGAACCCTGGACATCTGCACTGTGGGGCGGACGTGCTAACCGTTCGTCCGTCGTCCCGCCAGTTCTTTGAATAGCTTTCCTTATGTCATAAAGTTATTGGTATGTTGTGACATTTCAGCATTCTTTTTCAGACTGCCTGGAGACGCTGGTGGTTTTTGTGGGTGAGGAGTAAAAGTTCATCCGAAAATTCATTCAGATGGGATTTAGCTGACGAAGGCATCCAGCTGCCTTTGTCGTCTGCACACGCCTACACACTTCTCCCATTACTTGTCTGTTGTCTTTGCACGCCTCATGTAGGGCAGATGCACAGACGCGCGCACGCGCAGGCGCTCACGCACACTACATCCTGATTTCTAACAACGAGAAGACAACTGGAAAAGCAATGAATACTGCTGTGGGGGAGGAACGTGGATGGAGATAGGCGGGTGTCTGACGTTTCACGGCTGCAAGGTGAGGGAGCGCAGGGGTCAAAGGCTAAAAAAAAAAAAAAAAAAGACAATGGGAAGGAAAGCGGGGGCTGCAAAATTGCGGCTTCCTGCGGGTGTCCGGCGTGGGATCGGCTCAAACGCGCTGCTTGACTTTCTACTCGCATCCTATTTTCACACACCCTTTAATGCCATTTGCTCTATCACTCATCATCATAAGAAAAAAGGGCACATGTCTAACTGTTGGTGTTCACGCGCCATCCACCAACTCGGGGTTCAAACCTGGGAAGCGGACCGCGCCAACTGCTGAGCTAAAAGCTTATAAAAGGCCAGCACCATCCGAGAGCTCAGAGGAGTGAGGTTTTACGAACATCTAATTGGGCAGCTCAAGCTGGAATCTGTTACACACTTGTACTTGCATCAGGCTGAGATGACAAAACCTCTTTCATCTTGAACAGGCTGAATTGTAACAGCCTGGACAGACACCGCTGCAGGACGAAATATTAGCAAACGCAAATAAAACACATAAAATGACACTTCAGACCAATTCCAAAAATACGCTCGAATCACAAGCTTGCTACCATCTTGGGGCCCACTTTGCCTCCTCTCGCTTCACAGCGTGGTCGCGGCTGAAGCCCCTGCCAGATATGCGGAGAATGCCGAACAGGGTGGACAGATGAAGGCACAACTGCGCTTGTCCCAGAGCTCCCCGAGCTGTCTCGCAAGAATGTGAAGATGCATGATTGCTTGCGCACATGCATCTGTTTGCTTAGTCGGTGACGCGGAAAGACAACTGAATAAGCGATGGAGAAGGAAGAAAGTGGCGGCCGGCTAAAGTTGAACCTAAACCAGTGCTCTATTACAACAAACATGGATCAAGAGAATAATGCTATAAAAGATTATTTGCAATTATACGCTGGAAATTTGTTGTTGTCGTCTAAAGCCACTCCCAGGTGACTTTAGACGACAGGCAGGGAACACCCTGGACTGGTCCAACTAATCAAGGACAGTTTCAAGTCATCATTGACCCAAACATATACGTGTTTGGAATGTGGGAGCTTAAGTATCTTCTGAATTTTTTTTTTTTTTTTTTTAAAAGCACACGTGCATTTGGCCCAGTGAGCCCAGCTGAGAATGTCTCAGTAAAGTTCATTTGAAGACAGGGGGTGGGTGGCGGTGGAAGGTTGGGGTCTCTTTTGAAGTAGTGTCACTGGGTCAGTGAGCCAACAACGTCACTGGATGAGGAAGATTGACGAGCTCATCTTCCTCCCAGCTGCTTTTTACAATCTGTGCTGGGGAGAGGCCAGCCACAGAACTGAGAAAGGCCCATGTCAACTGCAAAAAAGATGCATCTCAACTCAACTGTATTTATAGAGTTCACTTTAAAACAACCATCTGACTAAATGTGCCATCGTGATCACGTTTATATTTGTATCATGTACGGTGTCAATTCACCACAGGAAAGAGATATATTGGAAAACGTCCTTTTTGCAACGAAAGGCCTTTTCAACGTCTTTTTCGCCATTAATTGGTCACGAGTCAACAGCTTTCTTTGTTTCCTCCCTGTATAACCAAGAGTAGGCTTGAAGTGTGAATTTGCGTCACATTTAAAAGATTCCAATGCAAAGATTAAAACTCTTTCACTCCTTCAGCAACAGCAACATTGAATCTGATGACATTGAAAGCTGGGGTAGTCTCAGTTGAAGATACATGGCGCCCTCTGCTGGTAAAGATCGGTATTTTAACATTCACAAAACGGGGAAACTGTCAAAATGAGTATTACGCGATGAACTTTTTTTTTTTTTTTTTATAAACCTGTTGATTTATTTAATACAGTAAGTTAAACAATTGAAAAGAATAATCACATTTTATTGAGCCAATATCTAAATTAATGCAACCGCTAAATTAATCCAACAAATACTTGTGGGTTCTGAATGTTAATGCTCGGTGAGCTGAATTAAAAAACAGAGCCAGGGCAATTATTCATGATACTGCACATACAAAGTAGTTCTTAACTATGTCTATTCAATGATTGGGCGGCCCCGTGGTCCAGTGGTTAAGCACGTCGACCTCACAGTGCAGATTTACTGGGTTCAATTCCAGCCGCGGCCTCCCTGTGAGGAGTTTGCATGTTCTCCCCGGGCCAGAGTGGGTTTTCTCCGGGTACTCCGGTTTCCTCCCACATTCCAAAAAATATCCACGGCCAGCTGATTGAACACTCTAAATTGTGCCTAGGTGTGAGTGTGAGCGTGGATGGTTGTTTGTCTCTGTGTGCCCTGCAATTGGCTGATAACTGGTTCAGGGTGTCCTCCGCATACTACCCGAAGACAGATGGGATGGGCTCCAGCACCCCCTGCGACTCTTGTGAGGATCAGGGGGGAAAAAAATCAAATAAAAATCACTTGTAGATATTTTCACCATTTGCGTCACTGTGTCATTTGTCAAACGGAGATTGTTGGACAAACAAATTCAAATATGTCAATCCACAAATGATCTCCATTTGTCAACGAGTTAGTGTCAACACATTTCATGGTGCCTAAGACTGTTGCAAGAAATTACATTATAAATTGTCAGGGGGGGAAAAAGAGAGAAGTACTAAAATCAGCATTACAGCGGTGGTCTAAGATATGCTTCAACGCCCCCCCCCCCCCCCCCCCCCACCAACACTGATTTTTAAAACCATAAACGGAGCCTTTTTTTTTCCTTCTTGGGAAGGTGGTCAATATTTCACATTAACAGCAGGCTGATGAATGCTTCCTCCCCGCTGCAGCCAGAGCAGCTTTAAGGGCACCATTACCTCCGTGAGACATATTCTCACTGCAGGCCAAGTAAATTATTGCCACATTTTTGCTGCTCGCACTCAAACTGCTCTGCAGAGAGGAGAACATCCATCTTCGTCCGTCCCGGGACGCTGCGAGAGTCATTAAGTTCTACAGCCTGTCTAACCTTGATCAGCTTCAGCCGCAAAAACTCATCTTTTCAACTGTAAATTCAAGAGATGACCTTGAAGGAAACCCATTAGTCACTGCTTGCATTCTATTAAGAATATCCCCTCCCCCTCCCCAGTGTACTTAATCCACTTTTTTTTTTTTTAATGCCATATTTTTACATATCCAAATCCAGAGGAAGCAGAATGTCCCTAAGTGGTACAATGTGTGTGAGTGTGTGTGTGTGTGGGGGGGGTTAGGTCAGGTTAAATTCATGCTCAAATTTCAAGATCAAAATTTCAAATGCCATACGTGATAACATTTTTCTTCCTTACCATCTATTCAGTGAGTATGTATGATAACGTCATGAGATGATTTTTCTGGTTTCACAGTCACAACAGCCCTCTGAAGGAAACATGACGCACCATTTCGCTTTTTCAGTCATAAACCCAAAATGTGTTATAGGATATGAATATACCGCCTCGAACAAACAGGAAAATGAAAGGAAGCCAAATCAAACCCGGGGTGTGCAAATTGCTACGTTTGCAACCATCAAATTACAAGGCAGGGTTAGAGTGTCTACAGCTATAAAAGCATAATTATGTACGGCAGCTTTATGAATCCTGTGGTTTTCAAAACGCCAGGTCCCTGAGAAAAGCTAAATACCTTGCCCTTCATTTGTTCTTTCGCCCCCAGGCCTTCGGTTGCCTCACTGCGGTGACTTTACCATTGAGAAATGACAGAGTTGGCCAGGCGGCATACTGTGAGGGCGCAAGTTTATCGGGGGGCCACAATGGATGCTGTTGTGATTTGGGCGTTTGCCAGCCAATGCTAATCATCAGGGAAAGCTTGTGAAGCCATCAGTCGACTTCTCAGATGTGGCTTTGAGAGCTCTAGCTTCTCGATTACATAAACAGACTCCTTTTTAGTTTTGCTTTTTATGCATTTTAAGGGGTACGGGTTCACGGGACACATTGTGTCAAAGGAAGAATACACAAGCTCCTTCTTCTTAATTAAGGAGTGAAAATCTGAGAATTGTCTTCAGATGTCTTAAGAAATGTCTTAAGATGTCTGAAGGTGGCAGAAAAAAAAAATACTTAATACGACAGAGCAAGAACGAGGGGGGCCCAGTGGTGCCCCTCACCTGCTGTGGATCACAACCTCAAATATTCAGGTCAAAGGTGTCACTGTGCACCCTTAAACTCACATAATGAACTGTGCGACTTCCAAATCCTAACACCTTTAGTGTCGTGATCTATTGCCGTGGTAAAATGCATGCAGCCACACAACTCTGACGCACCCAGCGGGGGCATTCGGGTCAGAGGACTTCCTGGTGCGGTCCCTGTTTTTGTTTTACATCTAAGGATGGCAATAATTAGAGCAAAGGCCGTTGAAAATGATGCAAACCATGCAGAAATGTGTTCTTTTTTTTGTCGTTTTTAAACTATAACCTTTGCCATGTTTTTGATGAGCACTTGGCTCAACGACCCCATGGTATTTTAATATTAAACATTATGGTGGTACTTTCTAGTGCTACGTACTTTATGTGGTAGTTCGTGTAAAAAGCTTGCCGCATTATATTGTGCAGTTGTAGTCCTATCTAATGATGGAAAATTACCTAGATTCATGAATCCAAACCCAGTTCAGTCTTAGTATAAACAAAACATCTCGGGCCCACGAAATAACACACTTTAAAACAAGAAAAACAACAGAAGCGGTGGTAAAAAATTAATTTTTTGAAATACTGTCACAAAAAAAGGATGAGTACATCGATATTGTGAAACAGATAATACGGCTGCCAACACAAACTATTGCTGCATTACATTCTTACCTTACTGCAGAACGCAGAAACTCACACTTGACGTCATTCATCGAAGACCACCGCGTTCATTATGCCAAAAATTCATCCGCCATCTTTCGGTGAACTCTGAAACGGGTTAACTGTGAAATATGACACTTTGAGTCGACCACGGAGTGGAATTAAATTTCCTGCCCAAAAATCTGAAAGGTGCCATCAAACGAAAGGTGCATCTGGACCAATTATAGCTCGAGGTTTAATCACGTGCCTAAATGGCGGAAGCCGTCCAGCAGGTGTAACAGAATTGAGGGGATTGCATTCAAATGTTTTGTACAGTTTTTTTCTTTTTGCAACTCTTTAATCTCAAGTACAGTAATACGGAATAAGAAAGTAAACCTTGGGAAACAAATAGTTGTAACTGGTTTAAAAGCCCACTAGATGGCGACATTTCATCGAATGAATTCTGAATTTGAAACAGGAGCAGGTAAACCCGTCAAGAGCTATATCTTTAGAAATATTGAAATAATTGTATTCATAAATTATAAATGATATTCAACGTCATTACTGCTAGACCTCTGTTGAATTTCCACGTTAGAAAAAGAAGCAAAGAGAACCTCATTGAAAAACAACGCCTGCTACTATTTAAATAGCCAAAAGGTGGAATTTCATCAATACGGTAGTCTCGAAGAAGGCAATACACATGACAGATTGAGTTCTTGAAACAATAATTACTTTTATGTAACTATAGTACTTCAAAATCTGATGAAGTTTTCCATTTAAATGAAATTTCTCAAACAGTATTTAAAATGTACAAACTGCAAATATATTAAAAGAAGTTAAATACGACTGAACTCCACAGTACTTGTACGGTAATTCTTTCATAAACCACGAGAGCGAAACCACATTCTCCCACCACACATTGAAATTCACGACAGTATTCCAAAACAATAAATTACTGCTTTGGCTCTGCATTTTATTTCTTGCAACTTTGACTTTAACATATTCAGTGATGGACTGTAACTGAATTGTGTATGGTGATAATTCAACAAAATTTAAATGCAGAATTACACAGCAGATGCAGAAGCCTAGTGACATAGTGACTAGCAACCGAATGTAAGAGAGGTTGAAAAAAAAAATCACTGAGGTAGTTTACTTGAACTGAAAATCATTTTACAGGTGAATGAATAAAAAACAATCATAAACACTTGGAATTTTCTTCACAACATTAAATATTTTCACCGTTCCACTATTTACAGAAATGTAGCTTATCTCAGCTGGTGAAAATGTGCTCAATGTCTTGTCTCAACGGTGAATTGCTTTTGCCGCCAGCTCAAACTCGTTCAGTCATTTGAATCAACAATATGTGAAAGTCGATATCAGTGAAGGAAAGAAAAAAAAAACTTCAAAAATAACTTCCAGTGGCATTTAAGCAGCCCTTCAGATGCCATTATGACTGTTTTTAAGTCATAAATCACCCTGTTAAAACTGTTCGTGTCCGCACCTGTCTACAGTCTTCAATTACTAAGACAAGCTACTGATGTTTCACTTGCCTCAAATAAATAAATAAATAGACAAATAAATAAATAAAAATAAGCAGTAACGTTTCATTTGTAATGTCAATATCTGTTCCTGTTTACACAAATAAGATTGGATACCGAACTGAGACTTTTGGAGTCTTCTATTAATCTAACACGCACATTTTGGGAATGTGGGAGAAAGTCTGACGATCTGAAGAGGGGAAAAAAAAGACAGAACATGCAATCATCACATTGGAAAGCCGGGGCTGAGACTCAAACACTACCACATCGTGCTGCCCTGAAAATAAATATACAACACAGTATATACTTTCTGGATTATTGTATTTGTGGGGCGGGGTGCAGAAAATGCCTAAGAAAAAAAAAAAATCACCCAAAGTAATCCCCTACATGATGCCAGCCAACGAGTAACAAATTCACCTCTTGACGTCTTTTTTCTGCTCCCAGTTGTTAGTTTTAGCCTATTCCTGAAATTCCTGACAACACTACAAAATGGGGTCAAGGCCCCATTTAAACAGGAAAGTCATACAGTAAATTGCTCCAAGGGGAAGTAGGGTGAAGTGAGAAATCTCGACTGAGAGACAAGCTTTGCATGTCGGGGAGGGGCTAAGTTTAGTCTGGGTTGTTGTCGATGGTGATGCAATTTTTCTGAATCAACGGCGGGACATCACATTTACAAGAGTGCCACTCTTTGACAAAGTCAAGCTTGCTTAAAAGGGGAAGCCAAGTCAAAAATGGTCTTTATAATCATGTGTTCTATCAACGCCAAGCTTGCTGACGCACCATTCACTCGTTTTCTGTGTTTGGTCATGTGACGTTCACAATGCAAACCCGAGGGCATTTTGATGTCAATTTTAATCGACACCAGGGGGCAATTCAAGACAAAATGGCAGCACCTGAGATGGATAAAATCTGGTGGATTTTTCGACTTCATTCTTATTCCACTAACGCAATGTTCATCAGGCTAGTTTCGACGAGTGCGGGCACATAGAACATATTATTGCAAAGACAATTTTTGTCTTGAGTCCAGGGGGTAAATTTGGTGCAAAAGTAACTTGTACAAAATAACTGTAGTTTTAGCAAAAATAATTTTTAGCTCATTCTCATTGGTTCATTTGGTTAATTTTGCATCATGTGTAACATTATTTTCTACAGTTACAGGCTACTTTTGCACCAGATGTACCTGTATAAAAATACTACCAAACATTAACAGGTGTCAAATGTGTTACGACACTTCATTCCTGTTTACACAAATAAGATTGGATACCGAACTGAGACTTTTGGAGTCTTCTATTAATCTAACACGCACATTTTGGGAATGTGGGAGAAAGTCTGACGATCTGAAGAGGGGAAAAAAAAGACAGAACATGCAATCATCACATTGGAAAGCCGGGGCTGAGACTCAAACACTACCACATCGTGCTGCCCTGAAAATAAATATACAACACAGTATATACTTTCTGGATTATTGTATTTGTGGGGCGGGGTGCAGAAAATGCCTAAGAAAAAAAAAAAATCACCCAAAGTAATCCCCTACATGATGCCAGCCAACGAGTAACAAATTCACCTCTTGACGTCTTTTTTCTGCTCCCAGTTGTTAGTTTTAGCCTATTCCTGAAATTCCTGACAACACTACAAAATGGGGTCAAGGCCCCATTTAAACAGGAAAGTCATACAGTAAATTGCTCCAAGGGGAAGTAGGGTGAAGTGAGAAATCTCGACTGAGAGACAAGCTTTGCATGTCGGGGAGGGGCTAAGTTTAGTCTGGGTTGTTGTCGATGGTGATGCAATTTTTCTGAATCAACGGCGGGACATCACATTTACAAGAGTGCCACTCTTTGACAAAGTCAAGCTTGCTTAAAAGGGGAAGCCAAGTCAAAAATGGTCTTTATAATCATGTGTTCTATCAACGCCAAGCTTGCTGACGCACCATTCACTCGTTTTCTGTGTTTGGTCATGTGAGAACTGAGACTTTTGAGTCTTCTATTAATCTAACACGCACATTTTGGGAATGTGGGAGAAAGTCTGACGATCTGAAGAGGGGAAAAAAAAGACAGAACATGCAATCATCACATTGGAAAGCCGGGGCTGAGACTCAAACACTACCACATCGTGCTGCCCTGAAAATAAATATACAACACAGTATATACTTTCTGGATTATTGTATTTGTGGGGCGGGGTGCAGAAAATGCCTAAAAAAAAAGTCACCCAAAGTAATCCCCTACATGATGCCAGCTGACGAGGAACAAATTCACCTATTGACGTCTTTTTTCTGCTCCCATTTGTTAGTTTTAGCCTATTTCTGAAATTCCTGACAACACTGCAAGATGGGGTCAAGGCCCCATTTAAACAGGAAATTCATACAGTAAATTGCTCCAAGGGGAAGTACGGTGAAGTGAGAAATCTTGACTGAGAGACAAGCTTTGCATGTCGGGGAGGGGCTAAGTTTAGTCTGGGTTGTTGTCGATGGTGATGCAATTTTTCTGAATCAACGGCGGGACATCACATTTACAAGAGTGCCACTCTTTGACAAAGTCAAGCTTGCTTAAAAGGGGAAGCCAAGTCAAAAATGGTCTTTATAATCATGTGTTCTATCAACGCCAAGCTTGCTGACGCACCATTCACTCGTTTTCTGTGTTTGGTCATGTGACGTTCACAATGCAAACCCGAGGGCATTTTGATGTCAATTTTAATCGACAGCAGGGGGCAATTCAAGACAAAATGGCAGCACCTGAGATGGATAAAATCTGGTGGATTTTTCGACTTCATTCTTATTCCACTAACGCAATGTTCATCAGGCTAGTTTCGACGAGTGCGGGCACATAGAACATATTATTGCAAAGACAATTTTTGTCTTGAGTCCAGGGGGTAAATTTGGTGCAAAAGTAACTTGTACAAAATAACTGTAGTTTTAGCAAAAATAATTTTTAGCTCATTCTCATTGGTTCATTTGGTTAATTTTGCATCATGTGTAACATTATTTTCTACAGTTACAGGCTACTTTTGCACCAGATGTACCTGTATAAAAATACTACCAAACATTAACAGGTGTCAAATGTGTTACGACACTTCAATTGGGCCACACAACAGAGTTCCTCTCCCCGGACGAGGCGACGTACAGCATGTTGCCTTCGTGCACCCTCACCACGTGGTTCCTCAGCACCGGCAGGCTACTGAATCCGATCCCGCACGTGGTGCACGAGTACGGTTTCTCGCCCGTGTGAACTCTCAGATGAACCCTGAGCGAGGAGCTCTGGCAGAATCTCTTCCCGCAGGTTTTGCAGAAATACGGCTTCTCGCCCGTGTGACACCGCATGTGTATCTGCAGCCCTTGCATGCGCCGGAAGGTCTTGCGACACCTGCCGCAAGAGTACGGCTTCTCCGCCGATGCAAACCATGCAGAAATGTGTTCTTTTTTTTGTCGTTTTTAAACTATAACCTTTGCCATGTTTTTGATGAGCACTTGGCTCAACGACCCCATGGTATTTTAATATTAAACATTATGGTGGTACTTTCTAGTGCTACGTACTTTATGTGGTAGTTCGTGTAAAAAGCTTGCCGCATTATATTGTGCAGTTGTAGTCCTATCTAATGATGGAAAATTACCTAGATTCATGAATCCAAACCCAGTTCAGTCTTAGTATAAACAAAACATCTCGGGCCCACGAAATAACACACTTTAAAACAAGAAAAACAACAGAAGCGGTGGTAAAAAATTAATTTTTTGAAATACTGTCACAAAAAAAGGATGAGTACATCGATATTGTGAAACAGATAATACGGCTGCCAACACAAACTATTGCTGCATTACATTCTTACCTTACTGCAGAACGCAGAAACTCACACTTGACGTCATTCATCGAAGACCACCGCGTTCATTATGCCAAAAATTCATCCGCCATCTTTCGGTGAACTCTGAAACGGGTTAACTGTGAAATATGACACTTTGAGTCGACCACGGAGTGGAATTAAATTTCCTGCCCAAAAATCTGAAAGGTGCCATCAAACGAAAGGTGCATCTGGACCAATTATAGCTCGAGGTTTAATCACGTGCCTAAATGGCGGAAGCCGTCCAGCAGGTGTAACAGAATTGAGGGGATTGCATTCAAATGTTTTGTACAGTTTTTTTCTTTTTGCAACTCTTTAATCTCAAGTACAGTAATACGGAATAAGAAAGTAAACCTTGGGAAACAAATAGTTGTAACTGGTTTAAAAGCCCACTAGATGGCGACATTTCATCGAATGAATTCTGAATTTGAAACAGGAGCAGGTAAACCCGTCAAGAGCTATATCTTTAGAAATATTGAAATAATTGTATTCATAAATTATAAATGATATTCAACGTCATTACTGCTAGACCTCTGTTGAATTTCCACGTTAGAAAAAGAAGCAAAGAGAACCTCATTGAAAAACAACGCCTGCTACTATTTAAATAGCCAAAAGGTGGAATTTCATCAATACGGTAGTCTCGAAGAAGGCAATACACATGACAGATTGAGTTCTTGAAACAATAATTACTTTTATGTAACTATAGTACTTCAAAATCTGATGAAGTTTTCCATTTAAATGAAATTTCTCAAACAGTATTTAAAATGTACAAACTGCAAATATATTAAAAGAAGTTAAATACGACTGAACTCCACAGTACTTGTACGGTAATTCTTTCATAAACCACGAGAGCGAAACCACATTCTCCCACCACACATTGAAATTCACGACAGTATTCCAAAACAATAAATTACTGCTTTGGCTCTGCATTTTATTTCTTGCAACTTTGACTTTAACATATTCAGTGATGGACTGTAACTGAATTGTGTATGGTGATAATTCAACAAAATTTAAATGCAGAATTACACAGCAGATGCAGAAGCCTAGTGACATAGTGACTAGCAACCGAATGTAAGAGAGGTTGAAAAAAAAAATCACTGAGGTAGTTTACTTGAACTGAAAATCATTTTACAGGTGAATGAATAAAAAACAATCATAAACACTTGGAATTTTCTTCACAACATTAAATATTTTCACCGTTCCACTATTTACAGAAATGTAGCTTATCTCAGCTGGTGAAAATGTGCTCAATGTCTTGTCTCAACGGTGAATTGCTTTTGCCGCCAGCTCAAACTCGTTCAGTCATTTGAATCAACAATATGTGAAAGTCGATATCAGTGAAGGAAAGAAAAAAAAAACTTCAAAAATAACTTCCAGTGGCATTTAAGCAGCCCTTCAGATGCCATTATGACTGTTTTTAAGTCATAAATCACCCTGTTAAAACTGTTCGTGTCCGCACCTGTCTACAGTCTTCAATTACTAAGACAAGCTACTGATGTTTCACTTGCCTCAAATAAATAAATAAATAGACAAATAAATAAATAAAAATAAGCAGTAACGTTTCATTTGTAATGTCAATATCTGTTCCTGTTTACACAAATAAGATTGGATACCGAACTGAGACTTTTGGAGTCTTCTATTAATCTAACACGCACATTTTGGGAATGTGGGAGAAAGTCTGACGATCTGAAGAGGGGAAAAAAAAGACAGAACATGCAATCATCACATTGGAAAGCCGGGGCTGAGACTCAAACACTACCACATCATGCTGCCCTGAAAATAAATATACAACACAGTATATACTTTCTGGATTATTGTATTTGTGGGGCGGGGTGCAGAAAATGCCTAAAAAAAAAGTCACCCAAAGTAATCCCCTACATGATGCCAGCTGACGAGGAACAAATTCACCTATTGACGTCTTTTTTCTGCTCCCATTTGTTAGTTTTAGCCTATTTCTGAAATTCCTGACAACACTGCAAGATGGGGTCAAGGCCCCATTTAAACAGGAAATTCATACAGTAAATTGCTCCAAGGGGAAGTACGGTGAAGTGAGAAATCTTGACTGAGAGACAAGCTTTGCATGTCGGGGAGGGGCTAAGTTTAGCCTGGATTGTTGTCGATGGTGATGCAATTTTTCTGAATCAACGGCGGGACATCACATTTACAAGAGTGCCACTCTTTGACAAAGTCAATCTTGCATTAAAAGGAGAAGCCAAGTCAAAAATGGTCTTTTCAATCATGTGTTCTATCAACGCCAAGCCAAGCTTGCCGACGCACCGTTCACTCGTTTTCTGGGTTTGGTCATGTGACGTTCACAATGCAAACCCGAGGGCATTTTGATGTCAATTTTAATCGACAGCAGGGGGCAATTCAAGACAAAATGGCAGCACCTGAGATGGATAAAATCTGGTGGATTTTTCGACTTCATTCTTATTCCACTAACGCAATGTTCATCAGGCTAGTTTCGACGAGTGCGGGCACATAGAACATATTATTGCAAAGACAATTTTTGTCTTGAGTCCAGGGGGTAAATTTGGTGCAAAAGTAACTTGTACAAAATAACTGTAGTTTTAGCAAAAATAATTTTTAGCTCATTCTCATTGGTTCATTTGGTTAATTTTGCATCATGTGTAACATTATTTTCTACAGTTACAGGCTACTTTTGCACCAGATGTACCTGTATAAAAATACTACCAAACATTAACAGGTGTCAAATGTGTTACGACACTTCAATTGGGCCACACAACAGAGTTCCTCTCCCCGGACGAGGCGACGTACAGCATGTTGCCTTCGTGCACCCTCACCACGTGGTTCCTCAGCACCGGCAGGCTACTGAATCCGATCCCGCACGTGGTGCACGAGTACGGTTTCTCGCCCGTGTGAACTCTCAGATGAACCCTGAGCGAGGAGCTCTGGCAGAATCTCTTCCCGCAGGTTTTGCAGAAATACGGCTTCTCGCCCGTGTGACACCGCATGTGTATCTGCAGCCCTTGCATGCGCCGGAAGGTCTTGCGACACCTGCCGCAAGAGTACGGCTTCTCCGCCGAGTGGGTGATCATGTGCTGCGCCAGGTAACGCTTGAAGCCGAATCCCTTTCCGCAGACGTCGCAAACGAAAGGCTTGGCCTGCGCGTACACGTCCGAGTCGGTGTGAAAGACACTGCCGTGAAAAGGCTGCTCAAAGAGTTGCACCTGAGAGTTGATGGCTGACATGGCGTTCTCCATGTTATACGTCCTGTCCTCCTGGTCGTGATGTTCCGTCTTGATATTCCGAGTGGATGTAGATGCTATGTTTGCGTTTAGGTATTCTTGGCTGTTTTCTGGATAATAGCCACGGAAGACGATTTGATTATCGTTGCTCAGCTCCAAGGTGTCAAAGTCGCTATTTTCCACATCATTGGTGGCTTCTTTATCCGCTTCGCTTTCATTCTGATCACAGTTCAAACCCAGAGGCCAGACCGCACAGTTGGAGAAATGCTCCTCTTGTTTCACTTTAATGTGCGAAAGCTCTTGCTGCTCCTGCTCCACACTGGTGATGCTCTCCTGGGTGCACAATCTTCCCTCTAGGGACTCTGAAGGTCGTTCAGTGATAAAATAATGGAGACAAAAAAAAAATCTGTTTAGCTGAACGATTATATAGAAAAAAAGGTGAAAATAAGAGCAGTGCCTTGGTTCAAAAGCTGAATTTCGTAACCATGCCTCTACCTGCCGCTCGACCAATTTGGATTTTTTTTTAGGCCAATTCACACAAACAGATAAACCGACTGATGAATTTAAATTAACAATTATGACTTTTTTTTTGGTTCGCTTAGACAATTGCAATGATTAAGGCAATATCATATTTCAGGCAACATAACCCTCTTTCCATGACTATATTGATATATTTGGTTTCTATTACTTGGTATGGTTGGTTGCACTATGAATCCAAATCCAAGTAAAATCATTAGAAATTAATCGTATCATCGCAAATGTGTGTAAAAATTGGCTCGTGCATGAAAATGCATTACAAACCTGTTATGTGTGAATGACCGGCGGGTTTGCAGACCACGTCCAGAAGCTTGCGCTGACGGTCCATCTCTTCTTCGTAGGCGACGATTGTTTTCTCAAAAACACCAAATATTTCTTCGGCGGCGGCAGTCAGTCGCTCGGTTCGCTTAGACAATTGCAATGATTAAGGCAATATCATATTTCAGGCAACATAACCCTCTTTCCATGACTATATTGATATATTTGGTTTCTATTACTTGGTATGGTTGGTTGCACTATGAATCCAAATCCAAGTAAAATCATTAGAAATTAATCGTATCATCGCAAATGTGTGTAAAAATTGGCTCGTGCATGAAAATGCATTACAAACCTGTTATGTGTGAATGACCGGCGGGTTTGCAGACCACGTCCAGAAGCTTGCGCTGACGGTCCATCTCTTCTTCGTAGGCGACGATTGTTTTCTCAAAAACACCAAATATTTCTTCGGCGGCGGCAGTCAGTCGCTCGTTGACGAACGTCCTCAAGTGGTGGAATTTGGACGTGGTCGATTGCGTCACCGACATGGTAAACGGGACTGATGTTTTGCCTAAGCAAGAGGATTTGTGATGGCTAACGTTTTGGCTTGGGTTTGTTTAACTTCCGGTGGATGTTACCCTGCTTGGTTCCGATGATGCACTTGAAGCAATAATGCCTTCCACTTCTTTTGTTTTAGTTTAATAGTTGCACTTACTCTTGTAGAATTAAGACATATCTGGGGGAGAAATAAGCTTTTTATTTCAATGAGACACACAACCTTTTTCCGGTTAAATATACGACTTAAATATATATATTCTGATTTCCAGATGTTTTTTAATTAATAATTTATTATTTAGTTAGTTATTTAAAGTGTGGCAACACGCTCCTGGGTGCAACTTAAAAACGGAAACACATTTTTTTCTGTGTGCATGTGTTGTTCGCGAGTTTCCAGTGATTATCGTGAATTTATTTGCCACATTTATTTCAGTTACTTCCAAGAAAGTATGCAACATTAACAAGTGAGTTGCTTTTGGTGCACAAAAATATATTTTGTTTATATTTTGATTATAGGCGACAGCGCAATAATGAAATAAAAGTCATACTAAAAAAAAAAACGAATTATTTTTTAATTATTATTTATTAACGCGTCAGTAAAACGTGTCCCTTTTTTTATCAACCAGCTTCATTGAACTTCTCGAATTACAAAAAGAAGAGTTATTTAAAACGATTTATACTTCATAATACAGAAGGCGTCACCAGCATACTTCCGGCGACATGTGCCAGCCTTTTTACTTTCCGACTAGGAATGGAAGGAAATTTTATTCTCAAGTTCACGAAATTTTATCTATGGAAAATACACCCTATACTTTAAAACGCTACACTATTTTTAATATGTATAATGTGAGTATGCTAACCCGGGTAGTTCCACGGTATCTTCAACAGCAACAATAATAGTTCCACATTATTGTTTCTAAGGGGATCCATTGCGAGACGGTATTTCCTCTTTTGGCAGTTCGTTCCACTGCATTATTCGTTAGCTAGACGGGTGTAATTCAGTTGCTTGTTAGAAGCGCCAACTAAAGTGTGGTCTCGTATTGGCTTTCACTTTTCATTCGGGTAGATGGGCGCCTATTACTGCGCCATCTGTAGGCAAACGGCGTTCAACGGGAAAGGACATATCTTCGGGAAACATCACCAGAGCAGACTTAGGCTCGTGATAATGAAATTCATCGAAAAGGTAACGAATTAATGCCCTAACATTAGTACAGGAGCGACAAAAACCGCTTTTGTCAATATATCCAATTCGAATGAACATTAATTTCATGCACCACTAGAGGGAGCCTACCCTTTGAGGATCCATTTTTAGGGAGTTTAAGGTTACAATGAGTACAGGTGAAATGGTGATGGAGCACACATTTTGGGGGTCGATGATGTAGAGCAACAGGGAGTATATCAGAGACTTTCAGATCGCTGCAGAGAATGCAAAGGACAGGGAGAGATGGAAGAGGATGATTCGTTGTGGCGATCCTCGATTGGTTCTCCAAAAGGGAAAAAAGTAGAAGACTTGAGTCAAAATATAAAAATGTTCTTTTTAACATGTTTAGGGGGTGTTTCTGCAGCTGTTCCTCGTGTCTTCCAGGTGAAGGAAGCGCGGCGAACACTTAAAAAACCCGAAGTTGAAAAATTTGACTGTACTCAACACAAGAAAACGTTCTGGTGTTACTGCTGCGGCCAGGAAGTGGAACGAAATGTTTCTGATGGCAACATGACCGTTTTACATGGAGGATTGTTGGAACACATGGCCACGTGAGTGACATTTTTCCCGAAAGGTTCAAAGATACTCGGCATTATAATGTTGTCGCGTGTCAGATAGAATAACTTCTAATATTGCTTCAGCAGCAAGCGATAGTTGTGTGGAGTAGTGCTGTGAGATGACTTTTCACATGATCCGATTTCAGGCCAGAACACAGAAAGAGTACCCACAAGTTCTGGTGGGAGAACAAGGCCGATCCCAAGTTGAAAGACAAAGTCATCATCACACATGAAGAGACTCAACGGTGAGCCTGGCGAACTGGATAAAAAAATAAAGAGATATGTTTGCAAAAGTCAACAGCATGGTGAACATTATTTCTGTTAATACACTCTCTTTTTTTTTCTGTAGGTTCAAAGTTGAAGTGGCCAAAGTGTTGGAAACATTTGTGGAGCAGGAGGATGAATTCATTAAACAGGTAATCTTACATTTTATTTTATGGTGACCCACTGAGATGCACTGGAACCTCAAAGGTTGAAAACATTTTTCAACATTGACTTAAGCGCTGTTAGTAAAACAATAAAACACTTTGGTCTTCCGGTGGTTCTCAGAAAACATGTTCCGCTCAGGACAACAAAAGGCCATCCAGTTCAAGAGTCAATATTCTTTTCGCCTCATGTCCAGTTTAATTGGGACTGACCACACAATGAAATCATTTTTACATGCTAGTTGCACACACTGTTTTTTTCCTTTGTGAAAGGCGCACAGTTCAGCTGCAGGCATCTTTTATTCATTCAGAGCACTCTGCAGGAAGGTTTTGCACAAATTCTGTTTTGGCCGCACATTTCCCATTCCTGGACAATGTTCTCTGAGAACCACCACTCACCTTAAATTGACTAACGCTGCATTGTTCCAACCACATTGTGCAGATTTCACATCTGATGTTCTGTTTGTCTCCTTGTGTCTTTTAGCAAGCCGAGTTGATCCGGGCCCAGGAGAAACGGCGCCAAGAGCTCCTTGAGTCTCTTGTAGAGGTTTGTTTCCAAGGATGCAATGGCGGTATCCATCACTGTGGCCTTGACTGTCAACTGGCATACTTTTCAGACGCGTAGCGGAGAAGTGGATTGCAGCTAGACTTGCAGCTACAAAAATCTTAGTGAAAGACATTCGATAACAATGGTGTTTCTGTGATTGGTTTTAAAGTCAAAATATTTGACAAATGGATGAACCGTTGTTTGATACTTGTTGGTAAGAGGGCTAATTAGCGGTGAGACTTCCTCTGTGAACCACTGTTGGCTTTTCCTGAATCAAAATCAGCATGAAGCAGAGCCAGAGTCGAGCCACGGACCGAACGGAACGGAAACGGCAGCAGAGGCCGGTGTCAGGTAACATCGTCTCCTCAAATGCATTCACGCGTTTTTTTAATATGGCTTGTGCTCATCTTCTTACCTGGGGGTGCAAAAAAAAAAAGGTTTCAAGGGACATCACGGGGAGGCCACCGGCAAACGGGGAGAAGCCTCGTCGACTCAATGGTGGACGCGCAGCAGCAGGGCCTGACTTTCATTGGTTATCAGGTAAATGAAATGCCTTGGAACCCATCCAACACAAACGCAGCAGTCACTGGTGTCGTTTTCTCTCTTGTAGAATTCGGCAAACAGCGGAAACGTACACACAGGTACGGTAAGAACAGCAGCAATTTTGGAACAAGCTCACACTAATTAGCATTTAATCACCTTTTCGAAGGAAGGAGCAGGACACAACTTTGTGTTCAGCATTGAATTGGATGTAGTATATCTAACTATTTTTTAACACCTTTATCCTTATTGCTAACTCTTTTTGCGTTGCAGGTGCCGTTCCTCCTTGGTTCCAGGATGATGATCCTCTAGAGGGGACATCCACAACCGCGATGCCTCTGGAGATTGGCCCGTCCTGCCAAGAATTCCTCAGACACAGTAGCATACTTTTTTTTTTATACTTATGGGGAGTGTAAAACAAAAATTCTTCGGCCTTGATGACGTTTGACATATTGAAATGCTTGTCAGCAGCAGCTCGCTGGAAGGACGTTCGCAAGTGTTTGCCTACATATGCTAATGCAAAGTCTCACATGAAACCTGTGTATATATATTTTTTTTCCAGAGGAGCAAGAGAAGCTGAAAAAGCTTCCCCCGAACAGAGTGGGGGCCAACTTTGACCACAGCTCACACACGGATGCCAACTGGTTGCCCTCTTTTGGTCGCGTGTGGAACAGCGGCAGACGATGGCAGTCCAGGTGAGATTTCAACACACTGTGCTTCATCCACAGGCTCATTTCAATATCTCCTCTCATGTCTGGGCTGGATTTTTTTTTTCTTCTTCTTTTTGAGCAGGCACCAGTTCAGACAGGAGGAAGGCCAGAAAAACAAAGTGAAGAGGAGGATGAAGCAAGGTGCTGAAGGGTCCAAGAAAGCAAAGATGGCAACAGATGACTAATATCAACACTTCAAACTGAGTTCATAGACCGCCAGATGGTCGCTATGTCATATGTGCTGGCCACATTCCCACAGGATTAATAGTCGTGCCGTGACAAAAAGAGGTCCTCGGTTAATGACAGAGTTCCTGTTTTTATGCCGGCAATGTAATCCGGAAAGCAGAAGTAAAGTCAGAATCACAGTGAATATTTGTATGAAAAACACTCCTCGGGTAGAACTAAAAACCAAAACAAATAAAAATGGTAAATACAGATTTATTTTTTTAAATATTTGAAGTTATTGATCATTTTACCGCACTGGGTCCTTTTCTTCTTTAGTCTGGCACAGTTCCAAACTAAAGGCACTTGGTCATTTTTAATTAACTTTTGGATTTGACTCCCAACATTTAAAAACAGGAGTACTTTCTATTGCTTAACCTTTTTTGGGAAATTCAAAATGTAGTGAGTGTGAGTACTTTTACCAACGGATTTTTTGTGCTATCCTGTCATTGCTATTATCAATAAATAGGAGTGCAACAAAAAAATCGGAAAATCGGTTTTGATTTAAAAGATGACAGTGTATCATATCTGCTTACTTTAAAATGTATCATCCTTCAATCTTCACACCCCATTTCGCAAATAAATATTGAATTGTCTTTTCATGGAGATGAACACCTATATATATATATATATATATATATATATATATATATATATATATATATATGCATGTCTGTATAAAATATCTGACAAGTTGGTTCATGTTGTAAAGCAAACTCATTGAAAGATACCCTCTTGAACTCACCGTATTATATCGAATCGTAATCCGACTCAGTTGAACCAAATCGGTTCACTTTGATGAAGCGTCCGTGAATCGTATCACAGCCCATGTATCGAGACGCGTACGAATCGTCTTTTATTGGAGAGATGCACGCTCCTAATAACTATAAAAGCTACACGTCGTTTCCTTTCAGGTGAGTTAACCAACAAATTCCGTCGGGCATCAAGTCTCAAGTATCAAAGCACGCGGCCTCGAGAGAACGCCCCGCCGCGTGCACCCTCCTCCTGTGGATGCTCAAGTTGCTGTTGGCGCGGAACCTTCTCCCGCAGACGTCGCACGCATACGGCTTCTCTCCCGTGTGCACCATCACGTGCCTTTTCAGCACCGACAGGTCGCCGAAGCTTCTGCCGCACGTGTTGCAGAGGAACGGCTTCTCCCCGGTGTGGACCATGACGTGTCTCTTGAGGATAGAGAGCTGCGTGAACCTTTTCCCGCACGTGCTGCAGGGGTACGGCTTTTCGCCCGTGTGAGTTCTGGCGTGCGTGATGACTTCGTGCGTGTTCCTGAATTGCTTCCCGCACGTTTTGCAAGCGTACGGCTTCTCGTCGGTGTGGATCATTAAGTGTCTTTTCAGGTTGGACGTCTGGTTAAATCCCTTGCCGCATGTCTTGCAAGAGTAGGGCTTCACTCCCGTGTGGGTCATCATGTGTCTTTTCAGCTTGCACCTGAAACCAAACGCTTTGCCGCAGTAGTCGCACCTGAAAGACTTTCGGCTCGTCTCGGTGTGTACGCTCGCGTCCTCTGACGGACTTTCAATGGGACTCGAGTACAGGACGGCATCCCCTCTGCTGTAATGGTCGTCAACGACTGGAACAGATGAGGAAGTATTCAGTTCTCCGTCGTGACTGGTTCCGGGTTCCTCTTTAATCTGCGGATGCTCTGGCTCCTCTTGGTCCACAAATGAATTTTGCTCTTGCCAACAAAGCTGCTGGTCACGAAGAAACTGTGGCTCCTTGTCCACGTGTTGTATTTCTAAAGATCACACAAAGGCCAAGAAGAGATCGTTATTAGCGGATTGTGTTGTAGACAGGCAGAAGCTTTCCAGCAAACTGGGAGCTCATTGGAACTGAAGGTACGATAAGATGATGGAAGGTATCATATTCAAGCCTAAATACACTTACATTTTGTCTTCATAAGCAGCTATCAACAGTATCTACGAGCATAGATAAAAATTTGTGGTTGACTTGTTTATCATGCCGAATGTAGTATACTCCTAGAAAAATTACAGGACTGTGGTATTAAGAGAGTTGGCACATAAATGGATGCAAAGTTAATTGGATGACCAATCAATATGTGCACCTTAATAATATAAAATAAAGCTATTATAGGTGATTTCTGAGGTACTTCAAGGGTCTATGATAGGCCCTAAATTATTCTGATTGTATACTGATGATACATGCAATGTTTTTAAAATATTTAAATGTATTTGCTGATGATGCTAATATATTCTGCTGGCAAAAATCTTGAACGGCTGAATATTGGACAGTGAACGGAATACACTGAAGAATGCTTTGATGTCCATAAATTATCACTAAATTTGAACAAAAAGTTCATTATTTCTGGCACTAAAACCAGTTAAAATCACTGTACATTCAATTCAAATAAAAAGAGTACACAATACAACATTTTTTGAAATGATCACTGATGCCAAACTTTGGAAGCCATATATAGAAAACGTTAAAAACAAAACGTCAAAAGTTATGGCTTTTCTTTGTAAAACCAAGGACGCCCTGAACAACAAATCAACCATTGCTATTACTTCCATATGTGACATATGGCAACCAGAATTGCTAACATAGTTCAAGTGTATAGTTCAACCACAACCAAGCTATTTAATTCCTACTCGTCAGTCAGTTAAGAAAGGTAAAGATAATAAAGAAAAGTATGCTTGACTGGTATGTCATGCTATCTACAATCTATCGATTTTCCTTTAAGGTCACAGGTGGGCTGGAGCAAGCCTCTCCTATGTTTTGCACACCTAAATGTAATTCATGCCTGGAAACCCCATCCAGTACAGGGTCTGGTTCACTTTGGTCCGCACATGTGTCGGCCTCTTGCTTATAAAGCAGCTTCTCAGTGCAAATCTGCTCAATGTCCTCATGTTGGATCTCTGAAGGCACAGATCACAGTGGAGATGAAAACAAGTCAATAAAGTCTTCTCTTCGTTAGTGTGGTAACGTGGCAGTGAATGAAGGGGTTTCACGCACCAATCCTGTGTAACTTGATTTGAGGGCCACTGAGGGTATCCACCATTCGACGCTGACGCTGAAGCTCTTCCTGGTACTCGGCGAGAGTTCTTTCGAAGACGCCGAATATTTCCTCAGCGGCAGCAGTGAGTCGCTCGTTTACAAAGTGCCTTAGATACTGAACAGACGCCATCGTTGCTTTGATGCTTTAAGCGGACGCCGGCCGACAGAGTCGATCAGGTACGTTGTTTATTTCCGCTGGGTGCCACACAGAAGTACTTCCGGTACTTTGGGGATAGGTTCCGGTTTCGCTTTTTGACAAAGTTTTCATGAAAGATCAGTACAGTAATGTGTTTTGTAATTGTCTTCATATTGCGTACAAAATATCAAAAATCATTATACTAATTGCAGGACTTATTTCTGGGACAATGCCGTTTTTAAATGAACTTGTAGTAATTATTTTACGAGACATTTTAGGAGGTGCTCAAGAGATATGTGGTCATGTAGATACTGAATCACATTTACAGTGAGCTACATTTTGTCTTAGATAAAGTATAATTTAACGAAGGGTGAACATTTCTGTTTTCTGTGCATGGATTATTGGAAGCTTAATGGGGGAAGGTGTTGGGGGTCAGAAAATGTCCTCAAATTCTGGAATGACCCTTACTTTCTGATTGATCGTTAACATCACAGCATATGGTGTCAAACAAAGCACTTACAGATCTGACATGAACACTAGTTATCGAGGGAGTCAGCTTGGACACTCTCAAAAAGAAGAAACGTATGAGTCATCTTCTGCTCCTTGTCCTCGAAAAAGTACAAGCCTGCGCTTTTTTTTCCAGACAATGAACATGCATTTAATTTTTTTAAAACAGTAAAAAACGGAATTATTTTGCAAAATGTTTTGTTTTATGTTTGTCAATTAATGTATTAAAAGTGTTTCACCACTTTTTAGTTATTTACACTGTAATTTGTTGAATCCATTAAAATGTTTTTAAATGCATATAAAAGTTATTTTTTTATATTGTTTTATTGAGATTTTTTTGGAAGTCCACATAATATTTAATCATAACTTTGAGTCTTATTGTACATTTCCCTTTAGTGTAATTATAAATTTTAATTTCCCCTTAATCACTGTAATAAAATATGGCATGGTATGTGTGATTCTCGGAAAGTATGTGCTACATTATTCTGCAATGCAGGTTAAATTCACACACACACACACACACACACACACACACACACACACACACACACACACACACACACACACACACACACACACAATACACACACACACACACACACACACACACACGCACACACTTTATTGTTTTATGTTTCACGTTCTGTTTAATGTCCTTCTGGGGGATATCTGGTCTCCACGTATTTCATAATCATTTTAACAGATCATGAAATGAGCACTACGTTCACAGCCTCTCAAGCAAATTATAGGCACAATACTGTACATATAATTAGGCAGCATTTGGGCCTCTGTGGTGGCTCTATCATTTTGTAGGTCATTAATTTGAGGTTCAGAAAATAGAGGAGGTCACTAGTGTATCATTATATCTGTATGTAGACCACACTAAGAACAAATAGAGTGGCAATATATTAATAAACCATTCTAGTTTGCTCTCACAGGCCTTTATATAATCTGCACAACTCCTTTCCACAGTGCACAGTTATCAGCTTGGTTGGGTGCAGTGTACGCTACAGCTGCAAATGGGGATATAAAGTCTATTTTTAGCTCAGTGAAAACATGGCTCTGGCCTATTCAGTCCAAAATGAGGAAAGGAATAACGTCATCACGTTCCTGTGACGAAGGATTTAATGATTGACGTAGGGTGTTTTGACCGGGGCTTGAAATCAGACAACGCAAATGTGACGTCTCATTTTTTACCCAAACGCGGATAATTATTTGTCATATTTGTTGTTGCCCCTCGTGGATTTTTCTTGACCGCAGCTAAGAAGTGAAGTCGGAGCTGGGTGCTAGAACAAACGCACGTGTACTGGGCGTTTCTTTATCGAAACGGACGTCCAATCACCGAGCAGTATTTTTGAATAAATCTGCATATTTTGAACCAGGGGTACACCCAAGCGCTGATTGGTTACGAGAACTAAGAACAGCCAATCGAGTAAATGACAAGCGCTCAGCTGGCAGAAAAGCCCCGCCTTTTATGTATTAAGTAGTAAACCCCGGAAACGCCGTCGTTTAAAGGCACAGGGGAGAAATCACAGGCGAAAGGTTGGAACAACGAAAACAGCTGCGAGCACTCCAAAAAACAGATAGCGACACGAGAAGACGAGTAATTGTGCTCGAAAGAGTCGGAAAACGACCTTAACATCCTCCGGAGAAAGAGATACGACGCGTACTTAAGGCGCTCGATGGTAATTTTGGAGCTTGGAACTCGATTTTGGCCCTGTACCTACTTGGAATCCGTCAAAGCGATCAACACGACAAAAAAAGCTATCCAAAGGGCCAAACGGCACGTCAGTGCAGGTCGCCTGGCACGGATTTACCTTTCGGAGTGGACATTCTCCCCCAGTAAGTACCCTTTATCATCTTTTTTTTTTTTCACCAGCTCGTCGCCTTATCTTTTTGTGTGTGCCAACTTTAAATAGTAGCATTGTGTGGTGGAAAGAGGCTGACGTTCTTGGATGATTGATTTTGCACACTTAACATACCGCTCACCAGTTTTCCATGTATATGGTCGATTAATTTATATCTTGAGTATAAGAATGCCTGGAATCCAGCCTGAACCAGTTGATGGCCCTGACAGCAGTTTGCTAGGCGGAGGGGGCGTTCCCCTGCTTTGTCTGCCTCACTGTGTGCCTTTATGTGTGCAGTCTGCGGTGGGTTGGAATAAAGTGGTTGTAATCCCGGTGTATTCAATATTTGCTTCCATTTAATCTAATTGTACATCTGGATTCCACATGAAACGGCACAAGCGCCTGCTATTTTACACATTTTCTTGGCGAAACCATGATGGAAGAAGCAATCATTCCTGGCATATATCTCAGCGGGTAGAGTGGTGGTGATGACTGTGAGTGGGGGATATTGCACATGGGGATTACATGCAGCGCTCAGATGCATTGGTGCAATCGAGAACAGTGAGTCCTGGCAGTGATATAATTTTCACATGCTCTGCAGGGTCATCCCTTGTCCTGACAAGCGGGGCATGATGGCATTGACGTATGCATGAGCTCAATGCAGTGCCACTCAGCACACTGCATCAGACACGCAATACACGCACTTCCCCAGCACATGCACAAAGAGGGTGGATTTCATCTCGTATCTGCAAGTAGACGTCTTTCCCACCCTCTTTCAAAGCCCCCTCTCCCCACCTTTCTGTCTAGGAGAAACCGGTGGGCTTTGTCCTCAGCTGAGTGTGACGTCATGGGCGTCTTAGCCATCATCCCGACGGCGAGGTGAATGTTGATCAGGAGGGATAGGTGGGTCTGGTCTGCGCACAACTGTCTTTACAAAAAATGCATATATTGTAAAACCCGGGACAACGTAGGTTAAAATTATACATTGTGTAAGGAAGCCTGTGCAAAGAGGAGTCCGACGTTGCATCCACTTGTCCTCCTCAGACTTGCAGGTGAGCTAGATCCTAACCCAACTGACTTTGGAAGAAAAAAAAGGCGTGGTACACCCTGGATTGAAAGCATCTATATGTTGCTATCGACTCCAGGATTCCGATTTGATCTGTTTTTGTTTCCCCGCAGGAAATATTTCAAGGAATAAATTACAAGTGTCCTCAAAACAGTGGGATGGGTGTGTGTTACCCCAGGGAACAAGCTATTCTTTGCTGTTCGGGAATAAAGTGCAATTGCACATCCACTACACTAGGTGGTATTGGCACACTCATTCATCAGAATGTGCACAGGTCTTCGGCTCTGGGTTCAAAGAGCAGCGATGGCCTTTCTATGTGGAGGTTGTATGTTCTTCCAGTACTCCGGTTTCACCTCACATTCCAAAAACATGCTTGCTCTCTTCATTGAAGACTCTGAAGTCGAATGCGAGTTGAATGGTGATTCGTACCCCTCTTCTCACCCAAAGTCAGCTCTGCTCCAGTTTAGCTGCCACCCAAAACGAGGAGAAGCGCCAGAATGTCCTTGCGCTCAGCCTCCATGGAGAAAAGCAGCACGGCAACGACTATCTGTCAGAGGTTCCGCACATACGCACAACGTGGAGCCATCAGGATCTTGTTAGGCTGTTTGCGCATTACCGTACATCATGAGCAATGTGAAGCTGATTACCGGACAAGCAATGAATCGACAAACAACGTCTTGCCCGCATTCAAGCTGTGGCCCGTTGATCCACGTGCAGCTCAGATGCAATCTGAATTGAAAGCCAGCATTCATCCACTGTCCAGAACGCACTCACGGCATTGAACGGCTAAATGTATGTTGCATTCGTATAGCCGCCTGTGCTTATTGTATGCGTGGAACACTCTAAAATGATGAGGGTTTTGTATTCAGCACCCCAATGTGCCGCCGCAGGACTTGATGTCAGAGATTATACGGGTTGGATCCGATACGCGACACTGCTATGGGGCGATATTGATCCCCTTAGTATGTGTATGAAAGAGAGTGACGTTTCCGCATTCTACTTGCACTGCAATTAGTGTGTTAATACCTCAGACAATAAAGAGATATCGATTGAGAGGGTGAGACATGTAGCATACTATGGAACATTTAGATAAGGGAATGTCTAGCCGATGGCTTTTTCCTCGACCAGTCAATATAAATTGTCTTTGTTTATCAATGGATTCTTACTTTTTCGATCCGCTTTATCCTCACAAGGGTCGCAGTGTGTGCTGGAGCCTATCCCAGCCTTCATCAGGCAGTAGGTGGGGTACACCCCGAACCGGTTGCCAGCCAATCGCAGGGCACACAAAGACAAACCATCTGCACGCACACTCACACCGAGGGACAATTTAGAGTGTTCCATTAACCTGCCATGCATGTTTTTGGAATGTGGGAGGAAACCGGAGTACCCAGAGAAAACCCACGCAGGCCCGGGGAGAACATGCAAACTCCACACAGGAAGGCCGGAGCCGGGATCGAACCCATGACCTCTGCACTGTGAGCTCGACACGCCTTCCTAATGATTTCCCTCAAATGCCACTTTGCCACTCCCAGAATTGATTTGCTTCTGATCGCTTTGGATTGGGACTGTTGACTTTCCCCTTAAAAATTGTATAATGGGCAAAACCATGAAAACCAACTCATGTTGAGCATCGTTGTATGTTCACGAAGAGGTGCGGTAGACTGGAGCGGAATGCTGCAATTTCTGGCCCGTGAATATTGGGACAAAATCTGGAACGGCTGCTGAGCCATTCCACGGCGAGGCGGGCGTGCGTGGCTGCCAATGGAACCGGTTCCCAGAACTGCTTCGCTCATATGATCTGCTCATATTCAGTCAAATGCTTCGGAATTCATTGGATGGCGCTTCACAGTGCAGATGGGCAATGACCCGAAACTGAAGACAGTTGTAGTCGAGGCCTGGCGAAGCATCACCAGCGATGAAATCAGTGTCTGGTGACGATCAAAGTCTGTGCTTAAAGCACATAGTGCTTCATTTCAAATCCCCCCCGTGGTGGTGTTTATTGTGCTCATATCCAGATATTCATGGACCTTACTGGACCATATGGTATTGGCTCGCCATGCTCGGAATATTTCAATAATATTTTTCAACTAGTCTTAACATTCACAACATGAAACGCCGTGAAACAAAATAGCGCACCCGACGCCATGTTCTTCTTTACCCAAAGATGAGATTGTACAACGGCTCTGATGATGCGCTTCACTTTTGGGTCAGGTTCATCCAACGATCAATCAATTCCAAACAAGGGATCAAATTATGAATGATCGGTTACTATTACCATCCCTAACTTTTTTCTTTTTTTTTTAACATGGCAAAGTAAAGATGTATTGAAAAAATATTCATGGCAGCCATTCATCTTTCAGCTTTTTTTAAAAATGAAAATTAATTTCCTCCAGAATGGTTTTGGCTACAAGGCATGACCAAAGCTCGAAAAGCCCGCGTTGGTGTATGTGTGTTTCTTTTCCACACTTAAAACCAAAGTGAAGTGAGTGCTGCTTGGATGGCACGTACGCAGTAAAAAAAGAAAAGCACACAAGCCTTTGAGGCATTTGTTTATCTGGGAGGGGGGAAGAATATTGCAGGCGTGTATTTGTGTGCTTGTCTTTTGCTGTGCATTTGTGTATTTTTGTGCAAATGTTTGTATTTGTGTCCTTTGCCGGTCCCGTCAACATTAGGATTCAGAAAGCATCTCAGCTGCTACGTTGCTGTCTGAACTGCTGCTTTGTATCACTTCTTGGCAGGTTCCTTTTGCATTTTTTGGAACAACCACCAAGTGACATTTGGACTTGATTTTAAAAAATAATCATAAAAAAATTCATAGGGCAATTATGCATAGTAAAAAAATCTAACAATACTTAAAAATATATCAGTTTGCAATTAGTGGTCTGAATCATCAGATTTTAACAAGTACGATTTTTTTCTTTAGTCAATGATATGCTATTATTGGCAATTTGCATTTATCTTTAGGTACTGTTTGTTTTTATAAATGTATTGATGCACATTTTATAACTTACCCGTAATGTGCCGTACTGTACATTTAACTGAATATTAGGCATGGCGGCTTCGAGACATTCCGTATGAGTCACCCGACCAGCTGTGCTTGCTATCTAGTCCACGGCTCCTTTTTGTCACTGGAAAGCTCTGCCTTCAGGCACAAAACAAAGCTGCAACTCCAGTAACATTAAATCTTCTAACTGCTGCTTAAGGACTGCGGGTTTGTTATTGTGTGTTGCACTGATCTCAGGATTAACACTCGCACGGCCTCTGCCTGCACTTCATGCTAACCCCTCTCCCCGCCCCAGCCTCCCTGTTTCCCATTGTATGCTAGCATTAAGATCGCGGCGGCTATGTGGTTGTTTTAAAATACACAGAGTTATCCTCTTTTGTTTCATGTTTATTTTAAGAATAACCTTGAGAATGATAATAGCTTGAAGCCTCTTTTTTTTTAAACAAGATTTACGAACATTATCTGGCAAACTGCCAGTTGTTGTGAAGTGAGTCAGTCATCTGTCCATAAAGGTTTTTATTTATTTATTTATTTAAATCATGTTGGCACTAGCAAGCCAAAGCCACCAATCGGCGTATCAATGGCTCGTATCTTGAAGGACTCTTAAACGGGGTTTCTCATATCTCAAGCCACCACCGCAGTTGCTTTATTCCCCATCTTATTGAGTGAGTCAAAGCAACAACCGATGCTATATTTAAAAAAAAAACAAAAAAAAAACAGTCCTTCTGGCTAACGTGACTCACTTCCGTGTGAACTTTCCGCACCAGCAAGGAAAGATCATTTGGAAGGATTTATGGGAAGATTGAATTGAGATGCCCAAAGGGGATTGAGGAATGGCAGATTCAAAGTGAGAAGGAAGAGCAAGCCACAAACATTGGCAGAAGAATGAAGGGCCTAAAAACGTTCGGGCGAAGAGGTGGAGAGACACGGCTTTATTTTCTGTCCTCCGTGAATAGGCAGCATATTTTCTATGGAACATTCCATCCTCTGAGCTGGGCCAGCCTGTCACCAAAGATTCAGGGTGCCACACTCCTCCCCATCGCTGCATTTCCTCCCTTGAGTGTCTCACTCAGTTTCTACTGCCGCATATCAGTCATGTGGTTTTGTTTTTCTTCTCCACTCGTTTTTTTTTCTCCCTCCATATTTCTTTTGTAATGTGACCAAGTCTTTGAACAATTTGTCTCCTGTGAATACAGTCGAACCTCCAAAGGCCGACCACAGCCTGTTCCAAGAAAAAATGGAATTTGATTTGCTCGGGGTCAAACTGGGCATCGCTGAATCTTATACAGGCTATGGTTTAAAAAAACCTGTCGCGTGAATTCAGAGATGTCTTTCTGCGTGTTTGAAGATGACTGCTGAAATGTGCAAAGTCTGAGAACTTTTGGACTACTAAATTGTGAGTGTATAGCATTTCGCTATTTTTCACCATTTCAGTCTTCCGGTTAAACAGAAAAATTATACACCCTACCATGTAAGAACGTGAAGGCCTTCATTAGCATGTGTGGTTATCCGTTGCAATTGTGAGTTACTACACTCCGGAATTGCATCTTCCCTGAAGGCCACAATTTATAGAACAACTCGATGTTGTTATTTTATTTCCCAAGCAACAGCGGTGACGCTGGAGAGACGGCTGGCCGCCGGCCCCCTCCCGCCGAGAGGAGCTCCAGAAGTCTGTTAGCCCGCAAGCTAGCTGTTGGCTCGTGCCTCTTGTCCTCGCCTGTGACTATTCCAGCTACCCGAGGCGTTAAACGGATATTTTTCTCATGACTCAAACATGTCAGGATGGATACGCATGAGAATGATGCTAGATGAAGTAGCATCCATAATATGTAGCACATATTTCAGTGCACATACCCGTGGTCATTTTGAAGCCTCATTTGATATACTTTGCTTTTTTTTTTTAATCAATTAAATTCAGCCCGGTTGTTAACAACATTCTTCACTGTAGTGCGTCAAAACAAGAAGACATTTATTTTCCACTTTGCACAGACTTCAGTTAGCTAACACTCCCATCTGTCATTACTTAACCGCTTTTTAATAGAATGATCAACTACATATCACCCTTCAATGATGAGTGACAACTTGCTGTAAAGACAGCTTACTTTTTAACATTCCTGTCAAACAAGTAGAAATTGACCACCGTTAACAGCAATAAAATGCGGATGCTGTGACAAAAGTATTGATAACACCCATGCTAATATCGGTTCAAAAAGGGCACAGCTACTAGAAAGAACCGTAAGCATGGTCCAAATATAAACTTTTTTTTTTTTGTTTGTTTGTCTACTAAGGGTGTGTTGAAATTCACAGAATGATTTTATTCATTCTCACTTCAGACCAACGGGCGGTGATAGATTTTTAATGACTGGAAAGGCAGGCTGGGTGCATGGACACATAGAAGAAGAAGATAAGAGGACTCAATCAGGAAATATCCATCAAAGGAAAAAAGCAGATCTTGCAAACATCAAGGTTTAGCATCTGGCTGGAAAAGTCCATAAGGTGTGTTGTTTTGGCTATTGGAAAAAAAAGTGTTTATGTGCATTTTGAAGTTTAGTGCGTGGGCTAGCACGAACGTTCGTGTTTGTTTAGTAGTTTGAAATGTAAAATGGGTGTTACTGTTTGACAAACTGATAAGTAAAGGATTAATTGTATCAATTTGTATCCTTATAGAAAAGTTATGAACGCATTGATAGATTTGTAGATTTCTAAAAAGTAATTGCACGTTTCATGCTATGTTTATATCCCAACATCTTTGATCTTTTCTCTTTTCTCCATAGTTTTTATATTTTGATCTGTCAGATCCTGTTTCTTACTTTTGTTACATATAGAAGTTTTTCCTTTTTCTTAGCTCTCAGGGTGACGATCACTTAAAGACGCTACACCGCCATCTTCTCTAGGACAACGCAATCTATGCTAATGCTAGGTAAACCTGTGTGTTTCCCACTTTGTGAGCTTATGTCTCCACACCCAGCTGCTCAAACATGCCTTCCCACAGGGACCTCAAATCACCCAACTGTTACACATTAAAATCTAAAGAAGACTGTGTGGGTGTGATACAACCTGGAATTTTGCTTGTGGGGCTACCAATCAAAATAAACGTGTGCCGTAAACCACGGTGTACCATTACGATATTAATGACACTTACAATTGATCACTTGTGGTAAGGGCAAAATTTATTGTAGATTTTCTACTTTCCTCGACTTTTTTGTCTTAGATGCAAACAGTCCCAAACTGTAAGCTCCTAGATACACTTAACACTTACACCGGAGGTCTGTGCCTCTTTAAATATGTTAAGTATGACACCAACCAACGAACCCATCCTCCCAAGCTCTTCACATACGCTGACATAATACTGTCCACGGACTTTTCGCTCGCCCCCTTTCTTCTTCCACTCCTTGAGTGAATTTGTCAATCTGACATCGTTTTCATGTTGTAAAAAACGATCTTCATCCAACTCCTACCCCCCTAAATATGATCCTAAGGAAATCAAAACAAACTGCCATGCCTTTCGACGCATGCGTGTAATGGAATGCCAGTGTTGTTTTCAATGCTTGCCGTCTCCTCCGCTGCGAGCTAACGGAGGGGCGGGGCTTTACATAGATGACACGCCCCTTTTCACCGTATATGGTTGGCGACATGGGCTCCGCAAATGTGAGTTGCTAAGTGGAAGTGCAACAACCCTACAGACTGTTCCTAAAATTGTTTTCTCAAACGTTGCTCTGGAGTAGCAGCGGGCCACAGAAACTTTTTGTATCCCCACTTCTTAGTTTTCAAAACGTGCTTTCTAAGTTCAATGCCGGTCAATAATTGGGTCCTTGTGAAACAAAGTAGCACGATCGCACATAGTTTAAGAACTACTCATAACCTCGGTTAAGCTTAAAGTAAATATGCTCTATAATTCCGTTTCTTGGCCAGGCAGCGTATTTACATGTCACCAATGAAGTGTCTTTTCTGTACCCAAGACAACCTCAATAAGCGAATTGGGTCGTGTGCTCGAGAGGGGTTGGGGAAACTCAAGTCGATGGGGAGTAAGGGCAGTCGCACGGCGCTATCAATAGCTTGCTCTCACATGTCCGGACCAGCACACGTCTGATAACAATCCCCCAAGTTTGCTAAATAAAGATAAAGCGCAAGCAGTTTGTGTCTGAACACAAGCAAGACGGGCAAAGTTGTCCGCTATTCGTCTTCTTGACAGCTTCGAGCATGTTCCCTGTGCACATAAGCTCCACCCACCGGCACCACCGCACTGTCCAAAATAGTTCTTGCTTCGTCAACACCGAGCCCCTTATTAGCAAACAGATGGCACAATGCACACGCTCCCAACACGCTGCTCCTGGTGCTCAGCTGATAAACTTTTCCACATTCTGTATCGACACTCCTTGCAGCAGATAAACCCTCAGCTGGTGCGGGCGCGAGGCGTTGTGCACTCACATGCTGCACACAACATGTACAGTATGTGTGCAAATAAGATAGCAATGGTGGGGGAGGGGAGAATGTACAGTATTGATATTTGCATCCTGAATTTGGCTTGCCAGTCTTTTTTTTCAGGGAGGAGGGGGGTAATTTTTCTGGAAAGTGTGAGCAGAAGTCACCGGTGGTCCTGTTTGTCTTGAAAGAAGACATCACAAAAGTTTCCCGGTCTGCAACAGTTTTGCTTTTGTTTTAGCTGTTGAGTCGAAGTCACAAACGCAATAACGGGCTGTTAATATTTTAACCAAAAGAACAATGACATTTTGGATGATGATATAAATATATATATACACACACACACACACACACAGGAGGCTACCTGAATTTTTACATCCCTAACCTTTGCGTGTTACGATATTGTATATATCATAGTGTGATATAAAACTGTCTACCATACGCTAGAGCCCTCTATTGTTTGTTGTAAGCAGTCTCCTTTCCATTACGACGTCCTTGTGCTTCTTTATGACTAATCGATTTACACTTAATCCCACTGTTAGGATTTCCATGAACGGGAGTGTACATGTATTCCAAGAGATTACGTTTGAATTTTTTTGTGTGACAAGGGGAACTTTAGACGGCCTACAGCTCAGAGTCATTGTGCGGCGTTTGTAACTGAAAAAACTTTGCTGCTCGGGACTATCGTGAACCGAGGACCTCATTTTGAAGTGGTGGTATTTCTGTTTCTTTTCCCCGTCACGTACTGTGCATGTCAAATACTGTTTATGGCCTCAAGAGACAGTTTATGCAAATGAGCACGGTAAGCAGTTACCTCATTTTCAGTTGTTTCCGAGAAGTCTCGGCATCATTTTGACAACCTGATCACTGATTTTTCAAAATCGTGTACCAAACTTTGAAAAACAATGACTATTTTTTGTGACCATCCCCTCAGCACTGCACGAAGAGAGCCTCCGCCATGCTGGAATCCGTCCTTTGCATACATTGAACACGAACAAACACATTCTCACTTTGTTAAGGGTGCTCCTTTTCTACTTCAGCATAGCAAGGCAAGCAGGAGCAGGTGGGCGGGGCTTCAGGTGCCCACGCCGCCCCCCCATGTTTTTCAGTCCCTTCTCTGGCCTATGAGGATCCCGACTACTGCAGCTGGCCCCCCTTTTCTCTGGCCAATCAGCTGATAGCATACCCCCCCCCCCACACACACACAACTTCCCTACTCTGTATAGGTTCTCTCTGCTGAGTGAGCAAAGCAGGCCTCGCTCTACTAACAGCTGAGAGGAAGGAAGAAAACAGTAAAAGAGTGCAAGGGAGGGTGCGATCCTGAGCGACGCTTTTAAAGGAGGTGCTGAGGGCACTATGTGAGGAAGAGATGAGGGGGTGAGGACGAGAGGACCAAGCATGTGAGGGGGCCTTTTGTGCTCGAGATGGTGTGCAGAGGCGCGAATGAGAGAAAGAAAGAAAGAGGGAAGGGGGGGAGTGAGAGAGAGAGGGAGAGAGAGACAGGCAAGGACGGGTGGGGAGGCTGAGAGTTGTTGATGGCTTTTTGAGTTGTGCATGTGTGTGTGTGTGTGTTACTCAGGGAGGAAAAACAAGGCTCGAAACAAGCAAGCGCGGCGACTCTCAACACTTCTGGAGGAAGTCGAGCAAAGTGGGGCAAAAAACGACCTGGAAAGCACCCTCATCCGACTAAAGAGAGGAAGCCGACGAGAAGCTTCGCCCGAGCCGAGGGTGAGTGTCACAAGTTCTCTTGCTGTCAACGTCGCTTAGACGTGGGGCAGCCTGTTAATTGCCCTAAAGTTGTCAAGCCCAGTTCGGTCCGCTCTCACAAAATGGCCACATGACAGAAAGACAAACAGGGGCTGGGGTGGGGGGGGGACGAGACCAAGTGGGATCCCGTGTCAAACAGCCTTCTCAGCAACTATGTCCTCACTGAGCCAGCTTAGTTGAGATGGCTGCGACTGCCCTGCCTGGCTATTGTTTGTGTGTGAGTCACCGTGTCACACGGAGCTTCACAAGTTTCAGTCACTCTTCTTTTTTTCTTTCGGCCACGTTATACCTTGCTTCCTGTCTGGTTTTCACCCATTGGCACACACGGACACACACACACACAGACGCACACAGTCAGCTGTCATTCCATCCCCCTTGTCCACGAGGTGACATCAGATTGCCAAACTGTACCAGAGCTCCTGCAATCCAATCGGCAGGTTGACGGCTAAGATCAGGACGGTCTCCGCTCGTGTTGGGTTTAAAGGTATGCACACGCGTGTTTGACAAGAGCTCAGCGTGACTCGGGGTGGGGTCTCGCTCTTCGCCGATGAGACAATCAGGAGGAATTTTTGGGACGATGGCAGCGGACTCGCGTACGGATGTAATCCCGCCTCGCCTCGGTCAAACCAAAGCACGGAGGAACACGTTGAGAAAGTACCGCGACACGTTGTGGACTATGTGGCGGGATGGAGAACTGAAGCGTGTAACACCTGTTGTCTCTGCGAAACCGTTTAAAACAAATCAAAACTTAAGTTCAACTTTTAGGTGAGCGTTTAGCGTAGCATCCAGCTGCGCACCAAACACATCTCTGGGCATTTGAATTCAGAAGTTGGAACGGGGCTGCACAACGGGCTGACAGGGGACACTAAGGTGACCCCCACACCTATTCAAAAAAAAAAACTGCTCACCAGTGACAGGATTGTGATTTCCTAGGAAGAGTGTCCAAGTTATCCTTTGAAAACGTTTGCTGGTAATCGTTGAAATACAATGTTGCTTATTGATTTTTGCTTCATCTATTTCGGAAATGTTTCAAGGTTTTCTTTCTTTTTCATTCATCAGTACCCAAAAAGGAATTAATTCTGTTTCAAAAAGTTTTGACAGCTCACATTTTCATTGATCAATAAAAGGCATACACAAAATGTCACAACTAAATGTCATGCTGTAGCTCCCCCCCCCCAAACAACAACAAAAAAATAATTTGTCACTTTTTTAATGTTTTTTTTTTTTTTTTTTTTTAAGGAGCATACCATTTTTTTTTCAGTGAAATATCCCTCTTTTCTATTGCAATTTACAAAACTCTACAGTAATTATCCAATCAAATAAAATGGCCATCTGGAGGCAGTTTAATACATGACTGAGACGATTACAATTGCTCAGTAAGTGCAGTAACTTTGGTCATTCTTTGCAGATGATAAAGAACACATGTCTCATATTATCTGTCCACATGTGTAGCTGCACTGTTTTTGTTCACGACTTAGTTGCTTAAAGCGCTATCGCACCCTAATACCTCTGCTGTTTGTCAGCATCTTGAAAAAGTCGAGCCGCTCTTATCTCAAGGCGTCACTATTTTAGCAGCATTTTACTTTTTTTTTTAATTCGCCCCCTGTGATTAATTACAGGGCTGGCAGGGATATTGGTTAGCACTTCTGCTCACAGTTCTGCCGTTCTGGGTTCGCTTTTGTCTCAGCCCTTCCTTTGTGGCGTTTGACTTATTTAATCACAGGACTCAACACTTCCTCTTGCAGTCTTTTAAGCGTTCACTGTGACAACCTCCCAAAAATCTACCAAAGAAATGTGCATACGTCCAAAAGTCCAAAGTCACAGTTTCATCTTGCTACATTGTGATCTCGATTTCGACTTTGATTAATTTTTCGGCGACACAAGAGATCCCATTTTGAATAGGCCACATTTTTCCACCTTAGTATTTGTCGCACGCGGCGTGTCGCTGTCGTGATGCGTTCACGTTGATCAAAGGTAGGGGGCACATTTCTGAAGATGGGTGCTGACTGTGAACTTTGGCCCACTCCTCTCCTCCATACATCTTCCTGAGGCTTAGCATAGCCGCACAAGTCACGTTTCTGTATCGGGTAGCCTTTTCTTGCATTCGTTTTCCCTGCCGTACTGGTATTTTGTCGCCACCATCGAGCAGAACCGTCTGCACTGTCCTCACTTGAACGTGTCATGTCAAACATATTGCAGCGTTTCATCTCGACCAGTGCCGCTGGAAATGACTTGTAGTATTTTTAGGGAGCATTTTCAGTCAAAAGGCTCCCGCTGCTCTGTCCAAATACTGACGCGGCAGTTACAATCATATAATTGTGAAATTACCAGCTTTGGGTTTGCAGCCGTGGTTCCTCATGAGACGCAGACCATATTGTTCTTATTTCCGAAAGGCTCATTTTCTTTTTTTGTTTTCATCATTCAAGAGGGATTGTTTTGAAACTGACTGGTTAATTTCCCTTAGATAGTGATGCAAAACTGGATTAGTTGTTTTTCTTTTTTTTCCCCGTTCCAGTTGTCTTGTTCACGTCTGTGTCAACTGTTTTTTTATTTTAGTTATTTGTTTTATATTTCACTCATACTTGACTCCATTTCAACCACTCCTCTTGTGCTTCCCCTTCCTTTGCGAATGCCAAAAAGCAAAGTAAGCCACGACCCATGTGACTTAATCTATTAGCCATGTATGCAACACAGCTGATTAGTCTGCCAGATACCGTTTTGCAGCTTCTGTCCTACAAAGTGCGTCAGGCTCAACAGTGCACATTGTATTTTCTGCAAGCAAGAGTGTTAATTCTTTTTTTTGGAAGGGGTTGGGGGGGGGGGTTGACATCATGTTTCAATCCAAATTTTTGTTGTAAACCACTCTCTGAGCAGCCCAGGACTCGCCTCAGGTGAACCTCCTGTTTTTTTTTTTCCTCCTCAGCTGGCAGGCTGACATTTCATCGGCTGCCAAGGTGCTTCTTTATCGAGTTCAAAATAGGGTCAGAAAATAAAATGGGACCCAGCACCAGGCCTTTGGGTGCTCCAATGAGCTCTGACACAGACAACGACTATTAATACTCCCGGGCCGACGCTTGGTCCTCTCTCGCTCTTCTGCCCATCCCCCCCACGCAGCCTTCTGCCGACCCTTTTGGGGCCTTCGCCTCAGGGGAGCTCACCTGCCAGGACAGGAGATAGATATGTTTTGTCTTTTCATTCGCTAACTGGAATTGTGTAAAATCATTCTTTGGTGCTTCCTGACCTACGCGTAGCCATTGAATCAACAATCATTTTTATTTTTTATTTTTTTAACATTTCACAATGGGTGGTGCCTAAACTTCAGCCAGATTCTGTTCAGATGAAGCCTCAGATGGGGGGGGGGGGGGGGGGGCGACTGAGTGCTCTACCTCCACTCCCCAAAGGAAGGCACTTTAATACTGCCATATGTCATGTGAGTAATTGCAGGTGACAAAATGTTCACCCCTCGCTTTTTGTGTCTTAGTGATTCATTGTGTGTGTGTGTGTGTGTGTGTGTGTGTGTGTGTGTGTGTGTGTGTGTGTGTGTGTGTACCCGCTACTATATCTCTCCTATTTGCCAAACATTTCATCCCTTTGAGGAATACAAATCTACACTTTTTGACAGCAAATTAGGATCTGTTAACTTATTCCTACATTTGTTTTTCTTCTGCGATCTTTCCACCAAGCAGCCTTGTGCAGTTTTACCTCAGGACAGTTAGCGGTTTTTTTGTTTTTGTTTTTGTTTTTTTTAAATCCCTGATCAGCTCCAATATCCTGATTGTGTAATTAAACAAGGAGAACATTTGAACTTTTTCCAGAAAAGTGAGCAAGTGTTGTAAAAGCCCAAACCAGTCAAATTTGCCATATTTCATTATCACCCAAAAGTAGGGATGCAAATCAAAACCGTTTTTTTAAAACCATTTCCAATTCCCAGCAATCGTTATTAGCCTGTCTGACGACGATTCCGCTTATTGATTGATTCCTTACATTGTAAATGATTGATGACTTCTGTGCGATATAGCCATATATATTGTACAAAATGTATGAGAGAGATAGATATATGCCCCTCAGTCTTTTTGAGAATTATTTTAGATTTTCCTCTCCTCTTCTGAATGATCAATTAGCGTCATTTCTGCCACTTCCAGCTTCCCATGAAAGAAATGGGTCAAAGAGGGGTGGAACTACACCATGACATTTGTTTTCCTCTTAGTTATTTTTTTAACTTGGATGTGAAATGTTTCAGTTCTTTGACAATTAGACAAACACCTCTGTTGACATTTTTGTCTCCATGAGAAGTCGAGTGACAAGAGACGGCTGCGATTTGACTCATGCTTGCAAATATTTTCTTGGCGCAGCATCTTCACCAAACAAAGTTCAGTCCCAGACACAGCCTTTCCCCCAGCCCCCCCCCCCCCCTGACCCCTCAACACAGACACCTCCGCTACTCCCTCTGCTTTTCTTCTTCCTCTTTGTGGTCAAGTACAAAGGAACCGTTATCCTTGGGCTACTTGTTGCCACAGCAACATTTCACTGTCACCCCCCCCCCCAACACCAGTACATTCCCAAGTTCTGGTCCAAGTGGGTCAGGCATGCCTCGATAGGCTTCATCTCAGTTTGTTCCCCTTTAGCAGCAGAGATCAATTTTCTTATGACAGTGTTGGGGCACCGAGCTCGGAATGCTCTACATTTTATATATGTATTAGGGTGGACCATTCGCGGATAATCACGTTAGCTGAATGGGTTACCAGAGTGGTTGCTTAACTTCCTATAGGTGGCGTCACGTTGGCCTACCTCAGGCAGCAAAGCAGTCGAGACGCAACTGCGTCCAAGTGACTCTGTTGTTTTTGTGTCTTCAGGGATTCGGGTTGTTATGACCCTGTCATGATGTCACAGGCATTCTGCAAACCACGCCCAGGTGACGAAGGCGGCCGTGCGTGGCTGTCGGCCAATCACAGATGGAGTCCCACTAGAGTCACTTCTGGCTCGGGAGGAACTTCACTCAGGAGCCTGATGCAACACTGACGTATCACTTTGGTAGGTGTTCGATTCAGGATGATTTCCAAACATCCGGAAATATTTGCAGCCAATTGCATGGCGAGATGTTTCTTATCGTTTCGAGCGCTTCCGCTTCTTCTACTGTCGACTCATTTCAAAATTTTTGAATGTCTTTCCATGGCAGATGATTTGGTGGTAGACATGCTGCTTTTATAGAGCCATTTTTCCCCCCGGATACAACTTCCAGATGCTGTGTGTCTCCGTGGGACACATTAGAGAAGGGCAGGCACAGAGGTGAGTTGTGATAGGTTTTAAGTTTTTTGTTTTCCTTCACTATGTTCATTCATACTGGCACGTTTTGAGTCAAAGTACATTTTTGTTGGATGTGTAAAATCTGTCTGGGATGACAGAAAATGAGGAAAGAAGTTCAGAGACTTTGGAAAAGTATTATTTAAAACGCTCTCATTTTCATTCAAAACACCAAACATACGGACTGAAATAGAATGCCCATTCAGTTTTGACGTGAATTAAAATTGAGAGTTGAATAAAAACAAAACGTGATACCTGTCATTAAATATATCGAATAAGGAAATCAGGAGGGGGATGAGAACAATTTATTTTAAACAATATTAGAGCTACGCACTTTGAGCATGAGCAAGAATGACCAAATACTGATAAGGGAAGCCCTACATAGTAAAAATAGCAATACTGTGAAAAAAAAAAAAAAGATTTACAAATGATATCAAGAGTATTGTTAAGGTAGCAACATTTACGCAGTTAACAGATCGCTTCCTGTAAATCACTCTTATTCTGAAAGACAAACGACCACTTCCGGTAGTCGAAGTATCTTTGAGGTTGATACATGTAACTTGGACTTGTCAGCGTCGCATAAAATAATCAAATCCTGCATTTCATTGTCATTTTAGGTACACAACCGAAGGAAATTGATAAAAGGGGACTGCTCTCGACTGAGTCGCACGCGCGCTGTTTCAACCCACCGTGACGTCAATGCCCATGTACAAATCACGTAAATTGCTTCACTTGAGTACAGATAAAAGTAATCAATACTAAGGGCACCTACGTTATCGAGATGAACGCATTTTCCCTCACAGTGAATAACAACAACAGGCTATCGGTGTCTCGTTGGCATGGAGATAAGTCCGGGCGTCCACACGCTGACCACCGGTTAGAAAAGTTTGGGACTTTTCATGATAGTTTTAATTTCGTTTTGACTTTTGTTGTTCAACATCAGTTAGTTTCAATTCGTTTTTAGGACAGGATTTTAAAATTAATTTTGGAAATGCTTCATGTTTAGTATGTATTAGTTTTAATAGTGGAATTAAAAAAAAAACATGTATGGTATTTGTCGAGTGGAACATTAAAAAAAAAAAGGTCAAAGGAGTATTGTGGAGAATAGTAAACACTAATCCTGAAATGACTGACTTTCCTTCTTCTGCGTACAGCAACACCCAAATAAAACTTAATTGTGTTTTTAACAGGATTTTTGTTTTGATTAACATTTTTTGTTCACTATAATAACCTGGATGCTGACCCAACCAGAACACATGGTGAAAGGAAACCTTTCCACATAGACCACGAATGGGCTGGAATGAATTTTGGTCGGAGAATTTCCAGAATAATGCTTCTCTTCATTGAACATCTTCGAAATACTAATGCAAACGCGTGTGTTCCCGTCAGGGGCTGTGCGACTCATCTTGCTGATTCACGCTGGACGGCAGTCACAAAACGGGAACTATAGGACTTGACGGTTCTGTGGAACCTCCTTTTCTGGCTCGCGGTGCTCGTTGAGGACCCCGTTGCGCTCACATAAGCCAGGACTGCCATCTTCCAGACATAGGAAACATGCGGCACATCCATGTGGAGCTTTCTCACAAAAAAGCTCCACTCGAGCTTCCAGCCCAGGAGGGGGACCTGCCTCCTCCTACGGCGCCTGCACTGGGCCCGGACTCGGGGGTGAGACCGGGGGCTGCCCGGCACTTTGACCAAGAGGACTTGCGACATCAAAAGGTCTATCAGCTCTCCATTTTCTCACAGTTAGGTGGATTCGCTACCTCCACAGAGTCCCACAACGATGCCCAAACGAGGCCGGTTCGCGTGGGCGTGAAACGGGGGCTCGAGGAGCCCCAGTTGACTCACAAGCGCCCCCATGTGGCGGACTGCTCTGACATAGATGTACTGGAGGGAGGAGTGCTGTGTGGGCCCGCTCCGATGCCCGCGGTGTTGATGGGCTTAGTCAGGAGCTCTGGCGGTTGCGGTTCTCTCTATTCCTGCACACAAATGGAGCACAGAGACTCTGAGGCCGGGTCGTTGCCCAGATCCCCCCCACTGTCCCCGAACCACAACCCCTCCCGTCGGCCAGCTCAGCACAATCACGACAGGCCCGTCCCCGATGCGTTCGCTCCCCTCTCGCCAAAATCCCCCCCGATGTGTGACCCTTCTCTGGGAATCTCAGCCAGACCCGAAGCGCCGAACGGGGGGCGCACCCCCACCTATTCCATAGGAAGCCCTGGACATGAGAGTTGTAGCAATGGCACAGCCGGAGGCCTGCCCAGCCCCCATATGTATGACATGCCCACATACGAGCCCCCGAGCCCCGCCAGTCCCACAAGCCCCCCGGGCCCCTTCTCCCCCCCACACCACACAGAACTCCAAGAACCAGGAGAGGCCACCGAATGGGACGTCGGGCTGGAATCCTCCCCGCCTGAGCGAAGCGCCACCCAGACCGCTTCTTCCTCGAATGGCCTGGCTTCGTGGGAGAAGACTCCCAGCAGCAACGGCCACCGTTTGTCAGCAGCGGGCCACTGGCCGGCGAAGAAGAGGTTGCTGTCCCCGAGCGAAACCGCCGAGTCGTGCTCGGAAGACGAGGGGCCGTCGACCTCCAAGAGGAGCAGGCTCTCGTTGCTGGCTCCGGGGCTGGGATCATGTCGTAGCACTGATGCTAAAGCTGCTCCTTACTGGAACCACCTTCTTCCTTCTAAGGTTAGCGTTACGCTCCCGCACACAGAAGTGCTACATTGGATTCATAGTCCTCATTTGGGTTCAGGGATTCAAAGTTAGTGATGGAAGCGGTTATTGGAAAACGAGGTTATGGCATTTTGTTTTTTCCCCTCATATGAGAAGTCACTTTTAATACAGTAGAACTTGTTAGCACAGGTGTCACACTCTAAAGGTCTGCGGGTCAGATCTTTCATTATAGTGAACAAAAACTAACAAAGTAACAATAGCTAAAGTTTGCAAATATCTGGCTACTTCAAAATAAATTTCGCCTGCTTGTGATATTAGTCATGTTGGGCTATTCGAACTGTCGAAGAAATAAGGAGTTTGCGGTACAGTCAGGAAGCATTAAAAACAAAATGAGAAGCAGGGACAGGGAAGGGGGAAAAAAAACAAACAAACAAACAATTAATCAAAAATGACAGATTACCGTGCCTGTCCAGAACAGCGCGAGTATCTCCAGAATGAAGCCCATTGACGTGCTCGGCGTCCATTGTTCCAGATCGAGTGAGCTTGTACCGCGTACAGAAATACAAACAAAGGCGCATGCACAGGCATCCTCTCGTACAACAGTTATGGAAGTGAATGTGTGTGAACACAAGGAAGACCAGAAAGAGCTTTGAATGTAGGTTGCTTCTGGTGGTGTGATGGGATTAGAATAGAGTTCACAGGTCAATAAGTGGTGTGAGGCGATTGAAAGGGTGGTGGGGGGCGGAGCAAAGGCAGCCTACAGATGAATGAGTAGAAAGGAGCAAGGTTGAAAGTGATGACATCATTGTCATCGTGGGCCGTTTGGATCTTTGGCTTTGAATACCGTAATGACGATGTGTGGTGGAACGAAGTGATAAGGCTAAAATGGCAAAGTGTGGCGACCAGGACAAGAAAGAGCCGACGTTCCGAATGGCGACCGATGACGTAGACGTCGGGTGTCACCTGACAGCTGGGTGACCTTAATGATGAATGGCGTTGCGGTAAGCGTTTTTTGAAGTTACACGGTGACAGTAACGGCCAGGAAGAGCTCAATGACGGTGACCAGGTACTCCCCACAGGACGACTTTGTCATTTTGCCAGGTGGACAATTCAGGGGTGTCAAGCTTGTTTTCATAAGTTCGGGTTGCCCCAGGAGGCCGGCTGGACCGTGGGTGTTTGACTGCATGAGGAAAGACGGAATGTCCAAAGTTTGGGATGATTTCAAATGTAATAAAAGAAGCTCAAGTGCAATGTGCCGATTGCAAAAGCACAACAGGCTTAAATTACACAACCGCGCACGTCTACGGTAAAAAAAAGTTAGCATTGTTAGCTAACTTAAGCTGTATTAAACCGTCGCTATTTGGAACGACTCCAGTGAGACACAACAACCGCTGCTGCACTTTCAGTCATTCATTCTGTTGAACTAACGGCAACAGAATTCCGTAAACAAAAGCACATTCATCGGCGATGGCCTCAACTGACGCTGTCACTCAACACGCAGGTTTAGCCAGTTGACAGCCAGTCAAAATCTGAATTCGCACTCACTGACTTCCACATCCCTGAACAGGCCTGTCTGCTTTGTTTGAGGCACACAGACATTCACCGTTACAGATGCTACGGCGTAGAATTGGAGAATGATGGCCACGAGAGAATAGAAATAATACTAGCAATAAGCATCGGGTTGCTACCTAGCAATTTTTTTTTTGTCTGTTGAGGGCGTGGTCTGGAACGTAACCCCCGCGATAAACGAGTATTCTATGCAAACCACGGTAGCATTTCTTATTGCGTGTGGAAACGCTTGTAATCGCCCTCTTATATCGCGTACTAATTTGTTTGAGAAATATTATGGCAACATTTTTGTGGGGCCGCATAAGTATGTGGAGGGCCCGAGCTGTCCCGTGGGCCTTGAGTTTGACACCTGCAATGTACATGGAGTATGTTACTATTGTTGTTGAAATCCAGACGCTTCCTGAAAATATTCCCCAACTTGTTGGCAGGACTCAATTGCCTGACTAAAATGCGGATGTTTTTTTTTTTTTTTTTTTTAATTGATTTTTCAAGCAGGCAAACAACTAAATGCATGTTTCATGCCTATTTCATGGTTTTTAATTTTGATATTATGATACTTTGGGGAAAGGAATTTTCACATTTGTGTCTTTCATGTAAGTGTTAATAAATACATTCAATGAGCAAAATGAACTATCCCCACCCCCCCCCATTGTTGTTTTTAGTGTGCCACAGACTGTACGAGATCAGGGAGACGACTGAAAAGTGGCCCACGTGTAAAAAGGTGAGTATGCGTTATTGTATACACGTCAACGTACAAACGAATTGAGCGTGAATCACCTCTGTGCCTGTAACGAAATGTGAATCGGATTAAGTGGAGAATGGATGAACATAATTTCACATTAAAAAAAATAGTGTGACATGTTCCAAAATGAATCAATCCACACTTATGTACCACTGACATGTTTGTGCGCTCGTGTTCAGCCGGCAGCTGCGCAGCGGTAGACATGCGGACAGCAGAACCTTGGCCCGTTCCAGCTGGCCCTCTTCTTCCATCAGCAGATCACTATTAGGAAACTTTGAGGTATAAAAACAAATGCTAACAGCTAACTGGGCTTGTTCTCCGACATTGCAATTAGACCCTTGACTAAGGAGTCCGTTCAAATGTAGAAAGTGCAATATCAAAATTGGACCTAAATAAATGATTAAAAAGCTGTCATGCAACAGTCTTGAATTTGGAAAGTGAAATACAACCGAACTGTGTTTTGGCAGTGATTCTTTTGGTGGACACGTAGTGTCGATCATGACCGCATTCCTTTTTTTTCCGTGTCCTAGGAGTCCATGCTAAAGGGTCGCTTCTCGCCATCGGGCCGCATCGAAGGCTTCACGGCGGAAATCGGCGCCAGCGGCTCCTACTGCCCGCAGCACGTCACGTTGCCCGTGCAGGTTACGTACTACGACATCTCCGAGCACAGTGCCCCCTCGCCCTTCCTGGTCAGTAAAAACACCAGCGCTTCATGTACATTTAAATCTGGTTGACGTCTGCTTCTCACTTTGGAACAAAAAGTGTCTGAGCATGCGTTGCTGACATGCTTGTGTTCACTCATTTGTATCATCTCGTTGGTCACATAATACTTCAAAAATGTTCTGATCACGCAAGTCTGTTCTTTGAGGGTTTATCTGTTCCAGACTTTTAGTTGAAGCCCAACCAGGACAGATCATTTGAAATTGAGGCCCAGGGGCTCTGGGGTTCACTGGCTCTGGAACTCCTTAAAACATGAAAAGCCTCCTCTTTTTTTGGATTTAAATTGAGAGTTTTTGCTATAAATTTTCAACACAAATTTTATTTACAATAAAGCACCCCTTCATTGCAAGTTCCAGGTTTGCGGTGTAGGTGTTGCGCTGATTTATTTATTTATTTTTTGCCGTCCTTTTTTCCTACTGCCTCCGGTTAGATCTGGGGTGTAATTCTACTCAGGACCACTAGATGGAAGTACACTGTTATTTGACACAAAATTTGAAAACAAAAGTGTTTCAGCCCAGTCTTGTTTTTAATGGAGAAAATTAGATGTCAAATCCTCTTTAGTCCTGCTTTTTACGCCTACAGTAAGCAGCGGCTTGAGGTTCATTTGGGATTTTCCAGATGTTTGTTCATGTATGCAACACGAAGACTCGAGGCTAACTCTTTTTACTTGGAGCACCGTGGCAACTAACCTAACATGAAAATTCCAAGACACGCACTGTAAATCAGCCGAAGTGTGCAGCAGATGTTTGTCAGCAACAATAAAACAGTCAATTAAAAAAAATAAATGAACTGGTTGCATATGTGCGAGTAGGTGAAATTTCAGGGTTAAAATGCTTCCATTTTGCGGCAGTCTGGAGCCTTGAACACGTTTGTTTGGGGCAAACCTGTTTCAAGAGTGGGGCCATAAGTCAATTTTTTTTGGCAGCTTATAAAGAAATATGTGCAGCGCTTTGGGACATGTGGTTCGCATGTTTGGCTCACAGCTGTGAATTTCTGACTTCCAATCTTGGCTCAGGCCCTTCTTGTGTGGAATTTGCAAGTTAGTCTGGCTTCCTCCGACATTCCACATCGCAGAAGGAGTCATGTTAGGTTCATTGAAGATTCTGTCATTTGCCTCAAAGTGTGCATGGGATCGGCAGCAGTTGATCCACAACTCCAATGAGGAAAAGGCGTTTCAGAAAATGGATGCAGGGAATAAAATGTATCCAACTGTGCATGTATGTCACAAATGACAGAGGCCCTCTCTCGTTGTCTGTCACAGGGTTTGATATCCTTGGAGCAGCTTGGAAAGAAAGGATACAGCATACCCAAAGCGGGGACCATTCAAGTGGTTGGTTCATCGTGTTTATTTGAAAAAAGAAAATCCCATTTATCCATTCAAGCCCCCCCGCCCCCACTCAAATGCAACAAAGATTTTTTTGCAAAGTATTTTTGTTAAATGTTGATTGGCAGCTTGTACATTATGATTAATTTATGAAAGGCACCTTCTCGTTTGCGCCATTTGGCCACCAGGGGGAGGTATTATACAGTCAGACTGACACGAACGAAGAATTTCACTGCTGCCTTTGAGTCAGTAAACTGCAATAAGATTTGTTTTGTTGTCTTTAGCTGAGGCGATAGAATATGTGCCTGTGAGTATTGTTAAATTGAAAACTCAAAAAAATGTTGGAAAACACTGCACTCGATTCAGAGCATGATTTTTACTTTCATTTGGAAACGACCCTTCCGTAAAACCTGAAACCGCTCTGTGTTCATTTTCATTCCCCTTGCAGACCTTATTTAATCCCAACAAAACTGTGGTAAAGATGTTCCTGGTGACCTACAACTTTGACGACATGCCTACCAATCACATGACGTTCCTGCGTCATCGCATCTTCCTGATGCCTGTCGAGGAGGAGGGAGACGGCAAGAAACACGGATCGGCAGGGAGCGCGCCGCTAGACGGCAGGAAGATTCTCTGCTACCTGATACATCTCAGGTAGGAGTTCAAAATCAACATTTCGAAAGTAGTTGTCCGTGACGACGGTGTGACACCCTCATCACGAGTGCACCGTTAACATTTCGTGTTGTAATAACGCTCCATTTCGAATAATGTGCTTTTCTGGGGTAACAATGCGTGCGGTGGTTTATTTTGGCTCAAATTAAATTCACAAAATGGGACCAGAGATGGCAAAAATCATGTAACTCATGTACTTTTGTCAAGTCACTATGACTATTTTAACAAATATGACAAAAACTGTTTTTTAAAAATATTTTTCGTGCAAACTCCCATTATTGAAATTGGTTTCAGCAGTGCAACACAACACTGAAGCATTTTGACACATTTTTAAGCGCTGTGTACCACAAAAATTTGGTTCCAGGTCAGTAAGCACAAGAATTAATATATAAAGCGCACCGGATTGTAAAGTGCTCTGTTGATTTTTGATGAAAGGATTTTCAGTGCGCCTTATAGTCTGAAAAGTACGCGATATTTTCAGTACTGTACAGTATAGTATTTGTAAATATTATCTCAGGGAAAGCCCACACGTTTCACTTTACAGTGGGGGTGACCAATCACGGTTGTGTTTAAAATAAATGGACTCGGTTCAAAATGCTTTGCTATTCGGTGCTATATACGCTAGCTGATGGTGGGACTGAAATTCCTTTGTTGTGTTTTTTTCTGTTGTTGCCAACTCAGATTCCACAGCTCCAAATCTGGGAAGATCTACTTGCACAATGATATCCGGCTGCTATTCTCCCGCAAGCCCGTGGAAGTGGACACGGGGATCCCTTACGAACTGAAATCTTTCACCGAGGTGCCAAGTAACCCCAAATACTCCCCCCGTGTGTGACCTTCCTGCGCTTCCTAAAGAAGAGGGAGCCAAACAGACTGGATTTGACAAGGACAGAAAAACAGACGGACAGACTGGATTAGGGAAGCCAAACGCCTACAGGACTCGCTCTTGATCCAGCGCGGGTCAAAAGTCTGTACAGAGAAATGCACAAACACTGACTCACACACACACACACACACACACATACATAAACACCGCTGACTGAATTCAGACTTCACACGTCCGGTGGCGACTCATGTTTAACTTGCATGCCTTGTGACTTCAACACCTGAGTTTTCCTCGAGTGCCGTACTTATCACACTGTCCTTCACTCTGCCCGCACACGTAGCACAAAAAGTCATTTTGCTCTTCACGAAAGGGTGATTGAATTGAAAGGCAGGGTGCGGTGGATAGACACTAAAGAGAAAGTGTGAGTGAGGATATCGGTCAGTCGTGTAAGAAGACCCCAATGTTATTTGACACTTCGAATCAACAAAAACACATCAACTTCCTGTTATGTGGCCAGACTGAGGGACAATGTGCTATTTGTTTTTTTTTGTTTTTTTTTTTAAAGATTTTATTTTTTTAGATTCTGTTCGGAGCAGTCTGATGTCGGAGCAGAAGAATGAAAATGTGTAGTATTTTTTAATTTATGGATTTTGTTTTTTTTTTCGCAAAATGTCTTAAGAAGCAATATGCTGCACAAAAGTAGAGTGTGTTCTTTAAGCCAGATGACCTTTCGCTCTCTGGGAGGGGGCGGGACTTGAGGGAGGGAGGGAGGGGCGGGGGGGGATTTAATGACAGGGGGGAAAGTATATGTACATATGAATAAACTTTGCGACTGTCAAGAACAACCCGTTTGTTGAGCCTTTTCTTTTTACCAATACGGTGGTGCCTTGAGATACTGTCGATTGACGTACACTAGCTTAATTATAACACATACAGTAATGGGAAATGTCATAGACATGCTAATGAATAGCATAAGCTATTCCTTTTGAATATGAAAGGCGGCGCAACGCATAGACAGATGTCACAATACTCGCAGGCATGTATTCTTTATCTTCCACCAAGAATTATATTTATTTAGATTTGAGAGGATGCTAGTGCATACTTATTCATCCAACCATTAGCAATAATAATATTCATCAAATGTGTTTTGATAAAAAGATTATTCACATTAAAAAAAAAAGGTCAAGTGACCAAACTCCAATTTTTTTTTTTGTGCATTTTTATACAGGAAGTGCTTGTTTCTTGACAGTCTGTGTTGTGATCTATATGACATCAAGCAGCATCTGGGCGGCACCGTCGATGGCCTGGCTCATGACAGACACGAGGAGATGCAATTGGGCCATGGTGGGGGGTGTTCCCGGCGACATAGCTTGGACGACGGAAGTGTCCCTCAAACCAGGTAAGGTGCCCATGGTGACTTCGAGTGGCGCCCAGATGACGTGTCTGTAGTAAACAAATGAGAATGCATTGAGAAAAAAAAATGCTGCACACAGTGACGGTGCACTAGGTGACAATGTCAGCAAAAATGCATTGAAAAAAAAAAATGCTGTACACTGAGTGAGGGTGCACTAGGTGACAATGTCAGCCTTAGGTTTTTTTTTTTTTTTTTGCCTATGAGCTGGAATAAAATGCATTGAAAAAAAATGCTGCACACTGAGTGACGGTGCACTTGGTGACAATGTCAGCCTTAGGTTTTTTTTTTTTTTGTCTATGAGCTGGAATACAAAGTCAAGGAATTTGTTGGATTTAAGTACAAATACCAGAAAGAGCGACACTGGTGTATTTATTTTCCTGCAGCACCCCATAAAAAAAACAAACAAAAAAGCAATGTAATGACGCCTGTGATTTTGATTGATTGAGATCTTGAGGGCTTCCTCCCAAATTCCCAAAACATGCATCATGCATGTTAGGCTCATTGAAAACTCTTAAATCAAGGTCCCTCAATCATTGAGTCTTCCTTCCTTCCTTCCTTACCTGAATTTACTTGGGGAGCCCACGGGGTTCAAAAACGCTCGGTCCAGCAGCATGAGCTGGTCATTAATCTTTCGTACCTTCAGTGGCCTGAAAGAAGAAACGGAAATAAGTGTTGCCTTTGCATGTGGGAGAGCATGTATTTGTGTGTGTGTGTGTGTGTGTGTGGGGGGGGGGGGGTAATGTGCGTATCTGAGTATTACGTTTCATTTGCCAGGTCTGAGCTTCGAATGACTCGGTCTAAGTTGGAAGCCGCACTGCGGAAGTTGGCCACTGCGCGTTTGATTGGTTCTGGAAAGAGACAGAAGTGCCAAGTCAACAATTTCAACAATTTTGATGAAAACGGCCTTTTGAGAACTTGACAAGAATTTTGGATTGACCGTGTGGGACATGAAATTCCTTACCCATGGAGATATTCTGAGCAAGCAGGTAGTCTTCATACACCTGCAAAGCCATGTGAAGGTAGCCCTCAAGAGTCTCCGCGTAGTCGCTACAGTTCAACGGCAACACCAGACTGTCGGCCAGACGCACCAGGACGCTCCCGGCGGTTTTGCCGACGGCCTGGTGGATGTAGAACCCTGAGAAGAGCGTGGGGCAGATTGACTTGTTAAGAACGCCCCACCGAATGACCGAAATCGGCAGAACACGACTCAACTGGACAACACAGAGAAAAATAGACCCGGACACCCAGGCGCTAAATAAAAGGCTGAGTCCATTCAGAAAAGGCACTTGTGTGTTTGCGTGACCGAGACTCTCCATGCTTCGCTTTATCATCTACCGGTATATATATCATCGCTGAACAGTGAAAAACACGTCTATTTTTTTTTCAATTGTCACATTAAAACTCAGGCACCCCATTAACGTACAAAAATTTAAAAATGACAAAAATGACTGAACATGTTTTTCACAGCACAGCGATATTTATTTCTAAATTATAATTATAATTAAGAACTGCAGCACAACCAAAGGCCATCATTCGGCCACTCATGAACCACGCACAATGCGCGGCAGTTCTTGCGTCGCTCAGTGTGTGGTGGGCCTTCGTCACGAATCTGCCGGGAGCTCAAACACGGCCATCGCATCAAGTTGTGCGTTGGTGTTACGTGAAGCACAATAAATGAACGTGGTTCACTCACCAGGATCAATGAATTTGGAGGAATAGTCGAATGTGTCGTATGCAGTGTGATACGCCGGGTAAATCCGAGTTCTTGTTTTAGTCTGGGAAGAAAATAATTGTGAATCGGAAATATTTCAATTATATAGAGCTGGATGACATCTATAGATAGATCATTTATTGAATAATGTCCCATACCCTGTCAAAAGTGTATGAAATATCCAAGGAAGTGATTCCAAGGTAGTGCACGAAAGGGGCGTAATCACTTCCGGCTCCTGTCAAGAACCCCAGACTGACACAGAAACACAGACAATACATTAACCTGCGATGAGACATTTTAAAAATACTGTACAGAAAATACTTCATGGGTCAACTTTGCAGGAAAAAAAAAAGTGACTCCTGTACAAATTTGTATTTTGCAATACGGTATGTTTGAAAGTAAAGCGCAACACCTGGGAATGAGTCCGTAGACCGGGCTTGTTCTATTAGCATAGCGGATCCACTTGTCATACACAGACATGGAATCCACTCCAGGAGCCTTGACCTGTCCGACAGATGCACTTAGATCAGTCAAAACCACTCGACTGTGGTGTCTTTTTTTTTTTTTTTTTTCTTATCATTTTTAAATTCTAATTGCAACGTGCCAATTTTATTTGCACTCAAGCGGGAAGCTTCTTACCTTGAACGGCAACATCCACGTTGATATAAGCCACGGTGCGTTCGCTGAGCTTGGTGAGATATTGCTGTAAAACAAACCGAAAAAAAATATATAAAAATCGATTTGCTTCCATTTGGTCCAGCATGATTCAAATTATTACCTCCGTGTATTCACTGGACCCAATGAGACCAAACTCCTCGGCCCCCCAGCTCGCAAAGATAATGGACCGACGAGGCCTCCATTTGCCTGCGGCGCAAACGAACAAAAGCTTTCGCTCAGCGTTCAACTGAAAAATAATCGATTCGCTTCCATTTGGTCCAGCATGAGTCAAATTATTACCTCCGTGTATTCACTGGACCCAATGAGACCAAACTCCTCGGCCCCCCAGCTCGCAAAGATAATGGACCGACGAGGCCTCCATTTGCCTGCGGCGCAAACGAACAAAAGCTTTCGCTCAGCGTTCAACTGAAAAGACGAGTTTGAAGCTACCTCCTCACCTTGCTTGAGCGCCTTGCCGAGCACACGCGTCAGCTCCAGCATGACGGACGTCCCGCTGCCCGGGTCGATGGCGCCGTGAACCCAACTGTCCCGGTGGTTGCCGTAGATCACGTATCGGTCTGCGGAGAAAGACGGACAATTACGCACCAGGGATTCCTTGCCGCTATCGATAAAAATGAGTGGGGTGATTCATGGCCTCACCGGGCTCCACGCTGCCCCTGATGACTCCCATCACATTGGCGGAGTTCTTCACCTTACCGTAGTTGGATATGTCCAGCTTCACGTCACTACAAAACAGGACATTTGTAGTGTCGTTTTTCAGGTACCGTATTTTCCGCACTATAAGGCGCACCTGAAAGCTTTCAATTTTTTTCAAATGCCAACAGTGCGCCTTATAATCCGATGCACCTTATATATATCGATCAATATACTTATTTTAAATGTTCTGTAAAGTGCTTTGTTGCAGCTGCAGCGGTTGTGAAAGCGCTGTATAGATAAAGCTGTAGTGTATTGTATTGTATTCTCTTTAGTGTAGCTCCACCTAGTGGATGCATAATGTAACCGCAGCCACTATTGTAACTTCGATTCTCTGCACCTTAAAATGCAGTGCGCCCAACGTATGATACTCCCAAGCGCCTTATAGTGCGGAAAATACGTGAATTTTATCACAACAAAATCTTTTGGGAGCCACTTTGGAATCTTGGGGTAGGTTGTTTTTTTTTTTCTTTTTTTGGGGGTGGGGGGGGTTTAGTCAAAGTGCTGCAAGCGAATTCATTGATTCCTAACCAGGATGAATACAAATTTGCAAGTACTAAGCCAATGAACTTTTTTTGGGGATTGATAGTCCCTTTAATATAACTCATATTTTATTTATATACAGTTAGGTTTGGAGGTTTGGCCAGTACTCCAATTTGATGTTTCACAGTAACTGATGTTGCTTCAATATTGAAATGATTTTAAATTTCTTTTTTCCTGAGAAACTTTGGGCCATAATTTATGCAATGCGTATGTTGCTGCTATGGCAAAACTTCATATATTATTGCGTGACAAAACATTGAATAATAAAAACGTCTGAAAAAATATCTTTCAGGAAAAAAAGAAGCAGCTCTTGCCAAATAGGGCTCTTGTAAATCCGCGTACCTGTTGTTGAAAGCAGAAGAGGGTCGAAATCCTGGACCGCCAACGTTGTACGTACAGTTAAAAGCTCCTTGCCACGCCATTGGAGCTGGTCCTCCACCCAGCTCACTGAAACATCCAATGTAAACTTTTCAAACGTTTTTAAAACGTTTGAAAACAACATGCAGTGCTTCCTTGAGATTCAGGTCGAATCCGTTCCATGCTAGTGTGCTGCATTGTGTGTTAGCATTAAGCTAGCGGAGAGCAAACTCGTGTGATGGTTTGAAAACACATTCTCTTCATAATCCTCTTTGTTTGATGGTTATCTTGACAGGAAACCTCAACACCAACCAGATTACGAGCAAACTCGTGTGATGGTTTGAAAACACATATTCTCTTCATAATCCTCTTTGTTTGATGTTTATCTTGACAGGAAACCTCAACACCAACCAGATTAACGTGTAGGCATCCTCATAGCCGATGGGTTGAATGGGAATGGGAGGAATCCCAGTGATGTCGTCCTCTGGAATTCTGTAAGTGTTTTCTGCAAAATGGCGGAGAGTGGTGTGAACATCCTTTTGAAATGGTTTATCTTTGTGCACTTTGGATGTGGCCTGTTGTAAAAATCACAACTTCCCGTAGTAGGACAAAGAATAATAATAAAGCACAACCAATAAAAAGACACAATAGCGTTTTATGTTACTACCTCATACGTTACTTTCCACCTGGCTTACCTTTGGCAGCCAAATATGGAGTGAGCGGGTCGCCATAAATCGAGGAAAACGCGCCTCTCTCCGTGCCCGAAGGGGGCATGTACCAGGAATGCGGATATGTCTCGTTGTTGTCCGACATGAAGCCGTCGTTCATGTCCAATGGGTCCGTGTAGACCAGCACGCCGCGGATACCGTAGCGAGCCGCGTTGATGGCCTGGACGACACATGTTGAAGGACTTGTGGGGAAACACTCATTGATTGATTAACTGCGAGTTTGAATACAGTACTATAGACACACACACACACACACATTGATATATATGTGTGTGTCTCTCTGTATATGTGTATGTATGTATATGTTTTTGGATTTTATTGAACAGCAATGCTAATTAGCCACTTTACTCTTTTAAAAACAGGTTTCCAGTAAAACAAAATACAGTAAACTAGTGCCACTCACTTTGTCTGCTCTCCCAGTGCCACCGTATTTTGTGATGGCGATAGTGTCTTTGAGGTTTATTGTATCGTTCAGCAGCTGGTAGTCATGTACTGTCCCGTAGTTTGCATAGACAAGTTTGCCCTTAGAAGGAAGTGGGGGTGGGGGTGGGAGAAATGTGAGTCAATAACAATTTAAAAGTCTCAGAACCATGTGTTTTTACCTGCAATGCTACTGTAATTGGAATACTTGACATGAGGGTTGCGCGCAACAGACAATTTGATTCAGTTTGTTGCTGGACGATCACAACAATGACAATGCAGAATAATGTTCACATTCCATCCTTGCCGTTTCATCACATCAAATGATATGATCATTCCAAAGGTCATCACTTCCGATTGTAGGATAGTTCAAATTAGGTTATTACGTCAATTACAGAATACTGGTCTCCTTGGAATTTTTATTTGTCTAGTTTTATACGAGCTAAACATTTAACCAAGTCTCAAGTGACCTTGAGACTTTACTGTTATCGCCGTTTCCCTTCCGCTCAGTTTTTGACAATTTGCGAGCTCTCACTGTGTGTCGCTGAAATGTTGGACATATTTTGATCGGTTGTTACCTGTACTTGCCCTGCAGGAGAATACGCAGCATAGGGTTGAACCACAGCAGGATCCTCCTGGTCCGGAGTATAAGCCTTCTCTTTCTCTCTGACCGTGTGCAGCACGGCATTGGACGGGTTCACTGGAAAAAATAAGGATGAAATGAGAAACTGTAGCGAGGTTGTCGTTTGGTTTTGATGATAGCTTACCAACAGTGACCTTATTGGGCTTGTCGGGATCAGGAAAGGACAGGTAGACCATGTATTCCTCCCTCCACACCCGGTCCAGACCCGTTTCTGGATCCCTCCATCTGTTCAGCATCAACTGCACCGTTTGCTCGTCTCCGACTGTGGTGGCCATGTGAGGAGTTTTGCTCAACTCCCTGTAGAGTATAACGCAATCATTTTTTTTTCCCAGATGAATTTCCTATTATGGGTTAAAGCCTTTACCGAATACATAGATGGGCAATATCGGCAAGCATGAGGATATCAATTCTATTTGCATAGTGGCCGTAGTTTATCTTCACCTTGCCTGTTTTTGATTTGTTATATTGGAACAATGGCAAGAAGTGTTCAAGTTTTTCCAAGTCGCGTCACCGCGAACTGACCTGAGGTTTTCCTGAATGCGGCCGTTGTCCACCTGGGACAAAAGCTCCTCGAGCAGGTTCTCATCCACATCCTTGGACACATCCTTCACCCAGGCCGGTGCGGAGTCGCTACTTTTGTCGATGCCGTAGTGTCCGATCAGGATTCCGGCAGTCAGCGCAGCTGCAGCGCACAAAAGTCCAGTCACCACTGTCTTTATCATGTTTTTTTTTTAAGTTTTTAATTCGCTCAATTTAATTGAGCTCTTGGTGATGAATGCTGATTAAAAATACCCCAAAGAAAATATTTGCATCGTCCCAACTGATCCGTTCAACAGCAGGGACCTGATGACACTGGCCCACATGCTCACGATAACAGTTGGGCTGGTGTTTAAAGATGGGATGGACTTTATCCTTCCGTGTATACGTCAGTGTGTTGGCATTTGTGTGTGGGCTTTTATTTTTATTTAGTTTTGCCTCATTTAATACTCCTCTCCTTGGGCACCATTAGTTCCCACACTGTGAAGTGCAGAGGAAATTATGAAAAGACTTTATTGACACCTTGTATGACATGAATCTCTCTCTTTTTTTTTAATGAAGCATAGAATGAAAACAAAAATGAGAAATGAACAAAATAACTAAAGCTAAAGTTGAAAAAAACATTTCCATAAACAAAATTAAATGAATGTAAGTAACATAAGCTTACATGAAGAACAAGAGTCATAAAACTATTTTCATAATGAGAATGTCCTTTGCTTTCATCTTTGTCAATTCATTTCGCAGGTGAGAGTTTAAATGTATTTACTGTATGGCCATCAAAGAGGGAAGGTTGAAGAGTCGTTTGGGAACTGTAGCTTAATTAATTACACACAAAACCCGCCCCTCATGTAAACCATCAAACTCACGCTAAAATCTAAGGAAAACTAATCGAGTTTGAAAAACCAAAGTCAAAACAAAATTAAAAGCTAACTGTACTGAAAAATCCCAAACTATTCATGGTACCTATTGACTTATATGCTTTCTTTTCCTCATTCGTGTCACGGGTGCGTTGGAGCTTCTCCCAGTTGACACTGGGCAAGAGGCGGTTTTACCCTGGACTGGTCGCCAGCCAATCGCAGGGCACAAACAGATAAATAATCATTCACAAACACTTTCACAGTTATGGATAATTAAGCGTCTTCGGTGAACCAAACATGCATGTTTTAGTAGGGAGATGGAGAACCTCGTACAAAAAAAAAAAAAAAAACCTACTCAAGCAAGGGGAAAATATGCCAATTCCACACAGGAAGACCAGAAGTGAAACATCTAAAATGCAGGATTTCGAGATTGCAACCCAGAACCTCAGAACTGTAAAGGGTGGCACTCTAAATAAATAACCAACTGGTCAACCTGCTGCCCCTTCGAATTGTGCATATTTTTACCAGAGCGATGCTCCTCTCTTGTGGTAAGTAATGGTATTGCACAACATACTTTTCTTTTTCTTGCAATCTTGCAAAAAAAAAAAAAAACAACTAATGAGATGGCAAACCATCTTATAATTTAATTCTTCCAGCTCGAGGATCACTTGTGTCCTTTATGAGATATTTTATTATGAGATGCTTACACCAATGGATATAAAATAATAAATGGTATTGTTTCCTCAAGGTAAATATCGTAGAGTAACATAATGATTTTATGTCTCCAAGGCAAATTTCATATTTGAGAGTTCCGAGCGACGTCGTAGCCTAAAATATCCACTGCTTTTTATCGAATCTAAACTTTTTTTGTCCAACTTGCTCAAGATGATAAGGAAAAAGAGAGAGGCCATAAAACCCGACTGTAATTTCGAGAACATTGTAAAAGCAATTTCCACATAAATATAAACATATATTCTATTTCTATGTTAATTTTTTATGTATTGTAAGATTTAACTACTTTTATATCTTATTTACATGTAAATAAAAGTTTTTTTTTAATACTCTCGGATGTTTTTCTACTTTTACTCTGACAAAGTACCTCTACTTCCTCTTACCAGAGCAGTGCTACTCCCTGTGGTCACTACGGGTATTGCATACTCAAACCAATAAAAAAACAAAACACCACGCGTAACCAAGGAGAGACACACCGTGTGGTTTAAAACAATATTATTTTACCAATTTAAAGTGTTGGACTGCTCCGAGAAGACCGCCTTGGTGATATTTGATGAGAAGGACAAGTTGAATTCTCCCAGCGTGCATTTGCTCTGCCAGCCCATTCGCTTTCAGTTGCTCTTTCTACCTCCATTCAGTGGAGCGACTTCCCCCGAATCGAAACGGTAAACACAATTTCTTTTGACTCTGATTTAAGTGTATCTAAGTACTGTATCGTGATATAAAGAGTAATAAAGAGTTTGCGTTGTAGAACCTTATCGGTTACATTTGACAACGGCTTATTCATATGAATGCTGAACACTAAATACATGCGGAAATAGTTTACGCTTATCGCTTACGTCAAAAGACTAACATGAATGAAGCGAGCCTGCATGCAAAACTGCGTTAATCTTTGTGACTGTATTATTATTATTTTTTTGTCGTTAACATTTTGTGCCACTGCAACTGGCCACTCAGTCACACACAACTAACTCGAAGCAACAAGGAAACTTGAAATCATTGACGATGGGACGATCGTTCTAAAATTAGACATTCGTTTCTTTGACTAACTTAATTGATGAAAACATCGAGAAGGACATGTGAAAGTGCTTTCGTTATTATCATTACTACTCAAGTCATTTTTAGCAAAAAACTCCCAGTCATCCAGAATGCGGTAATCTGCCAAAGTTAAATCAAAGTGACTGGATTTTTATTGTTTATTGAACTTGGTTTTTTTGTTGAAATAAAATTGACCGAAATGACTTTTGCAATTGTGCTATAAGTTTTTGGTTTTTGTATGGCTGGGTTCCTTGGAGGTACTGGTAGATATTGAGATTATATTATATGATATTTATATTAATATCCTTGTTCTAATCCATTGATTCATTTACGCCACTCCTTTTCAGGGTCGAAGGGTCCTGGAGCTTTATCTGACCACGGGATCGACAACACCCTGGCCCCGTTTTGAGACAATTACCATTTACACACACATTCCTGAACCCAACCTCATTTCACCGTCAGGTAATTGATCTCAACTCTGCTCAAATTTTCAGCTCAGAGAAATTAAAAAAAAACATTACTCACTTTGTCTCATACTCATTTTAATGCTTAAAAGAAAAAAAAAAAGACCGGTAACGCATTTCTTGTGTGATTGTGGTTGATTTTTATTCCAACAGGTGGGTTCATGTTTCAACAGCCACCATGTTAGTGGCTCCTCTCTGCTTGGTGGTCTTTCTTTACCTCGGCCAGGCGTTGGGGGCACAGCTTCCACATTTAAACTGGCGTGACATCAACGGTGCTCAGCCGTTCCCCTGGCTTCATATGAGACTCCCCCAAACGGTCGTACCCGTGCACTACGACCTGACAATTCACCCCAACCTGACCACTCTGAGCTTCACCGGAGTCGTTCGCATCCAGCTGGATGTACTCGAAGAGACCAAAGCCATCATTTTACACGCAAAGCAGTTGAAGACCTTCAACGTGAAGCTCAAGACGTCCGAGGGGTTGAGGTCTCTTGAGGTTATCGAGAATTCTGTTTACCAGCAGCTTGCCCTGCTCTCACATGAGGTGATCCCCAAAGGGCGGGACTACGAGGTTCATATGGAGTTTGCCGCAAACCTCTCGGACAGCTTCCACGGTTTTTATAAGAGCAGCTACCGCACCAGCAGCGGGGAGCTCCGGTAAGCCTTAGTATATGGTTTTCAGTCCGTTTTTTGGGGTGGGGGGCTTTTGCAATGGTGATATGTCGGCCCTGACCAATACGGATCCTTTGAAACTGATATGGATTCCGATAATTGGCAGAATAATCCAATCCTAAATTACAGGCAGAACATTTGATTGTTTTATATACTTAGTCCATTAGGATTTGTTTAACTGTATGACAATTTTTTTTTTCCCCGCCACTTTTTTTTTGGGGGGGTGGATTCTTGACTGTGTTATCATTGTTATATTGTGTATTTTGTTTGTCGTCGTTATTAGGACTCTGGCATCGACGCAGTTTGAAGCCACGTTTGCTCGAACAGCCTTCCCTTGTTTTGATGAGCCCGCCTTCAAAGCCAACTTCACCATCTCCATTGTACGCGAGGCACGACATATCGCCATCTCCAATATGCCCAAGGTACTCTCCAATCATTTCGACTATTTCACCACTTACTATTTCGGATTTTTTTTTTTTTTTTAATGTGGACTGACAGCACTTGTTCCTCAAGTTTTGTCACTGCTGCTCTACAATATGTTGCTCTGTATCTGTTACCTCATAGATAAAAACGGTGGCGTTACCCGGAAATGTGTTTGAGGATCACTTTGCCACCACGGTAAAGATGAGCACGTATTTGGTCGCCTTCATCGTGTCTGACTTCCACTCCGTCAGCAAGACGACCCAACATGGCGTCAAGGTGAGGTGCCGTTCCAATCAGACTCAGCATTTTGCCGCAATCTTCAGAACTAACCAGAGAACGAGAACACGCTGGCATATTTTCCGTGACCATCTTCCCGTATATCCGAGTGCCGCGTATTAAACGGCCCCTAGGTTGCCATGCATGCGCGCACACCAGGACCACCAGCACAATGTCTATTGAATCGGAATAAAAAATGTGGCAAAAACTGTTTAATAATGTCACTGTATGTTTTGATGAAGTACAATTTTATACAGTCCTACTTTTCTCATAAAAAAAAAAAAAAAAGATCAAACATTTTTTTGTGGGCTGGGTGGTTGGAATTTCTACTTCAATTAAATTCAATGTGAAAAGATGATTTGAATGTTTCAGTTCAACAAATCTCCATTTACATCCTCGAATGTTAGCATCCCGACTTTAGCATTACGGAGAAACGCGTCGAGCAAAGACTGACGCATGCATCCCTGATTGCCGCCAGATTTCCGTCTACGCCGTAGCTGAGAAAATCAACCAGACGGACTTCGCGCTGGACGCCGCCGTGAAGCTGCTCGACTTTTACGACGACTACTTCAATATCCCTTACCCACTCCCCAAACAGGGTGAACACGTTGTTCGGTATTTGACAGTGGATGATGGGAATGTGACATGTCGTAACATTTCAGTCTCATATGCAAATCGGCGACATTGTTCATACCCTGGCCGCCTCAAACTTTTCGGATCAAATATAGTTGGTGTTTTAGGATTCAACAATCATCCACAAAAATTTAGACTCACAAGGAACTGGTCATCTTAGTCTCCTTGTTCTCTGTGGACTACTTGAAGTTTATTTTATCGCACGTAATGGGTTCGAGGAGTGGTTACTACAACTATTTGTTTATGTGTTTGTGTCTACGTCAACAGCAGTTAAATGGAAAGAATCATCTCATAACGCGTCGTACAGGGTGCCACCAAAAACTTGACATCATGTTGTCGTCTATTAATACAGCCGGGACTCATTTGATCTCCATTTTTAACAAGATGCGTCTCATTAAGCTAAATATCGTTCAACGCAAATGTAAATTCCTTGAAGGCTTTTATTTCCTCGGGGTGACGAATGACATTTATCATCTGTGAAATGGCATTCTGCGTCTTAGGAAATGCTTGAACAAAGCTCGCGTGAATACACACCAACTGAAAAGTGGATTTGGCGATGGTACAAAAATTCAAAAAGATAAAAACAAGCAGCGTGTCACAGGGAATACCCTTCAAGAACATGAAGTGAAGTTTTATCCGTCTGAAAATGGTGTTGGAATTTTGATCAATATTTTATGTTTCAGCATGAAGCCCGTTTCATCTTGTTTGCTTCGGAGTTACTTGGATATTGACATTTGAAACGATGCTGCCTGTGTGTAGGTGTTGTAAATAGGTTGTGCATTTCCTTTCCATGTCTGTTTGTGGTCCCCGCAGACCTTGCTGCTATTCCCGATTTCCAGTCGGGAGCGATGGAGAACTGGGGCCTGACCACCTACAGGGAGTCGGCCCTTCTCTTCCACCCCGAAAAATCCTCCGTCACTGACAAAGTGCACATCGCCAAGATTATCGCTCACGAGCTTGCGCACCAGGCAAGAGCGCCGCAATGCAAAACACATCGCAAGGAGACGTCACTTGTCACATCGACGGCGGATCCCAAAAAGTCGACGCACCCCTTGTTCAAATGCCAGTCATTTCAAAAACAATGAGACCAACCTTCCCACGTGCAGTTTCCCCATGCCTGCGTGGATTTTCTCCGGGTCCTCTGGTTTCCTCCCACATTCCAAAAACACGCACGGCAGCTTAATGGAAAGCTCTAAATTGTCTTTAGGTGTGACGGTGATTGGGAAGGGTTCTTTGTCTATATGTGCCCTGCGATTGGCTGGCAGTCACTTCAGGGTGTTGCCCGCCTGCGGCCCCAAGACGACTGGGATGGGCTCCAGCACCTCCGTGACCCCCGTGAGGATAAACGGATTAGAAAATGGAAGGGTGGATGGGTGGATCAACCATTTCAAAAATTTTTTACACCATTAACGTGACCTATTGACCTGTAGATCTCATTGGACTAGGGATGGGCTGATTACCGGTTTGATGCTTTACTGTGGTTTTGAGGCGTCACAGCTTAATAAGCATCAATACAGGATGACACCTGTAATGAGCTCTTCTTCTTTTTTTTTAAATTTTTTTTTTATTGTCTTCAATTAATTTTCTCCTCCATGCCTTCCTCCTCAGAGTGGGGAGGGCTGAGCAGCTATTTTTTTTTTTTTTTTTTGTCTTCAATTAATTTTCTCCTCCACGCCTTCCTCCTCAGAGTGGGGAGGGCTGAGCAGCTACGTGAGAAGGAAAGAGGGAGGAAGGAAAACAAAAGAAACACGGATGCCTGCGTTATTACTGTTGCATTGTCTTTAAAGAAGAAAAAAACGGTGCTAGCGGGAACTATGAGGAAATGAATAGCCCACGGGTCTGTTCTAAAATGACTCTTACAGAAGAAAAAAAAAACGGTGCTAGCGGGAACTATGAGTAAATGAATAGCCCACGGGTCTGTTCTAAAATGACTCACCAATGATAGGACTTTGTCACTCGGTAAGAAGAAATAAAACACAACAAAAAGGTTCACATTTAGTTACTTAAACTTCACATGGTTTGTCACTCGGTAAGCAGAAATAAAACACAACAAGAAGGTTCACATTTAGTTACTTAAACTTCACATGGTTTCTTCTGTAGCAAATGTTCTCTATTTTGTTTCAAAATAAAATTGCGTTCACATCTCACATCACAAAAAAACCTGGCATGTGATCAAGGGTGCAAACTTTTTCGATGCACCGTCCTGTTATATGAGAATCTCCGTTGTCTTCTGTGTGCAGTGGTTTGGCAACCTAGTGACGATGGAGTGGTGGAACGACTTGTGGCTCAACGAGGGTTTCGCCAAATTCATGGAGTTTATTGCTGTCAACGCCACCTACCCGCAGTTCCAAGTGGTGAGAGCGTGACACCCCCCCTCTCCCCCACACCCCCCAGCCCACCAGTGATTGATCCACCACGTAAAGCACACTTTACAACAGCAGTCCCCAACCTTTTTTTGCCCCGCGGACCGGTTTAACGTCAGACAATATTTTCAGGGACCGGCCTTTAAGGTGTGGCGGATAAATACAACAAAATAATATGATATGACCCGCATGAAAACTGGTATTTTTGAAACGCAATAATAAACACGAATCATGACACGAAGAACGTCCTATCTGGCCGCAACACTGCTCGCTATGGTTATGTTTACATGTGCCTTCAAAATGAGAGAGACCGCAAATACAAAGCACATGAAAAATACGACTCACCATCGCCGCATATTATGCAGAGCTGGCTTGCCGCGTGGGAATCTCCCATTGAGATAAAGACATATTTGAAATAGGACTCCTGATCATGTTGATTAAAAGTAGCCTTCTTTTTCTTGAAAGTCGTAGGCTCTTCTTCTGTCCCCTGGGTGGGCCTTTTCCCCCTTCCCAAAGAAACTTTCGCAAGACATTTGTTTTTCACTCGTTTTGCTAGCTCCTGGGTTTCATTTTAGCGGTCACCTATCACGTGACCGAGAAGCACGCCTTGACCCGCGTCAAGAGTGACACACTGTAAACGGATGTAACAGAGAATCCGGTAATTTTTCAAAATAAAACATTTTTCAAATTATGAAATAAATAAAACAGAAGTAATGTAACTTGGTTATTCTTTCTGTACGGCCCGGTACCAAATGACCCACGGACCGGCACCGGTCCACGGCCCGTGGGTTGGGGACCGTTGCCGTACAAAACCCACCAACAAGGCTCTCTCCTCTCAGAACGACTTATTCATGGGCAAGTGTTACACAGCCATGGAGGTCGACAGTCTCCGCTCATCCCACCCGGTTTCCACCGCTGTGGAAAACCCCACCGAGATCCAGGAAATGTTTGACAGAGTGTCCTACGATAAGGTCAGTTTTTTTTCCCCCGTTCGCAGCATCCTCGATCAGCGTGTGGTTCTTTGTTGAACGCGGTTTGCTTCTTTTTCAGGGAGCGTGCCTTCTGAACATGCTGAAAGACTTCCTGACACCTGACGTGTTCGAGGTTGGCATCCTCCGCTACCTGAAGCGCTATAGCTACAAAAACACCGCCAACAGCCACCTGTGGGAGAGCCTGACCAATGTGAGCCATTCATGTGTCTGAGGACAATGCCCCGAAATTGTATTTTTATATATTCTTTATCCTCTGTGCAAAACAACACATATTACTGCAGCTTATAGTGAGGAGTTGTGACCTTAGCGTCCGGCTCATTTTGTGCTTTTTGCTTTATGAAAAAACACGACAGCGCTTTGGGTCCTTTTCTGGATGCTGCCGGTTATTTGCATTTCAGCAAGATAATTGATAATTGCACGGGGTGCAGAGCTGCTATTCATAATGCCGCTTGTCCTCTCTCACCGAGAACTAAAAAGTGTCCCTTAGCTTAGCAAATCGCAAAGGCTGCAATTAAAAAAAAAAAAAAGCTTGATTTTAATTTGTGAATAGGATAATTAAAAAAAAAATGTAATTATGTACATTTTATATTTTAATTAATTTAGTGTCTTGATAAGTTTCGAGCTGAAGTGCTGTCTACATGCTTACATATTGTTTTCACGTCACATGAAAAGTGATACAGCCACTTATGACTTACTGACTTATGTTCACGCCTTTTTTGTTTGGTACATTTTTGTTGAAGTGTTGCAGTGAACGCTTGCAAGGCACGGCAGCTTTTATTTGGAGAGCACGTTTCAAACACAACGGGCGTCACATAGTTCAAAAACAACATTTGAAGGCAAAACACCCAATTTAAAGGCAAAAGGCATTTCGAAGCCAATGAATGAAATAACAAGTAGTTTACAGTGCCAGACCATGATTTTAGAAACAATAATGACAGAAATGCTCGAAAAGACCTTAATCATAGTTAGGGTGGGGGTGGGGGGGAGCATCAATTTTAACCTTGATTTAAAACCATTTACATTTGGGGACAACTTCAGTTCTGTTGGGATCTTATTGCATTTCTGTGCAGCATAACAGCAGAATGCTGACCCACCATGTTTGCACTGAACTTGGTCCTAACCTATAAAACTAAATTAATGTGATATATAATCTTTAAAGATTATTCAGAGCCTTAAGGTCATTTGAATTCAACAGCGCTGATGCAAACTCTTTACCCCTCATCGATTTTCTCTTCTCGCACAGGTTTGCGATCTGAATGATCTGCCAGGCGCGCCGACGAAACAAAAAGAATTCTGCTCAAAACACATCCTCCCATCGGGAGAAAACGTACGTGCTTGAAAATGTCACCGGGTGTGATGGACACGCTGTGATTGATTTGTGCCTCGTGTGGTCCATCAAACAGTACGATGGCGAGAAGTTTGACATCAAGACCGTCATGGACACGTGGACGCTACAGAAGGGCTTCCCGCTCGTCAACATCGACTTGAAATCGCGCAAGCTCATTCTCACCCAGGAGCGTTACCTGATGACGGAGCCGGAGCCCGCCACCACTAAAGCCCCTGTGGAAACGTAAACAAAACAAAAAAATAGTCATAAATACTATCCATCCACCCGTTCATCTTTGCTTATCCTCATTAGGGTCAAACTGCACAATTTTAATTTCAATTGTGATATTCAGGCCCGTTTGGCAGATTCCACTCACATACAAGACAAGTGACTCTGCCACAACACACCACCACCTGATGAGAAATGCAGTCGGTAAGAGTTTTTTTTTTTTTCACTTGACGCCTGGGGTGTCATAATACTTTTTTTTTTTTTTTTTTTTTGAGATTTTTTTTTTTTTTTCCTCGCGCCGGGTGGGGTGTCATTTTTTTTTTTTTTTTTTTAATCGCGGGCTCCATTTCCTCTGTGAAACCATAATAAGGAAGTCAAGAATAAATTGTTATCGAAATATGAAAACCAGTTGGTCGTTCCAAATGAATTGAAATGTGTCGTCTTTAACCATGCGAAAATATATATTTTTTATTTTTATCCAAATACTTGATTATTAGGGAGAATTTTCTTGAAGCTTTCCGAGTACTAATGGAGACGATTTTTTTTTTTTTTTTTTGGTCAATGTCCTCCTCCCCTGTAAATGTTTGTTTAGGCGGTTTATTCTATTATTTCCAACTGTACTGTATGTTCAAAATTGTTTTTCTTGTTTTCTTTGATTTTTTTTTTTTTTTTTTTTTAAACAACGTAACTGAGCTTTAAAATTTGTGTTTGTGTTTTGCACTCGTTGCTGAACCTAGTTTGTAGTGAAATGGGCTTGTGTCCAGTATTTGCGTTGACTGTAGCTCCTGGTCCACAGATCTCTTTCGCGTTCCCAACGGCGTGGACTGGGTCAAGTTCAACGTGGACATGAGCGGCTACTACGTCGTTCACTACGGCAAAGAGGGGTGGAAGAACATGATTAAACTGCTGCACAAAAACCACACGGCGCTGAGCGGCAAGGACCGAGCCAGTCTCATCCATGACGCCTTCCGGCTCGTCAGGTCGGCAAACGTCGAGAGCGATGCGTTGTTTTTTTCACTGACAAGAGTTTGTTTTTTGGAAAATTTTGGACTTTGCAAAAAGGCAACGATACATTTAGGGCAGGGGTGCCCAACCTTTTTTGTCCCAAGGAACCAACCTCCGGAGCTCTACCAGTCCAGTGTCAACATCGCAAGCCCACACACTAATGTGAATGATGAGCAATAGCCATAACTGACCTTAATATGAACCAAACAGAAAAAGAAACCAGATACGATATAATTTTTTGTTTATTTTAGACAAAGAAAAGTTTCCATTTACATCCAGCCCTGACGGCGGGATCAGCCAGCAGCGGCTTCATTTGGGGGAGGGGCCACAGCGGCACCAGGCGCTGCTCATTGAGAACAGGCTTAACAACATGCTTTCACGTCACAGTCTCCAATGACACCAGAAAAAGCCGCTAGATTGTCACGAGTCACTGTTTTGAAAAAAGAGGCGCTCGAGAGGGTCGGAATACTCGCTAAATATAGCGTCAAAGTCGCTAAGTTGGCAACACTGACTTCTTGTCATGTCATAATTATTGTATGTTTTTTTTCCTACACACCTCGCAGTCACCTTGGGAGCAGTCCCACGGTCGACTGGTTGGGCGCCGCTGATTTAGGATGTTGCCTTTTTTTTCTGGACTTGCATTGACCACAAGTATCGAGGGGAAAAGAAAAAAAGGCTGCGTAGACCGTGTTGTCTAAAAGTGCTCGTTAATACAGAATATGAGGATTATATTTTCATGGCTTTTACACGCCTTATTTTATTTTTATTTTTTTTTGAAATGTGCATTTTGCAGTATCAAGAAGCTGGGCCTGGAAACAGCTCTGGACCTGTCCGCATATCTCTCCAAGGAGACCGACATCATATCAGTGACTCAGGGCTTTCAAGAGCTCCTCCCCATCTACAAACTGATACAAAGGAGGTAGCTTGGTCTTCTCGAAGACGGCATGAAGGTGAGCTGAGTTTTACCACCGAAAGTCAAAACGACGGCTGTTTTCTTGGTTGGGAAACAGATGTCTGACACAACACATCAAATGATAATTAAGTCAAGAATCTGTAGAGTTGAAATGCCGCCTGACTGGTTTTATTTGGCGCCTGAATGGGACATGTCTGCAAGCTTTTGTAAGAGGGTGTGAAGCAGTGATTGACTCTGGGTGCAATTACTGTTAAATTAAATTGTCACTTACAGCTTGAAAATATTGTCAATTAGCTCTTGCCAGCCTTTAATGTTAGGAAAAAAAAAAGACCGAATTTTTTTAAGAGCTAATATTTGCCGATTAAATTGGTCAGGGCCTAGTTGAAACTCTTGGCAACAAAAGTGATCACACCCCTCGGTGAAATGTCCAATTTGGTCCCAATTGGCAAGTTTCCTCCTTTTGATACGCTGACTGATGAACACATTCAAATTGTAACTCGTTCCTGCTTTTTTTTTTTTCTAATATTTTCAAAATGAGTTCCAAATGACCTCTGTTTGATCTAGAAACGATCATTCCTGTTTTAGTCTCCTCCTTCACTTCCTCAGCATTGTTCTCCGTCTCCAATTTGTTGAAACCACCGCCGCTCGGCTTTTGTCCAGATCCATTCCGATGTTCAGGCTCATCGCTCGGTTCTTTCTTTCTTGCTTCCTGTTCAACATTCTTGGACAACATTTTGACAGTCACATCCAGTACCGCAATACTCTGGTGTCATATGACATCGTGTCATATCATTATCTGCTTGCTTCCTTCTATTTACAGTCCCTCACCTTAGATTGAAACCAAAAGGCAGTAATAAGTTGTGCCATATCGTTTTTAAAAAAAGTGCATCCCGAGATATGGAGGTCTGGGTATCTTCCCTGTATGTAAAGGATCCTCAGACCCACGGATTTCAAGAAGGGCCTGTTTTAGACGTCCGACTAGTTGAGACTAAATCAAAAGTGAGCATCTCTGCTTGTACCAACCAAGTAGTGCAGTTCATTTTTTTCCTTGTCTCCCCCCTCCCCCACAGAGTTTCATGCTAGACCTGTTCAAGCACTTGATTGACAGTCAGAGTTGGGACGATTCTGGTTCGGCGTCGGAGCGAATGCTGCGCAGCTCCCTGCTGCTGTTCGCCTGTGTCAGGAACTACACCCCTTGTGTGACGAAAGCCAAGCACCTGTTCAACTTGTGGAGGGACACGGATGGCCAAATGAGGTCAGAGCCGGCATTCCCTCACGTTGGAGCGATGATGATGATGTCTGATGCACGGAATTGAAGATGTCTGCGCTTCTCAGCCTCCCCATCGACGTCACCCTGGCCGTGTATGCCGTCGGGGCTCAAACAGAGGAAGGGTGGGACTTCCTGTTTGAGTTCTACCGCCGGGCCTTGCAAACGTCCGTTCAGACCCGCATCAGGATTGCCTTGGCGAGCAGCCCGTTGCATCAAAAGCTCAAGTGGTGCGTATGCTAACAAGAACGCCGCACACGGCTGTCCCGTTCGCCTCAGTACAATTAGGACATTATATCAGGGCATGGGTGTCAAACTCAAGGCCTGGGGGCCAGATCTGGCCCACCACATCATTTTAAGGTGGCCCGTGAAAGCAGCTCAATCGTGTCAACTTCCATGATCCTTTCTAAAATGTCTATCAACATTTTATGTTGATAGACATTTTAGTTATGTTTAATTTAATTTAATTTAATTTTTTAGTTATGTTTAAATTCTCATATGTAATAAATAAGAGATATATTCTAAGCGTTTTCTTGTTGCCAAACCCCTCATTACAAAAACTTCAACAACAGGTGAATAAACCATTATTCTTGACTTCTTTCGGTCATAACGGCCCACCAAGTGAAACGCTAACTAAAATGTGGCCCGCGCCCAAAATGAGTTTGACACCCCTGTATTAGGATATGGGAAATGGGGGATGATTGAAAAATGCTAAATGATTCAAAGTAAAGCAAATAGGGATACATATATAACTTATTTATCCAATTCATTAGTTGTTTGTATTGATTTCGCTGATCAGAGTGACTTGTATGTACGCACCTTGAATAATTTTAGTCAGCATAAAAAAAAAAAAACCCTGCCTTCATTCTCTTCTTCATGTTTCACTTTTTTTCCTCAAAAGTGGGGAATCCTTTTTTTAAAAGAAGTGCGTCTCCTCTTCTTTCCTCTGCAGGATTCTGGAGCAGAGCCTCCTCGGCGAGGTGATTAAAACTCAAGACCTGCCACACGTGTTGGTCTCTGTCAGCAGGAACCCCCGAGGCCACAGACTAGCGTGGGACTTCCTCCGAGCCAACTGGCAGACCCTGATCAAAAAGTCAGTCGTAAGCCGCGCCATGAGTGACATTTATGGTACAAGATACTTTTGTTATCACAAAACTGAACCGCAAATGGGACAAGTGTCGACATGTGGACTACTTTCTTGTCGGCCGGCATCTTACTTGTGCCCGTCTGATTTCCAAAGTCTCTCAGGCTCTATTAGGTAAGAAGTGTTATCATTTTTTTTGAATGATAGCCAACACTAAATTGCTGAGTGAACTGAAATCAGGTCAGGTCCGGGACGTCCAATGAGCTTCTTTGCGTCATAAATGATTTTGACACTCTGGGTTAGGGCTGAACTATTTAGAAAAATCATTGAATTGCGAAAAATCCTTTCACTATTCCGATTTAATATGCGATTATTTTTTATAAGCTCCTCTTCCCTGTTATTTTTTTTTTTTAACAAACACAAGCAATCATTTGTTTCGTTTTGTTTCTCGCATAAAATGTGTGTGTGTGTGTGTGTGTGTGTGTGTGTGTGTGTGTGTGTGTGTGTGTGTAAAATTAAATCCTCCCTGAGAAGCGTTTGCAATTTGACAATTGCACTGTGCTAACATTGCGATGCCAATTTGAATTTGATTAGTTGTGCTACGCTTGTTTTAAAAAACTGCCTGTCAGTCATGTGAATGCAGTGTAAGGGACTCTGGCAACAAATCGCCACAGTCCAAGTTTCTTTGGGTACCTGTTTCAGGGGAAGTTGTATACTTACCGGTAAATATAAGAAATATGTTCTAAGATTATCAAAGAATTGACCTCTATGAACGAATATTGCAGGTTTGAAGTTGGCTCCTCCTCCATAGCGCGCATGGTGAAGGGCGTGACCGGCCTGTACTCCACCAAGACAATGCTATCGTCGGTGAGTGCATTGGCGCTTTATTGTCTTGTAAGAATCCACAATTAAATTAAAAAAATAAAAAGCACAATTACTGATATAAGGTCTGTGTCAAAGTGCTGTCCGAGGTGTTGTCAGTTAGCACTGTTGTAGGCCTCAGTTTTTGTTTTTTTGTTTTTTTTTAATGCGTATTCAGTAGGTCCAGGACAATATGGATTTTTTTTTTTTTTTTTTTTTTAGTCAGAGTTCTTCCCGCTGACAAAAAAAAAGTTGTGATTTACAGGCTTTGTCTGCGAGTGTCTGTTTAAATCAGGGGCATACATTCTGCTACACAAAAGAAATTGACCATATCTTCCGCACCATAAGGCGCACCTAAAAGCATTCAAGTTTCTCAAAAGCCGACAGTGCGATTTATAATCTGACACGCCTTTTATATGGATCAATATTCTGATTTCTTGGCCTTAGTATTTTAAATGTTCTATAAAGCGCTTTGTTACAGTTGCAGCAGTTGTGAAAGCTCTCTATTGATAAAGCTGTATTGTATTGTATTGTATTCCCTTTAGTGGGGCTCCATCTAGTGGATGCTTAACACAACCGCTACCACTATTGTAGCTTCGATTCGATGCGCCTTATAATGCAATGCGCCCTATATATGAAAACAGTTTTAAAATAGGCCATTCATTGACAGTGCGCCTGAAACTCCGAAGCTCCTTAGAGTGCGGAAAATACGTTAAACTCCCAAAAATGTATTTCCTCAACATGTGTTGCCTGGCACCATTTCCCTTGACCAGTGTTTGAGGACCACTGCTCTCGTAAATTTGGATACATATTATGGATTGGGTCTCATCCGATTGCAAGTTGTTGGTCGTATATTTCATGGAAAATTGCATCTCGAGAACTTTGTCATCTACCGCTTTGCTTTGGTGAATCACTTGTATTGGTGTGCTCAGGTGGAGAAGTTCTTCAGCTCTCTTACGGTGGAGATGGGCTCAGAGATGCGATGTATCCAGCAGACCTATGACGCCATCCATGAGAACATTCGCTGGGGCGAAACCAACTTCTCCGTGCTGCAGTCCTGGCTGAAAAAACAGATGACCAGGTTTATTCATGAGGACTTGTAAGAGGGACGGGAAAAAAAAGACACTTTTTAGATTTCTTACCCAAAATGTAATATTTTGGGGGACAGATGGGTCGCAATTAGGAAGGAGCTTCCATATGTTTTATTGAAACATCTTATTGATGTCAGTCTGTGCCAAGTATCTTTGGGTTATATAATTCACTAGCTTCAAGACCATATCTAAATCATCTTTCTTTCATGCTCTTGCGGTCTTCAACTGATTTTCATTTGGGTTTTAATTTATTATGAATTGTTATTTTAGGACTTTTGGGTTGACCCCAGGAGTTTCTCAATATGAAGTCCATGTGTGTTTCTCAATGTCCGTGTGCCAAAGAGGTCAAAATGCTTTTGTCGTTTGGGAGTTTTTTTTTGTTTTTTTTTTAAACTTTAAATGTTGCATGGGTGGAACACTGACCCTTGGGGTGCTCCCCGTGCTTGTGAGGACCCTCTCATGGTAATCTGTTCTTACCCGACCCTGTTCTACATCATCCATCAGTGTGAATGGGAGTGTGTCTACTTTTTTTTTTGTCTGTATGTGCGTCGTGTAATTCAACTCTTCATCAAAGTCATCAAGGATAGGCCTCACGATCCTGAACAGGATAAGCGGTTAGGAAAATGGCTTTCCGGTACACGTTTCGAACTATCCCTTTGATATTTATTTTCTTCACGACGATGAATGCTATTGTTTTGTGCTAATTCGCTGCTATTTTTGTTCATTGATGACTCTGATACAACTTGTCACTTTTTCATGCTGTTGGCTTGGCGTTTCAGGTTTTGTAGAACCTGAGCATTGCTGTCGATTGCTGCTGTTTTCATGGATATATGGGGTATCGATCACATCTGCACGCCATTACAACCGTGATTTGTTTAATTTAATTGAAAGTCCTGTGACAGCAGCGATCCTGTAAATGAGACTTTTACCCACTTGCATATTGCAATGTATGAGGAAATCCAGATGTCCTATGGGATACACTTGTTTTTAATCTTGATGAATGTATCAAGCAAACCTTGCATTGTGTCACTTGGATTATTAAAAAAAAAAAAAAACAGATGTACGTCAGATTTGATTTGACTTTGACTCATCGCATCCCTATTTTGACCATCACAAACAAACCGCATTGGAAACATCTCTCTTGTCCAAAGTATGTTTAAGAGTAAAACAGTTCTAAAACCGCCCCTGATTTGTGTGGACTTTTTTATATCCACTGATGCACATAATACTTGTTACCGCAAATCTGCCCAATGCATGAAAAAAAAAATGCTTAACTGTTAATTTGTGTCTACAAATTCTCCACAGGACCTTACTGTGTCTAATGTGGTCTGAGGTTAGACGGCGTGGCCGGCGGTAGCGTTTACTTTAAAAACTCTGCAGCCGTCATAAATTCTTGCGCTGGACCTTTGGCACATACCAATAAAAGGCACCGGATACTATAATAGAAAACAGCACATCTGCAGTATCCGTGTGTGCCAGCTTCAACTTGCATGAGAAAGTCAACCTTATTCATTCATTTTCTGCGCTTAACCCTTGCACAGACCGGGCCGCGGGCCGCTCCCTGGCAGCAGCACACCCAAGTCAGAACAACGCCTGCTTCGCTTAGCCCTTGAGTCCACACCTGAGGAGAGCCGTCGCTGCGACTCAAGGTAAGAAGCTCCGACCTCCTCATTCCACAATGAAGAATATCAGCGTGGAAAAGAATTGTGAGCGCTCACGTTTTTTTTTTTTTGTTTTGTTTTCCCGCCATCATTGGGAAGATGGGACTCGGTACGGAACGAGAAAAGTCAAAGCTAATGAAATATACTGAAATAGAACTTTTGACGTTTAATATTGTTTATATATACGTTGGCAAATCATTTTATATTAGCACCGTCCTTTTTTTAGGGTGGGAGGAGAGGAACTTAGGTGCCCTGTACCTCACACGAAAAGGCGTGACACACTCACGTGATCCCTCCTAGCCTCTGTGTAAAGAAAGTTAATTAAAAACTCAAGGTAAATACAATAAAACGAAATGCACATTTCACCCGCGCTACTGACATCTGCAGCGCCGCTATCAACTGTTCAGTTCTGATTCCTGATCTTTTACGATCAAGTGTAAGAAATGTCTCGAGTGAGGCCATTTGTGGCATTTCAGACACCTGACAATAAGGCTCGTGATAACGCGTCGTGTCCACTTTTATGTCACGGCTGGATTCGAAATTCAAAACACCAGACCAACTGACCAGCCAAATAGTGAGCCAACACCCACCGTTGTCATTTACGGCGGATCGGCAATGATTTACAAAATGTTGACGATCAATCAGTACTTTACAAAGGCACACTTAGTGGAAAGTGGTGACCAACGTCTTACGGAGTCACAGAATTTCCTACGGGACCAATAAAGGATCGACCTCCCTATTTAGCTACTGGCGACCGCTGCAAAAAATGTCTGTTGACATTGGGTTGGGTGTCATTTTTGTCAGCATGCAGTCGTGTCGTCCGCTAATCAGTGTGATGATTCAGCCGCTCGTGATAGTGTCATGTGTCTACTGAAAGATTACGCGTCACTGCATTTTTATTTCTGTATGATGATGTAACATACTCACAGTGGCAAAATTGCTTACGGGCTTCTGTTGGACTGAGCAGAAACGCGGTGGGCGCTGCAACAACTTGGGTTGATTCAAGAGCAAAAGTTTTCCTTTGCGTTTGTTTCAATCAATTGTTCTCACTTTGTGTAAAATTACTTGATTCTCATGAAAATGTATTTTTGAATGGACTTCTTATCCAGGGTTGGTATTTTGTTTATTAAGTCATTTAGGAACGAGTGAATGCGCTTAACATAGCGTGTTACTACCTACGTGTTACCTAAGATGAAAACTAAAAGGGGAAAAAAAAAGGGTTTCGGCAAAGTACATAATTTCAAAACAGTGACAATATAAAACCGAGTACACCAGAAAAATATGTAGATAATGTGCATAGATGCAGGCATTTGACTATCTGTGTACCGCGGGTTCCGCAGATTATAGCACAGTGTAAACATTCAAGTGAGCAGGATTATAAAAGAAACGTATTGCAGCGTGGCTGACAGATTATGATGTCATTTGTTCAGAGGTTTTAGGATTGGTAGCTTTGTATCCTTTTTCTGACTGTGATGCTCCTGGAACATCATTAAAGCCAAGACAAAAACACTTAAGACACTAAAAATAAAGGCTCAAATCTCATCCTTGTTGTGTTATACGCCGAGAAATATGAATATAACTTTAAAAAATGACCTATGGCACGGATGGACAAGTAGCATGTAGAGATGGACCAGCTCACAGAGGTAAGGCGGCGTACAACCATTTGGAGATTTGAAAACAAATAGTTGACTCTTAAGTTTGCGTCTTTACAACAACCCAGTCATTCATGACGACATCTTTACGCAAGAAATCCGAACCAGCAACAACCAGTGCGGTTGGACTGTAAAAGCAGACTGTAAACCGTATTGTGTTGCCCGCTAAAGACGCTTATCACGACACGGATGGGTTGTAAAAAAACACACACACACACACACACGCACACGCATACATTCTGAGATCATGGCGACTCGTACAAATTAATGTGGTTCAAAGTGTATCATGCAGTTTTTGGAAGATTAGCGGGAGTTGATCTGCCTCGGATTTCAGCGATGGAAATAAGACTGTACTGCTTTAAATAGTGTGACCCTCTCCGTGCCTCATTGGTGTCTTTTATTGAGGTACAATTAAAAAAAAAAAAAAAAATCACAAAAGTACTGGACTGAATATATCCTGAAATAGTGATGAGCTCATCTTGAGACAAAGCTATTATTCTGGTATGAATGGCCACAGGTGGATCGACCTTCCGCCATATGGTGGAGTATGTCTCACTAGATGTCATAGATAGATCAATAAAAATACATCAGCGACGAAACCCCATTTAAGATATTGAAATGTGCTCTTCAAGCATTACAGCATTTTGCGGGCGACCCACACTGGCCAGTTGTTAGCTGGCGTAGCATTTCATTGGTGAGTAAGTGAACAAGCTAGCGTAGCATTTCATTGGTGATTAAGTGAACAAACAAAAGCAGTCAAGATTGAGGCTTTGTCTTCATTGCGTTTTTAAGAAAATGATTCCCCGATAGCGCTGTTTAGCTTCATTAGATCAGCATTTGGTTGATTAGTTTACCTGCTCTTGAAAAAATAAAATCTACATATTGGTATTCAAACTCAATTAGCATATGATGCTAATGCAAGGAGAAAGATTGTGCGACGAGGCGTTACAATTGACTCGCGCTCGCTTCTCTCCACCTGAGTGACCTGCCGCGAGCTATTTACAAGTTAGTTAGCGGCATAGCACGTTAGGCATGACTGCTGAAGTGTGGGACTTGAATAATTAATGTTAAACAGGATTTAGCATGCATGTATTTATTAACTAGACACATTTTAAGTGGAACGGAATCAGGGAGGTCCCGGCTAAATAATCTGCAATTGCTCCCGTTCAGGTCTGACTGCTCTTCTGTTGCAATCCACATTCGTTCACCTCACCTCGAAGGATGGCTTTCAGCAGCATCCCCGCTCTCGAGTAAGTCCATTCACATGCAACAATTCGGGATGTTTCAAGCGGCAAATCGAACATGTGACTGCAACCGCATCCATTTGCCTCCCAAGGATCTTCCTGGCCATCCTGGGCATCGGCCTCCTCATCATGTTCTGCACCACCTTCTGCAGGGCGTGCAGCCGCCTGAGGGAGGAGGAGATCGAGAGGGAGGCGTGGAGGCGGACCGAGCATGACGGTCGCCCTCCTTCCATATTTTTCATCCCCTTTCATGGGAGAATGTCACAGCAGCAGCAGGAAGAAGACCAACACGGGGTGCCTCGGTACAGCCAAGAAACTTTGACGCCACCGCAGTACAACACTGCCGGAGGCTACTGTGGACCACCGCCGTCCTACACCGAGGTGATTCTTGATGTCCCTTTTCAAATACTGTTTCGATAGCATTCATATCACCTTTTTAAGGTCTTTATACACACTTCTAAAATAATACAAACACATTTAAAAACATAATATATTGAGAGTGACAGCGCGCGTGCAATAGATATGACAAAACTATTTCACACCGTTAGTCAACCAATCCCTCTGTTTCCAGTCAACAAATCCCATTTTTTTTCTCAAACAATTTATCTCATAATAGACATCGATCATGCCCAAAAATGTACATTATATAATGAACCTACAAGTTTTCTGTAGGAATAAAAAGCAGGATTACCGGGGATGAAATTCAATCAGGTCGAATAAAATCTAGGCTGAGCTTGAAATATTTCCCTTTTTCACTCTTCTGCTTTCATTTTCACCAAACATAATTGTGCCACCATCTAGCGGCAGACTGCAGAATTACACCAGAAATAAAGAAGTGGCAAGACAAAATTGAGTTACTTAAAACTAAAAAAAAAAAAAAAAAAAAAGATGAATTAGGGTCATAAGGTTCTAACATAGGGCTGGGCAATATTTAGGATTCAAGGGCCACATTGCAGTTTTTGAAACAAGGATGGGCCGGGTCATTTGTTAGCTGATGGGAATGGAGAGGTGTATGTAAGATACTTTCACTCATTTTCAGATTGTATGATTTATTTGAATATAAAGTACTGTACATCTGAGTTATGCGGCACAGTTGGCATTGCCCCACAGGTCGGAGATCCCGGGTTTGAAGCCAGCCTCTGTGGAATTTGCAAGTTCCCCACATGCTTGTGTTTGGTTTTATACTCTTGCTCCCCCTCACATTCCAAAAACATGCATGTTAGGTTCATTGAAGACTCAATTGTGCATGTGAGTGGGAACGTTTATCTCGCTGTGCCTTGCGATTGGCCGGCGACCAGGACATCCAGAGTGATGTGTCACTGAAACGTTCCCCTCGTGTGTGACTGTGGTTTTGTCTTTTCTGCTGTGTTCCAGCTGGGCTTTAAACCCGACGATTTGCCGCCAGCGTACACAGAATACAACGTGAACGCCGTCATAGCGCCGGCTCACACGGATGCCGTCCAATCTTCGACGCAGCCATAAGACACTGCAGCCGTGACGGGCTTATGGACAGACTAGACATCCGATTATTTCACTGGAGCCACTGGACTTTATCTTGAAAGTGTGCGTGTGCGTGTGCGTGTGTGACCTTGGAGAGAATGAACGCCAAGATAATGGACACTGGTGAGTTGGCATCATCATTAGAATGACCTGAAATTCATTTCACAGTTTGCTAAAACATATATTTTTTTGGGAGCAAATAATTGTCTAAATATATATTAATAGCAAAGTAGCTGGTCTACTTACTAACAAAGCGCAAAACCATAATTTTTTTATGCTCCAAACCAAAAAAATATGCCTGTATATTTGTTCAAGAATATATTATCATATGTGCATGTTATACAATAAAATATTGCTAAGATCACAAGTGAATGTATGAATAACCATAGATATTTCTTCTAACGTTACCATTTAAAAAAAAAAGCAGTTCAGGAGGAATGTTTGGAGGGTCCCAACGAACAATGAGGTCAAATATAATCAGACGAACCACCAATGAGTTCATACTGGCTAACTGGAATGAACTAGACTGGAATTGCTTGACAGTTTGTAGCGGACAGCTGATAGTCGCCCTTTTATCAGGCGAGGAACCATAACCATTGGTTGATTAAGAGGGTGTTCCTTCCAAAGGAAGCCTGCACGTCCTGCACATCCCCAAACTATGACGCAATACCTTCACGACTTATTTTAACGCCACGCAGTCTCCATTTAGTTCATTTTTCAAAAATATCTTGATGTGAGTGGCGATGAAAGCATTTTCTAATATTCTAAAATGGTTGCCTTGGGTGGAAGATTTTGAGTTATGCTCCTTTTAAAAAAAAAATAACAACAACAAAAAAAAAAAACACAACAACAACTAACATTTAGCCAAGAGTACAAAACGAATAACAACAGTGTTACGGCGCTATGACCCTTTTCAAAAATGGTGGACAACACCTATAGACAGATAATAGAACAATACTCACAGGCATATATGCTTTATCCTCTGCAAAGAACAACCCATATTACTGTGGCTTACTTGAGCATTTTGACCGACTAAATGTATATGTGGCTGTCTGTGATAAACTACCCCCACATGGTCAAAGCACCGAAAGTAGCAGCACAATTTCTATTGAACGGATGCAAAAATTGTGGTGAAAAACTGTTAAGCCCCCGCGCCCCAAAAAAAAAATTATGATGTCATTACTGATTTGAGATTGATTTAAAAAATAATTGTTTTGAGTTGGCACCACGTTAGCGTGGTGATTTTGGTGGTACCGAGCACTCGCCTTCAACTTTGCAAAGTGGAATATGAGCACCGTGGGAGGAAGTGGGCGTTGAGGAAGACAGAGTTCAAAGGTCGAGGGTACTTGTGGAGGGAGTGGACTGCTTTGCTTCTCTCTTGTGTGAGATTAGCAGTTCACCGGCTGGATCTTGACAGACAGGAGCCAGGTGGCAGCTCTGGCTCTGGAGCCTGATGACAGCAGAGAGGGACAGGAGAGAATGGACCAGCGACACTTGTGGTCAACGGTTTACACAAACAGGAAAGACTCAGACAGACGCTTCCCTCCACAGCGGTTTTCACAAAGGAGCTCTGTTGTAGGGCTCAATTATTTTTAAAAAAGAATAGAATTGGGAACTGGGAATGAAGACGCGGACCTTCGTAACGCTTCATTTGAAGTTGTTCATACGATTGGTGGAAGCCGTCGACAGTCCTGATGGAATGCGGAAATAAAATCGTCCAATGAGCTTGTTACGATAGAACAAGATTTTTGGTTATTCGGGTTGTTGTTTACAGCAGCGTAGACTGTAGCTTGCCCTTCATCAAGCGGAGGAGCTTCTTCTAATCTTTTTACCTACGCGTAACCGAAGAAGGCAAGTAAAATATTAGACATAGGACTGGCGCGACCCGACTCTTTAGGGCCATGAGGCCCAATTCAGGGTTCAGTTACAGCTTTTAGCCACAGGGTGTCACTGCAGCCCAACAGTGAGGACCAATTCTGGGTTCAGTTACAGCTTTGAGCCACAGGGTGTCACTGCAGCCCAAGAGTGAGTACGCTTGGCGGGACACCTCTCCCCCTTTCTGGGACCTCTTCGCAGGATTTGAGCGCTGATCTACATTTTTCTCCCTAGTATGACGTGTCAGAAAAAACAGAAACTTCCGTGTCGAATGTACAGTGTACATGACGCGCTGTTAGGTAATCATCTCGTCGTCTTAAAGCTTGATCGGCAAACCTCATCTAAGACAATTTCATGTAGAATTAAGAGTCCCTAAAGGGAAATTACTTCTCGCTGAACTCTGTTTATTGTCCCTTTGTTCACGTTTCCACGTTTGAATGAAAGCTACAGAAAGAAGAAATAAAGCTGACATCTAAAAAAAAACAAACAAACCTTAAGCTCCCTTGCCAAGCGGAACTAGATAGTTTGCTTTGTGCTTCTAAAAAGACAGACACGATTATTTAGACTAAATATATGCGTCACAGTTGCAAGGTTCTAAGTTTGATTCTTGGCACCGGCCATCCCATGTAAAGAATGTTTTCGTCATCTTTCCTCCCACATTCCAAATCATTCGTTAGGTTCATTGAAGACTAAATTGTCCATGGGCAGGGTTTTTCCTGGTTCAAATTGTGGCAGCTGAGATGCTACCATTCTGACCATTTATTTACACACAGGCCCATGCTCCATGCTTGCTCAGTCACTTTTTCTGTGAAGGGTTTGCATGTACTGTATTTTATTGTTGGTGCACATTTTATCAAAATACAAAACATCTACAGCAGGGATGGGCGACCTAAATACTGGAGGGGCGCCATCATTTTTCATCAGTGCTACTGGGTGTCCACAGAGGACCACATACTCGCCAACCAGATTTTAAAAAATATTTTGGATTTTCCCCAACTTTTCGGGATTCCCTCCGCCCCCTCATTTCTCCAGGTTTTTCATGGAAAGGCCGCCGGCTGCCCGTGCATGATCAACGAGAACCCTGTTGTAACATCAAATCGGATGACAAGTGCATTGTCTGTACTGTTCAGTTGATTTTGTGTCCGTTCCAGTTGAATAAAGTTGACTTTTTCACTGCTGGAGGCAAGAAAGCGTCAATGGCTGTGCGCGCTGCGACTGCTGGCAACCAATCCAGGGTGTAGCCTGCCTCTCGCCCCAAGTCAGCTGGGGACAGGCTCCAGCTCACCCTCATGAGGACAAGCCGTACAGAAAATGGCTGTTTCAAACTGCCAACCTAGTAAAGCAATTTAAAGGCAAACAAATATGGATCCGATTTTCTATTGGATGAGAACAACGCCACCATTGCGCATTTAAAAGCAGGCGAACGTAAAAGAAATTCATTTTTGTGTGTGTGCCTGAGTGAGGGTTTATTCAGCCATATTGGTCTGATTACAGATTAATAGGCTTAACACACAAGGAGTGTAGTGGAAAGAGCACATCACTTATTGATTAAAATATTTCTCATGTTGGAAAATTCCTGGTGAAGATGCCAACAAGGTTATTTCATTAAAATAACATCACTCAGATGTCAGAATCAATCATTCGACACATTTTTTTCCCATGCCACAAGGAGACTTTTGCCCTCTTTTGTATTCATACCTTGAGTCTCCAGTGATCCTCGGATGATCGTGACCAAATATTGGAGGCCGGTTCTTCTGCTGTGGGCACGCAGGAAAGTCCTGGTTGGAGGGAGACAGCAGGTGGCCGCTGTTGTGAGGAATAATATCTTTCTTGCTATTCTTAGGCCGCAAAGATTGACGCTTTTGGAAAGTCTTGCAGGTCTCTCGGGGTTGGCACCAGCACTTGGCGCTGGTTTTGCTGCTGGGAATGCTTTGTTTTGCTTGGTCATGAGAAAATCTGTGGTGGTTTTATGGAAAGGTCACGTCGCCTCACGAAGTGTTAGTAACATGAAAAGATAAGAATGTTGCAACACTTGTTGGTTTCAAGAGAAAATGGACCCCTTTAGGTCATTCAGCAACAAGGGGAGCCTGCGTTTATTAACATATTGAAGGGCCGTTCCGGTGAATCGGTGCCACTTGCTTGTTTTAACTCTCAAAAATAAACATACATGTGTGACTTTATACAACTCGAAATTTTAGAATACACACTTTCAACAACTCAAAATGTGTACTGGCCTGAAATTCCTCATTTGAGTGATTTTTTTTTTTTTTTTTGTGTAGATTGGTTTTTATAATACGAGATATACAGACAGGGTATTTGTCCTAATAACATGTTGACACATTTCAGCCATTCCAAAAAAAAAAAGACAATAGAAATAATTTTAACTCCCGAGTCATAGTTGAAATATATTATGAAATATAAAGAAACACAAATGAACGAACTTACTCTTGGAACTTCTCCTGGCCTGCAGAGGATCCGAAAGATGCAATAGTGACCATGTGACTTGTGGAATAGTCCACATTTTTTAGAGGGTTTAACTTGTTTTAATAACGGGACTGAGTGAGTGACAAGGCATAAGGGAATTCAGACGATTTTTTTCCCCCCAGAAAAAAACGTATGGTTGGACAAGTTACGAACACGAATGTGAAAAAAATTACAACCTTTCTAAGTGACTTACGTAAAAACATGCAGTAATGAAATAATTAAATGGAATGAACACAAATTCAACAACTTGGTTTGTCACGCTGCATCAATCAAAACCTGCTTCTTCAGGTAAGCCCGCCTTGACCACCTGACAGAAATATTGTGAAACGCTCTTACAAATCACGCAGTCTCTGCATCTTTGCAGCAGCCAATCGTATTCCAGGGAGGCGTGTCCTGCCTTGTTGCCTGGGATTCATAATATCATCTCCACTCCTCTCTGAGCTCATCAGTTCGGAAACCAATATTGGTCATTGTACGCAGAGGATAAAGACTATATGACTGTGCGTACTCTATTGTCTGTCTACATGGTGTTGCTGAACCATTTGTCTTCCACCCGTTGCTTCAGGGACAAAGTACTGCTGGGATGAATAAAGTACCTAGCTATCAATCTAGCTAGCTAGCTATCATTCGAAGATGCTACTTAGCATTTAGCTAGCAGGCTTTTCAGGAGCTAGCTATCTATCAATCTAGCTAGCTAGCTAGCTAGCTATCATTCGTAGATGCTACTTAGCATTTAGCTAGCAGGCTTTTCAGCACTTCAACACTGTGATTTATCCCTTTGAATGATCTCCGTCTGTTAAATGTGGAGCGGACGCAGGCATGCCGTGTCCCAGTGAGACGACAGTAAAACACATCTGGAAGCATCCTGGAAGTTTTCTGGCTATAGCGTGCATGTCAGTGCTAGCCACATAACAACCATGCTTCCAATAACAATAAAAAGTATTCAATGCTTGGAATGCTGTATCCGTGCCTCTATCATTTGCAGACAATAACCTCTGAGGCTGAGAGTGCGGCCCTCTGTACTGTATATGACACCTCACGTAAATGTGCTGCTCTTAGTGTCTTTCATAAACATTCAAGGCCTCAAGCTGCTTTCACTGAGTGAAACGAGTTGACTTCAACACTTACAAGGGTTGCTATTCTTTTTCCACGCACAAAGAGTATTTTATGGGTGAATGTTGATCTCGGCCAAGAATATTTTCCTGACAATTTTCTGTCAAATTTGGCTTAAAAACTACAAGGGTGCCTTGAGATACGAGTGGACTCGACTCAACTTAATGCTCAACATGCAGCAGTTTGGCACATAGTGCAAATGTAGTGTCAAGCTAAACATCAAACTAAGAGAATTAAACATTGTGCTTTGAAAACAACCACATCGCTTTGCTTTAAAAATCCAGTGTCTTAATGCTAACGCATAAAAGAAACACCACAGCATCACAGTAGCGGTGACATATCCCTTCAAGTGTCACATTTATTTATGCATGCATTCATTCATTTATTTATTTATTCCTCCTTTCAAGATAACTTCAGGGCTTAAGAAGTCTATGCACAGTAAATGTCATATTGTTTACGATAATGCAGATACATTGATTTCTTCTGTTAATAAAATAAAATTAAAATGTGCATATGAAATCACAATATTGAGGGGGATTCAAATTGCAGTTAGATGATTTGTCAAAATCATTCAGCCCCAGTCAGAATGGGTCAAATTATTGACCCGAACACAACGCAGGGGTTGAAGTAAATTGGTTAGGTGAGAAAGGAGTAGAAAACGCTGTGGATGCTTCCCACATGAGTTGGGGATCAGCACTTTTCAGTTTACATTACGCAGCACGTGCCAAGTGGTAATGTTTCTGTGCACATCTGCTGACAGAGTGGAAAAAAAAAGAGAGGCTGTTTCTCCACGTTTATGGAACACAGACGTTGCCGAAAATACCGAGCAACGTCTGTCCTGGAGCCCCCTACCCCCGGAATTGGAATTGCGCCGGCTGGAACACGATCAAACGTGGGAACACCTCTGCCTCCTCCCCATGAGAGCTTCGTGTTTTAAAGACACTTCCTGTTCTCCTCATGTACCAAAGTCTGCCCGCCAGGCACCTAAGAACTTTTGCTCACAGAAGACGACATTCAGATTCCTTTATTTTTGCTCTCTACCATGTAGCATATCATACGTTGCTGTGGCTATTCCATTTCACGGATTGCTGAAATACAGCAATGCTGTGGCTATCGCAATAGTATTTCAAAGTAAAAGTGTATTTAGCTAGCATAGCACTCCCAATTTCTTCCAGACTACCATATCGACATAATCTGAACTGACTATTCCAGCCGGAATGCAGCCGACTGCTAGCGCGGCTAATTTAGGGTCAAACTCAGGATGCAAAAATTGACAGCACACAAAAGGCATCATGCGCTTATTTTTCTGCAAATTTTCTGTTGGTTTTCCAAAACAAGCTAGTCACGTCCAGCTGTACTAAAGAATGTTTTTTAAAACATATTTAGCCTCATCTGGCGCAGGAATGATGATATAGGGAAAAATGTCATGTTTAAGACAACCTGCGGTCTCCATGGTGTGTGCGAGTATCAAATAGGAAAATAGAACTTAACCACTGTGAAGTCCCAAAGCGTGAAGAGGCTAACTTTGCTGGATTCCTAAAGGAGGTCGTGTTGAGGATGTCATTCAGGAAAGAATGTTCTGATAATGACTAAATTGTATAATTGGTCGAATAAATTGACTGCCACGTGAAGGTACAAAGGCAAAATGTCATACTACAGTAGAGATTAAACCACCAACTGAGCACAACAGAGGAAACCAATGTGGTAATGCATGGCAAGAGATTGCATTTCTCTGTATCTGTGCTCTGTTGTTGGCTGCCGTGGTGGAACGTAACAAATTCTTTTTACTGACAAAAAATTTGAATGGAGCCTCACTCTGAATCGCTCCCCTCCCCCCGAGTCTCTGACTAAAGCCACGTCCCTTACTTACGCACATCAAACACGACCATTCATAATGTTATGCGATTAGGAAAGTGCGTACACGTGATGGATAGTCACAGAAAAAGCTGTTCAACAAAATCGCAGCACTCGCAATACTAAGTGCAAATATACGGAAGGGATGGCTGCGCCACTGTGGGAGTGGTCACAGCTGATTTAAACCACGGCTCCTCTCATTCCCTTTAAATGCGGCACGGCACGGTAGTTGCGCGATAGTGCCTCGACACGGCGGAAGGGCATCTATGTCGTCAATTGGGCACGTGTAGACCGTTTTCCAGCTGGTGGACAAAATACGAATTAGTTAACTCAAGACGAATGACCTGTTTGGATCCGATGGCCTAAAATGGACGGACAAGGGGGTCATCGGCTGCCCAAAGCCAATTTTCTTGAATCAGCACCATACGCAAAGGCAGAAAAGTCGTTCTGTTGTGTTCTATTCTTTTCTTGTCTGTTCAAGTCAAGTCCACACATTCGAATGTAAAACCGCATCACCTGACAGATGACACTGGTCGGGACAAAAGCGGGGAAGGTAGGACAGAGAATTAGATGAAGGGTGTGATTTTAATTGATTGATGTCCACTTGGCGGCCCACATCAGAAAAGCCCCGCCGGGGGGCAGGAAATTGAGGGAGGGTAGAAACAGGACGAACGGGAGGAACGGGGTATAAAGGTAGACACCAACCGCTGTTTGCAGCCCTCTAATCTCTGCCTGCGTAATCAGAAACACATGGCTCCCATAATGGCCACTCTGTGGAGCGGAGCAGAGATGTTGAGGCTGACGTCGACGTGAGGCGCACGGCCGCCGTCACGTAAACATTCAGCACACGCTTCCGACCAACACCGTGTTGGTAATAAAGTATAAATACTTTGCTACTTACTGTACTGAAGTAGATTTGTTTTTATTCGTGAAGAATGAGTCAAAAATAGCAGTCATAATGCTGGACTGTAAAAGCATACAGTGATGTGACTTGAATAGAATTTAAAAAAAAATGTTTTTGCCAAGAAGCAAACTGAATCGCCATAATGCTTCTCTTTCTGGCATACTCACATTGGCCACATGAGGGCAGTATTAGAGAGTCAGACGACTGAGAGGCGTCAATTCTTCTCAGCTCATCTGTGCGGCACTAATATTGGTCGTTCTTCGCCGAGGATAGAGAATGTATGACCTGTGCTGTTATATCATCTGCTGCTATTTTGCATGACCATTAAGGCAGCGGAGGGTCAGCGAAGTGGTTGTTTTAAGTACACAAGATGTAATTCTCTGTTATATGTTTAGTTTGACAGAAAATTTTCAACAAGGTATTTCACAGACATTGGCCAGACCTTCCCTTCTTTGTTGTTTGTTCATCTCCTTTTGTCTCTTCTTCTTTCGGATGTTCACTGGAAACTACTCACGACGTCTCAAATTTTAGAACAAAATGCGACCATTGAGAGACAGTCTGGAGCCTTGCAGATTCTTATTACAAAAAATATCTGCACTTCTACATGCCTGTCTCCTTTCTGACATGAATAAGCTATCGGAAAAAAAAAATACCACATTGCATATTTCTATGCGCGAGCCTTTTGCCGTTTCATCCGGCAGCGAACGTCGAGACAGTCTGGAGCCTTGCAGAGTCTTATTACAAAAATATCTGCCACTTCTACATGACTGTCTACTTTCTGACATGAATAAGCTATTGGAAAAAAAAATACCACATTGCATATTTCTACGCGCGAGCCTTTTGCCGTTTCATCCGGCAGCGAACGGAAGAAGACGAAGATGAAAAAAAAAAAAAAAGTTGGGTCAGCCTATGGCACTATGTGAAAGCTGAAACCTCAAGCCACATTAAGTCGTACTTAAGTGCACATTGAGCAGATGGAAGGCGGTGTGAGGAAATAACCTCTACAAGCACAGGATTGGCAAAGTTGCGAAAGAAAAGAGAGAGGAAAAAAAGTCAGTTTCCTAAAAATAATAGTTTGCAGTTACTTTTCCTGGACACCGTTTAGCTAGTGGACCAGCCAGGAGCTCCCAACACATCCATTTTGTATCGCGCTTGTTATCTGGGTCACTTGGTGAGCTGAAGCCTTTCCCAGTTGACTACGGTTTGACAATTGTGAGGCATATTTAGACACAACAACATCGATAGACAATTTTGTGAAATCCAACTGTGATTCTTCAAGTGCCACTAGAGGGATCCCACGTACCGGTAGTGGTACACATTGAACATCATCAAATCTGTGTGTACCCTGCTGAACATGCCCTGGCAGAGGTATTGGACAATTTCGTGGTGCATTTTTCCCGAGAATTGTGTCAATTCAGAGTAGTGTGATAGTGAGGCTGAGTTTCCAGACTTTACAGCACTTGATTTTTTTTTTAATCCTAAAATAATTCAAAGAATACAGAATAATATATTGAGAGAAAGCATTAGCAATGGATAACAAAAATATTACGCAGTCTAACAATGTACTGATCCCTCCAATTCTTTATGTTTAAAAAAATTCTCTCTTTCTCCACATACATAGACTAATTTACTTTTCATCTCACAATATACACCAATCGTGCCAAGAGATGTACATTTCAAAATTATCTTAAAGCTGTTCCTCTCTGTCAGTATAAAAAGCAGGACGACAGAGGATGATATTTGATAATTTTCGACAAAAACTAGGCTGTGTTGAAATCGCTTCCTGTTTTCACTCTTTTCCTTTTACATTTTACCTCGAAGTGTTTGGCCAAAATAGAGTAAGATTATATCCACAAAATCTGCAAAATACTGCGACCGCGAGCCCGCAGAACCGTGATGGAGGGGCGGGGAGTTGCAATAGTAGAAAAAGTGCACTATTTGATAACTAGCTTCATCTAGGTCAAATGTACTCAAAGTAATGCAGAGCATGGGAAAGTTAGGCTGATCCGGACTGGAATGCAATTCTAACATTAAACAACAAAACCTCAGAGGAAATGTTGAACCCACAAACATTTGTTCTACAAATGCTCGTAATATACAAACATTTTGGCGGTAGCTTTTATATATGTAAGAGAGAGAAGTTGCGAGCCATCTTTGTGAGACGAACCAAAAGGGACTTTTTACCATCCCAAAATGAGGCTCCTTGTGGCCTAGTGTCACTACATCATCACTCGTCAAAGCGCCTGTTTGGGAGGTCGGCCCCGCTGTGCGGTTTCCCTTCATTTGTGCCATCAAGTGCAGCCCTTTTTAGCTTGCTGCCGCTGCAAGGGAGTTTGGGGTGTACGGTAATGACAGTGTGCAGTAAGTAGATGTGACTGTGAATGTAAATACGCACGCACACGTTTAATGCTGGCATCTCCTCAGCAGTTTCTTTTCCAGTAAATAACAGTTCAGACTTGCTGCATTTCCAGCAGAGGTGGCACAAATAGGCCACTCAAAGTGTGCACAGCATTTATGTTCAAATAAACTTTTCGGAGCTCAAAAATAGGTACTGTTATGTTCTTACACAGTACTGGTATGATCTTACACAGTATACATACTATGAAGAAGAAGAAAAAGAAATCATGTTACTTGTCGCTTGCTGTTTTTCTTAACCAAGAGCTACCTTGGCTAAACATGCTATCTAAGCGGTGTGCTAGCGCTGCTCCCAAAAATGCTAAATTAGCTAATCAGAGCAATTGAAAAGTCACACCTTACTTGGACATTGGTTCCTTTCGATATGACACCCAACAAAAAAGTTTTTAATGTGTTTTTTTAAAATTAGGAAATAAGGTTTTTGCATTTCTTGCTAGCATTTAGCCAAACAGACTTTTGTAAGGCAAAACAATGATTGTCTAATGCTCTTTGTTTGACGCTTTTGATTTGTTTGATAATAAACCTTAACTGGAGTGCCAATAAATAGCTTGAAGCCTCTTGTTTTGAAAGAAATTCTCCCCGATCCGCTTGTAAAGTGGGTGGAATTCACGCGAGCACCAAGCGTTCGCATCTTCAATTTTTGCTCACAAGTCAAAGTTAAAAAAATGGCCGCTCACCACTGTGAGAAAGATCATGTAAATGTGTGCGGAGAGCTGCAATTAGAGGACATTACGTCTCTCGCAGACACGGATAAAAGATAAAAACCGACCTCCGCTGCTCGTATCTGATCTAAGGGAAATGACGGCATCGTAGGAAATGACGAGTCATTCATATCTGATAGGCAGGCCTTCCAAAAGTCTGTCCGATAATCAACAATGAAATCATTCCTACTGGCAGAAAGTGTAAAGAAGCTCTTCTGTGAATCAGAAAAGTTTCTTCCACTTGTACGATTTTGACTGAAGCCTCATCCATCATCGACTCTCGACCCAAATGAATATTTTTAACTGCTTTCAAGTGTAACTCAATCCCGCTTTCTTTCTGCTTTGCATTGCAGAAAATATTTGTCTTTTTCCCCCTCGCTCATAAATTTCTTTCTTCCTCTCCTCGCGGGGACTCAAATGGCTGCCAGATGTGGTTCCAATCGGCTCCGGTTGCTGTGGAAACACTGGGACTGGAATAGGTTTTTCTGGGTCCGGAGCGTCTTTGGCTGACTCACTGGTGACTGCGTTTTTTTTTTTATTTTTTTTTTTTAGGCGCTGCTGTTTCTATCGGCCTGGCGCGCTCCATGTCAAGTTTGGACTGGCAGTCAACATGTCACTGAGCCCCCCGTTCCCACATGTCTAACCGCAACTGTTTGACCACGCTTTGCCTCGCGGCGTATAGTCGCTCCTTTGTGTGCTGTTGGGTTGCAGGGCCAAAACAATTACACAGAGCCAAGTATTTAAAAAAAAAAGCTGCCAGACGAGATTGATTCGGAGATAATCAAATTCAAACTGGGGACAGAGAAAGAAAAGATTCTGATCAAAATGGATGGACTGTATGTGCCAACGCTTGGTGGTCAGGGCCAGCAAGATCCTCTCTGCTGGCCTTACCTCGAATAAAAGCACTGACCTACATTTACAACAAAAATTCAAATACAGTGGTGCCTGACTGAGTTTAACTTGTTCCATAATTTTTTCCACATAAAAATGAATGAAAATATGCCCCAAAAAGCACCAGCAAATTTTTTTTTGTAACATGTAAAATGTACTCTCCAGTATTGCACCTTATAAAACAGACAGAAGTGATATCATGAAATATAATTTAAAGAAACAGTTTGCACCTCATGGTAATGCGATGATCATTGGACTGCTCTTTCTGGTGTGCATGCCTTGGCCACCAGGGGCAGTATAATACATACGGACATTCTGTATGAAAATTTGATTATGGAACATTCTCGGAGACCATTGCAAATACACTGCAATAATATTTAGAGTTCCTCGCAGTGGATGAAAAATATTTGCCTCTGGGTATTGTAATGTCTTCACTGTGGTGTTATTGCTTGTGTGTGTATTTTTGTTTTTGTTTTTTTTATCCAATCACAATTTCAGCCTCTGTGTGTTGCAACGTCAACCTAATCTACTTGCTGTGGGATGTAACTTAAACTGTATTAGCAATGGGATGGCTCCTCTAACCAATCAGATTTCAATTTATTCCTCACAAGGCCACTCCGCTGACTCTTAATGATGTCAGCATTTTGCCATCCTCTGATTGGTTGCTGAGAGCAGAACTCGCTGCAGCAAACTTTGACAAGAAAAACACATCTGTAGCCATTGTACAAACAATTTCAGTAAATAATCAGCATTTCTGGTGAGTTTTTAATATCTTATTAATTGTCGTAAATGCTTTTGTCATGTGATGAATTTGATGAAATGTTTCATTTTACCAGGATCAAGGCAATTAAATCATTTTGCGTGTTTGAATAAAAAATAAAATAAAACATAAAAAACCCCAAAACTTTTAAAATGTCACTTTCATTACTGATTTTTTCATTATGTTGTACATAGTTGCTCAGGCTCACCGGTTTTGAAACAGTCAAGGAGCCGTTTCCACAAAAAAATTTTAAACTGATGCCTCGCTAGTTTTGGCTAGCAGTTTACATGACAACAACATTTTGGACCATGAAACAAACACTTGAAAACGGCTCTAGAACTTAAGAATAAGAAGTTAAGTAAAAATAGCGGCACACCAACAAGTGACGCTGACTGGCTTGTCAGGTTTGGCGTGAATGAAACAAAACCCCTCTTTTGGGCCTTTCCTTCCTAAAAAGACAAACTGTATTAAAAAGCACATTTCAAAATATAACCAAGTTCATTTGTCAAGTTATGGAGTTCAATTCAAGTCGTTGGCACGGCCCGGTACAAGCATGTCCTTATTTGGCACCGCTTGCTAGCTAGCCAACAGGAAGTAGCCCGGTGTCTTTCCCCGCTGGTTTGGATGTGAAGGAGTTACAACTGAAAGGCTTTCATTTTATTTGTCGATATTTTAATGTTGTTTACGATGTTGGTACTTGAGGACCTGTGTGGTTTTTTTTTTTTTTTTTTGTGGTCTCACTTGGTGTAAAAACTGAGAGAACCACGGCGCTAATGAAATACCAAAATAGACGAATACAACACGGTCACATTGACACTTGGCTGTTTATTTGCGTTCCTGTGTTTGTTTATCCCATTCCAATCTCCTCGCCGCACGGAAGTGATAATTTTCAGCCGCCCTACCAATAAACAACGTGTCCAAATCGCTAACGGGTGTAGAGGAGTGGTTAGTCCAGAAACGTTTTGTGACTTGAACAACTTTTGACAATGAAGTCCGCAATAAATAAATAAATAAATGTACACAGTATCGAAGAGTCGGCATAAACAAGCGATGTTTTTAGAAATGTTCTGACTTGACATAACTCCTACACTAGCCTACGGACACATTGGAATTTGGATAATGCTGAATCAAAATGCCACTAAGGGGAGAATATGTCTAAGGATATGGCGATTATCTCTGGGCATTCGTTTTAATTTTGGGTGTTAAGACAAACAATGCAAAGAGAATAAGAACAACATACACAGGAAGTAAAGTGAGGTACAAGTTAAGAGTGCGCCCTGGTGTTAGTTGGGGACCATTGATTTAGAACACACAGCATGTAGATTCTCTTTGTTTGATGTTTAGATTGACAGCAAACTTGAATTGGGCATGTCATGAAAAAAAAAGCTTCTTTTTTGAAGAATTGCTCTGTACTTACGAAACATCTGCTTGTTGTGACAGAGTGAGTTGACTCCCAGCAATAAGGCACCGCTGTACTTCTATTTCCCATGAGGAAAATGGCACATGACCTCTGCATCCATTCGTATGTGCATCCTTTTTTCCTTCAGTGTCTTCGCAGCCTTGGCGGTGTCGCTCTAAGCGGGACATACATGCAGCGCGTGATTCCGACCCGTTACAGACGTTCCACTGTTCCCACTCTGAAAGCAGCTCTTGTCCCCCATTCGGGTGTGATCCAAACTAACAGTCCCCTGATTTCCTTGGCCTCTTTGAAGGGGCCGCCGTCGACCCCGGGACCCCGTGGCCCGGACCCACAGGAAAGGGTCACATATCAAGGATAAAAAGACAATCGGGACGTTTATTGGCTGATGACTCAATATGTACTCCCCTCTCCCCCGCCACTGCACAGATGTTCTAGCTGAGTGTTGTTTGGAATAATAGAGGTCTCGAAGCCGAATGTGGGTCACCATGAGAAGGCCACAATAAATTATCTGATGATGAGAAACCGAATCAACAGGCAATCTTTGAAACCTTGACACAAAATAGAATGTTGTTGCTTCAATCTTTTTCTTGATTTTCTATCATAATCATCCTATTTATAATAATCTCTTAATGTTGATATGTAGAGCACTTGAAAAACAAAGTTCTGTACATAAAGTAATTATGGATATGGTTTGATTTTTATTGAAGAATCGTCACGGTCTGGCCTATGTTTTTTTTCTGTTTCATTTCTGGCTGGAGTGGAGGGCGTTCCCTCCAGCAGCGCACCTGTCTATTGTTACAATCACTGAATTATGGTTCAAGTGTTGTTCTCGAGGCCTCTTGTCCATGCTCATAATTCGCTCTTGTCCATATTGATCTCGTTTTGTGAGTATTTTCTGTGTCTGTGTCTTTCAGTTTTGTTTTTGCGTGATTGAATTCTCTTGCTATTTCGTTTCTAGTATTTTCGGGTTTCATTTTTACCTCGCCTTTTGCAAGCGCTTATTGTTTATGCCGTGTTTTGCTGGCTTTTTTTTTTTTTTGCCTGCGACCTTTGTTTGTACTTTGTCGGTTCTCCAATTTTCTATAAATAAATATTTTTGCTTCACATTTTTATCCTTGTCTACGTTTGTGGGATCCAAACATCATTTGAATACCTGTTCTGTTTTATCAATATTTTTCCATTCAGGCTGAACAATACGGGGACAATTGTCTAATGGCGGTTGGTTTTTTTCAATATTGCGATTGATTATGTAATTATTATTATTATTTTTTTTTTGTATCGTGTGTTTTTATATAGTGTAGAGATTAGTTCAGTGCTAAAGAAGTGCCATCCACATGATTATATACCATCGTTCCATGACACACGGGACCCTGAAATGATGAAGCCACAGATTTGTTTGCATTACTGATACGGGGGGAAATTGTCGAATGGCGGTTGGTTTTTTCAATATTGCGATTGATTATGTAGTTATTATTATTTTTTTTTGTAGTTTTTTTTGTATCGTGTGTTTTTATATAGTGTAGAGATTAGTTCAGTGCTAAAGAAGTGCCATCCACATGATTATATACCATCGTTCCATGACACACGGGACCCTGAAATGATGAAGCCACAGATTTGTTTGCATTACTGTGGTAATCTGATTTATGATTTACAGTACTGACTTTTGTCAGTAAATCATAAGACTGCAAGTAAAAATGTTGCGTGGTTGACCACTACAATGTCGTGTAACTGTGACCTCGTCCACATGATTATATACCATCATTCCATGACACACGGGAAACTGAAATGATGAAGCCACAGATTTGTTTGCATTACTGTGTTAATTTGATTTATGATTTACAGTACTGACTTTTGTCAGTCAATCATAAGACTGCAAGTAAAAGTGTTGCGTTGGTTGACCACTACAATGTCGTGTAACTGTGACCTCGTACAAGTTATAATTTTTTTTTCTGTGCCCTACATAAAGCTACAGTTGCTTTCACAATTGTGACATTGTATCACTTTTTTTTTAAAATTCCAGGTAAGTAAATGAGAACATCAACTTATTGACCATACACAAATATGCTTAAAAACAAACCACAAAGGACACACACACACACACACACACACACACACACACACACACACACACACCCACACACACCACACACACACACTTTAGAGCCTGTAACCGTGTTGAAGCATTTGAAGCCCTTCCGTATACAAATGCAAACCTGTCAAAAAAACAAAACAAAAAACAGGCAGGGGCCAGTCAAATTGAAAAATTTCCACTTCATTATTACACGTCATGGTTTTAAGTATGCAATGGTGAGGGTCAGGTCAGTGGTATCATCTCATCGTATGGTACAATCATTTCCGTAATGAGTTCGTTGTATGGAAAAGGACAGGTTGGGGGTTACAGTTTTCCTGTGCAGCTGTTAATGCCATGTAATTATACTCTGCATCGTGCAGTTAAGTGTTCCACAAACATCAATAGAGAACAACACTGTATTAAAAAAAAAAAAAAAAAAGCAACATAATACGAAGGAGGATTAGGTCATGGTTGAATTATGAATTGGTTGAGGCTTTGGTGAAGCGATGTTCATTTGCAGTCTGGACGCAGAGTGGTCAAACAGTACAAAGGCATAGTGTAAGCGGAGCTGGATGGATGCCCAGATCAGCTCACATTAGCTTCCGATGAACATTTGCCCTATTTTTAAAAACATCGAGGAACTGTTTGAAATTGTGACACAATGTTGCTTTTAAGTTTGCCAAACAATGAAATGTGATTGTGCAAACGTTTGCTCGTTCCTGAGAAAGAACTAAACACTCTGACATCACCCCTTTTCTTGACCTTTGTCAACGAGAAGCATTGTAGGAATACGCACGGACTACTTTTTCTCGTCATTTCACAATTTTTCTTTCCGGCGTGGACCTCATCCTCCTTCGTGACATACAACATGAAAGCCAGTTCATTGACACACACAGAGAAAAATAAAACAAAAAACACAGAGGGTCATATAAGCACAGCTTACAAAGATAACAAGTAAAAAGTACACAATATATCCACGTTGGAAAAGCCGCAAAAAGTAACATAAGAACTTGTACCTTTTAAAAAGACAAACTTTCAACGTAGCTAGCCAACACCCTGAACAAAGAACCGATTCCTCTTGGAAAGAAAAACAACAACACACGAATCATTCCAGTTTGAGTACCTGTGATTCCACCTTTTGCTTCAAACCAACACAAACAAGCTAACTATCAAAACTAGCTAACAAGCTACTATCGCAATGGAGGCTAGCTAAAAAGCTATTTTTGCTTAAACTGATCCACAGTCGAGGCACATTCCGACACGCTACCGTTAAGTTTCATCCCAAAAAGCAGCTTGTTTCTTCAGCATTCAATGGCAGCATGATTTTTACAGCCAAAACATTTTTCTTTTTTTTTGGTCTTTATTGTAACGTGATGACACCAACAGACAACAGAAAGGGTTCCGATCACATTCATTGATCTGTTTTCGAGAGAACAGTCGTGACTTGACACATGCGTTGGTAGACAAAACATTAGACTGTGGTTTTGTTTTATTAAACGCAGCTTGCGCCAACTCCAGATGACTGTGGTTTGGAAAATGGACGCTTTCAAGTGTTTTATAAGCATGATGAAAAGTTCACGCAGCCCAACGGTGGCTTGGGATTTCAGCTTACTATGTTGATTTCTGACCCGAGAGCAACATTCTGGTGATTTGGTGCTGGTCCAGACACTCCAAATGGAGAAAATCTGCTCTGAATCTGCTGACGACTTTGTAAACTTGGAGCTTTTTTCTACGTGGTTGGATTTGTTTTCACAGTTAGGAACAAGTGAAACACTATACATCACAAGAAAGCAAACGGACTTTCTGTATATAGGTCAGGAGCGTCTGGACGGCAAACATGACTGTAAATTCCCGACAAGAACACAAATCTACGTCTTAGCTTTTTTTTGTAAACTTTACTGACCCCATTTGTAAAGTATCATTGAGTTAGCTATAACAGGTTAAAAAAAAGTTTCGTGTTTTTTAATCGTGTTTGCTGGTCAATAGAAATATGAGAATAGTTTGGAATCTTCGAAGGAACCAGTATGTTCAATACTTGTGAATTTCGAGACTAATGCTCCATTCCGGACAACTAGGAAATCACACGTTTCGACAACTTCAACCTGGAAAAGTGCGACAGATGATAACTTGAGTTTTAGGGGAACGTGATGTATCCCGACAAGATAGCTCACATCGTCTTTTCTGGTGAAAAGCTGCGCAGAGATGAGATTGAGAATAATCGATGGCAAAGAATTTAGTCAATCGTGTGCCAAATTGCATCTTGAGGCATGATGGGCGTAACAAACAACGATTTAGATCGGAAAATTGTTTTTGATTTAAGACACAGGTGTCAAACTCTGGTCCTGTGTCCTGCATATTTGAGATGTCTCCCTCCTCCAACGCACTTGATTCAAATGATCAGCTCATCAGGAAGCTCTGCAGGAGCCTGATAACGATTCCTGATCATCTGAATCGGGTGTGTTGGAGCAGGGGAAACATGCAAAACATGCATCATGGCCACCCTTGACGACCGGAGTTTGGCGCCTACGATTTAAGAGATGCAAGTGCATCGAATTGAACCATACCGTTCCACCAATATATCAACATATGTAGCGAATGGTGTTTTATTGGAGAATCAACTACAGCACTGACAAGTTAATCCATACCTAAAATGACAAGAAACTCATTGTATTATTCCCTCTCGAACTGAGTCGTACCATACCGAATGGAATCGTAATCCCGCTGAACGAATTAAACCCACTTCGAAATCAATCCGTCCTTGAATCGTATCGCACCCCGCGTATCGAGATACGTATTGAATCGTCTTTCAGTGGAGATTTGCACATCCCCTACACTACAAAGTTGTTGATCAGCTTTGTTTTTTTTTTTTGTTTTTTGGTTTGACTATGCTAGGAATAAGGTCGGACCAAGTTCCCAGTTGTCTTGAATGCAGCATTAGCCACAGGTTGTTGTTTGAAAGTGATACAGATGATGAGGTGCATGCAGATATGATACACTGTCTGACAATCTTTGGTTTTAAAACTTGCTTTGCTCTTGGTAGGCCCTGATGTCAGTTTCGAACAAATCCATGTTTAGTCTCTTTGCAGACAAAACGCTGCCAATTTGTGGAAGCATCACACTTACTTGACTATCTGGGGTGGCATGATAGCTGTCTTTTGCTGTGGTGTTTTGCTCTCCGGCGTCTCCAGAGTAGCCTCCTTGCCTTTCTTCCTCGGTGGCTTTTTAATGGGAGTCTTCTTGGGTGCAGCATCCGCCGCCGGGTCCCCCGTCCTCGAGCCGTTCAAGTCCTGCTTTTCCGGGCTCTTGGCTTCAGGGGTCCCGTGGTCAGTGGTGATGGGCGCCACCATCTTTTGGAGGCTGCTGGAGGTGGGAAGCAGTGGCTTAGTGGATCCCTGCTGACTCAAGCTGGTGGAAGGGGTCCTCTTGGCCTTCTGCGGAGGAGTGGGCCTCTCCCGGGTTCCCTTGGGCGTCGATAGTCCGTTGGTCTTGGTCAGGCCCGTCCCTTCGTTCCTGTTGATGCTTTGGGTTTTCTCCTTGAGCTGAGCAGCCAAGAGGGTGGCGGCCTCAGAGTTCATGTGGGGATGGATGACCTTCGGGCTTTTAGGAGGTTCCTTGGGGTTCTCCTTGGAGGTGTCGGCGCTCTTCTTCTCCGACGAAGAACTGTGGAAGCTACTGATCTTCCTGAGGGCGTTCTGGACCACGCCGTTGATGTGCTCCATGTGACTGGGACCGCTGTGCTCATCCCGAGACCTCTTGCCTGGCAAAGGTTTGTGTTTACCGGGCGAGCCGTTGGTGTCACCTTCCTGTTTCCTTTGCTGATCAGCGCTCTTCTCACTCTTGGCTGAGACATCACTGGAGCTACGCTTTTTCTCTTTCGGAACGGCGGGTGCTTTCGCGGCCCCCTGCCCTTGCTGGTCCGGCTGGGGAGTGCCTCCGTGGATCCACGATACCTTTGGCTTGGTTGAAGGATCCGGCGGTCGTGGCTTGGGCCTACCGGGTGACGGTGGTGGTTTTCCGTTGCGTTTGTACTCCGGGTTTGGTAAGTCTCCGTCTCTGCCGCTATTTTCATCCTCCTTGGATTGCTTGGAGAGGCGGGCGATACGGGCGTAAAGGGTTGCGGCCGCGTACTCTGAACCGCTGGTCGAGCCTTCGCTGTCCGAGGACTTGGTCGCGGGTTGATCACCGCCGTCTGGTTTACTGACACCGGAATCCTTTAGGGAGGTGTACTCTCCTCCATCCTCATCAGTGGGGGCAGCTTCCGGCTTCTCGGTTTCTGGACTGTGGCTGCGCTTCTCCTTGCCGTCGTTCACAGATTCTGCCGCACAACAACAGGAATTTGCATTACTGATCAAACACATCGGTGATGAGATTCCGCGACATGTTGTGACTTCAGAGAGAATTCCGGAGTGGATTTGGTGACTTTAGCGTGCTCTTTTGAGATGCCAGCAATGTCTGATTTTGATGGTTATCTTTAAATTAAGGGAGCGTAATTTCTCACGGGATTAAATCCCATCTAAAACAAATGATTTAAAAAAAAAAAAAGCAATGATAAGGCCATTAAGTGCTAATCAAGTCATGGCCTTACCTGAAGTAGTAATGTTCTTAATTAATTGTTACATATATGGCAATGTAATGGGAATACATCTCTCGAATAAATTTAGATTCTATGGGAGGAACTAAATGTTTTATTTGGATTTGGTGAATCCTGTTTTAAGATATTCCCATTTTGACCTGGTAGATATGATCCGTCTTCTAATTCTTCATCAAACCTTTATGTTGGAAAGAATAAGAAAACTTGAGCGCATTAAATCCAACAAATCCAGCACTTCCTGCATAGAAAGCGATGGAAAGTGCTTCCCACCCCCCTCCACCAAAAATCAAGAAGTGCTCTTTGGATTTCAGCCACATGCTGACTTGACCATACTATTTCCTGTTTAGACTCGTCTTGCTCTCAAAGACACAGATGGCACATGATGAGAGGCACGGCTCACATAATGAGTTTTGCAGAAGTGAGTGAGTCACTGCATGGGGGGGG
>NW_017805798.1:1677145-1738527 GCF_001891065.2 Hippocampus comes
TGTGTGTGTGTGTGTGTGTGTGTGTGTGTGTGTGTGTGTGCGTGCGTGTGTGTGTGTGTGAGAGGGAAGACGCCTCTCATGCCAACAACACATTGGGCATGTATTTGTATGTGTCGGTGCGGATAACCAATGCGTTTAATTGTTCCCCGCAATGACTAACCTTCATGAGGCACGCAGTACACGGGGCTCTCGTCGCCGCTCTCACATGACGAGAAGGACTCCTGGGAGGACCAGGAGTAAGGGGAAGGCTGCTCGGCCACTGAGGGGGGCTCGATGAAGCTGCAGTTGAAGTTGTGCTCGGGGTCGTGGTGGGCTACTGAGAACACAAAACAAACGCAGAAGCCCAGAGGTCAGCGAGAGGGTATTGTACCATGTTACAAGAACAACAGTCTGCTCTCCCAACGGCTGCCGAGTGGTAGGAAATGGACTTGGGATTGGTTTTACATGTCAGTTAACAGAGCGAGTGTGATTTTCAGGGTTTGGTGGTTTTCTTGACGTTGATTGATGCCACATGCCATCAGTACATTGGCAGATGACTGCTACTTGGGAGAGAACAGTGACACTGAAATGTTACTAAGTGCCACCAATAACACAAAGACATCTTCCAACTTGTAGCAGACAACAAAGGATACATGACTTCTTTGAAGAAAATATCATCTCCACATGTCATTTTTATTGTGTATGTGTGTCTTGACTGTGGAATTTATCAAGCTGAGCCCCTTGTGAGGTCACACAAGGCTGAATTTTGACCTCCATTTTCGGGAAAGATACGCCTCGAAAGTCGCAACCCCCCCACACCGTTTCCCCCCCCCCCCCAAAAAAAAAACCCCAAAAAACTGGAGTTCAAACAGCTTTCATGAATCATCCATACATTGGCAGTCAACGTAGCCTCAGTTCAATTCAGGTCAAAACTGTGCTGAGTGTTGACTTGGCATGACCATTTGAAGGCGCTTTCAACATGACTCCCCCAATCTGCCTCTGTTCTTTCGGTTAGTTGTCTTCGTATCACGTAATAATGTGACTTTAGCATGATGGAATAGTCTCGTCTCAGGACTTCCAGTGTGGATTTGAATTTTCTCCAAGTGCTTGTGTGGTGGGTTTGGGGTGAAGCTTAATAAGGTCTACGCTTTTGGGATATGGATCAGTGGAAAACTAGCAATACAAGGGTCGTAATTATCAACGGTTTCCTGGGATTCAATTTTAAAGACAATGCAAAATGAAATCAAAAGTTATTTCTCAATTCGTTATTAAGATAACTGCTGAAAACGTGCTAAGACTGAGCCCTGCGTAGTACTGTACTGTGGAGAAATAGGGTTCATTTGTTTTGCACCTTTTCAGTTGTCCTGATATTTTACCCTCCTCCATCCCCCCAAAAAATAATGCAAGTTGGTTGTTATTACTTGGCCCGTTTATACCACAACGGTACGCAGTTAGCAAGCTAGCTGACGCTACACTCAAAAAAGGCATCTTCCCTGGACGCCACAATTTACAGACCAGCTCGGTGGTGTTCTTTAAATTCCCAAGAGAGAATTGCTGGCTGATTGACCCCCCCAGAGAGGGTGTTAGGTTGTGACCTAGCTTGTGAGTTGGCTTGTGAGCTAGCTAGTGGCTTGTGCCTCTCATTGCAATTTTGAAGTAGATTCGTTTTTTTTCAATCATTCAAATTTGGCAGTGTTGTGAACAACATTTCTTTGTAGAGGGCTACATTTACAAGATTTACATACTTTTTTTTTTCACTTTAATGGATTTTTAAAGTCGCTCTATTACACCATTGAGACATGACATCAATTAGAGCAGGTGCCACTTTTGGAGCAAATGTCATTGTTTCCTTCCCCAAAAACCTGTGACATTCTTTTTCTTCGTTTCTCTTTTTTTTCCTAGCCTCAAGTCAACACAAGAATGTCAAAAATGTGTTTGCTTGTGTTGCGATGACTTTCTGTTTACTCATTTGTGAGCGGAGGGGAATGAATGTGAGTAATTCCTTGTTCAGGGTCATCACTTAATAGCCCATCCGCAGGAGCTGAGGAATGCTGAGCAGCCCCCTCGATGCAAGCACTGCAGTCATGTTAGTCAACAAGACAACCCGTGGACAATTTGCAACATGATGGAATGCTGCTGCTCTTCAAATAAGCTCACACACAACCTCGTGGTTCCTGAGGGGAGCATTATTCGGCAGACTGGATGCCGCTGGGATCCTTGGCCACACTAAGGGGCATTACTGACACGTCGCAGCTGCAGAGCTCAACCACAAACTTGCTGAGTGGGGGAAGGAGAGCTCGGTTTTACAGACATGGAGCTAAAGCTTGGGTTGACAGACTGTTTGGGTCCAGGACCCGGTTACAGGGAGAACTTGGTATCAATAACCTCTTAAACGTGGATTGAACCAATTAGTAAACTAGTTGACGTCAACTAATCGCTAAAACGTGTTTTTGACATCAAGTCTTCTGATTAGAGGACTTTTGACTTGCAAAATGCCAGACACTTGTGTGGGTTTGACAGTAGAAAATTTCAACAACAAATTTCCAACAACTGTGTGCTCACGAAATTTCATTCCTCATCGAACACGGCAACATAGCAACGCTTCAGGGTTGACGCCAGTGTACTTTAAATGTCCGTCTTAAGGGTGCGAGAATGTTTTCGGCTCAGTTTAGTGGCCAATTAAAGGCCCGAATGTGAAGAGGAATGTTCTTAGAAACGTACACATCTGCGATACCGGTCAAGTGTCCTGGGATTAATCCAGCTGCAGGGAAAAAAAAAACAAAAAAACGGGTGGTGCTCCATATGCGCACTTATCCGTGAGGAAACATTTGGACACAAAAGGATGCGAGGAATGCTCCGCAGACGCGAAAGCGGAGGGTGTGGGGTGAATATGCTTCCAGTGGAATGCCAAAAAGCAACAGTTACACATGTTTGGTGATGCCAGCAGGGGGCTAGGTGACACATTCTAGCGTTCCCCTTGCAAGTAAGGAAAACGCTGCCCTTCCTCCCTCCCTATTCCTATTTCATTCAACATTGCCACATCTGTTGCCACTGGCCCTGGCGGGGATAAATCACAGCTCTGACACGGGCTGGGGTAAATTTGACCACTTCCTGTTTCCAGCCCCTGTCGGGCCCCCTCTGGAATGTGTGTGTGTGTGTGTGTGTGTGTGTGTGTGTGTGTGTGTGTGTGTGTGTGTGCAGGACTGCGTAGCCTCAGTCATGAGTTTCCAAATGCTGGCAGCCATACTTCTGTGGCCCAGCATTATACATAGGACAAACCTGGAAGCCCAATAAAGTCTTTAAAAAAACAACAAAAACAAAACGTAAACCATCATCTTTGCATTTGGTAGCATTTAGGGAGACCGTGCATATTTCTTTCATTACACTGTAAACGGTGGATCGCATTTTTCTGTCGAAAACAGATTACTCAGGGAGGGACTGGGTCTTCTCCTTTTTCCTGACTTATATGGGAGAGACACGCTCCTCTCAAAACAAGCGTTTTGATATGCAACATTGTGATGACAAAGACATGCCTGTCTCGGCGCAGAACAAGGTCACAATGGAGTCAGACTGGAGCTTAAATAATCAGCTGGATCACTTCGGAAGCACATGCTGCTCAGACGTAGAAAAGAAACCAGGTCATCGTCTTTTAACTCTTTCATCACTCACTTGGAGTTTTTGCGGTATCAAATGTAGGCCAGAGTCAGGGAAGGGCCGCGCTGACTTTCTGGCTGCGTGATCAACGAGTAGCGAACGTACAAACGCCGTTATGAGTGTGCCAAACTTGCATATCTTTATTTATTGTTATGTAAACAAGACATGAATGGATTTAGGTTAAGAAGCTAAATGGCGCTGAGGTTGTACAGTCTGGAATGTCACCAACGTTTTCTGGAAAAAGTTAACATGGAGATGTGACATCTAACGATGACGGTGAAAACTTCTGAGTTTGAACAGCTATCACGCTGTATGTGATTGCTATTAACACTTTTCAGAAGAAAGAGCAGCCTCAACAACGTCTGTTAAGAGAAGAAGAATATGTACTGGACGGTTTGTGAAGTTGGAGGTCTGTCTTTCTAAGCCTCCGGCCTCAAAATACAATTCATCAACTTTCAGTTGAAATCGAGGGCTCGATTTTCATGCCCAGTGCAAGTCGAAAAGTGCGCAGTGGCGAGTGAGACCAAGTTTTGTCATTTTTGCAGAGCCACGCATCTTGGCACTGATATATACAGTATGTGCGGTTTGCGCCGTTGTGGGTGTGAACACAGCGGGCTTTATTCATCGTCAGTCCCATCGGTCAGGCTCGAATAGTTTATTGTTTGTTTGGCCATCCCTCTTTTGCCATTTTTTTTTGACAAAATATTGTGACAAAATATGAATTGCAGATTGTTGAGATGGTGAGTTTTTCAAATAATTCGAATAAGAATGCCTGGTTCTGTTCGGAGACACTAACACAGCCAAAAACAACCTCCTGCTTCGCCCTTTGCATTTTCGAATATTTTGATGACCTTATTTAGCTACGAAGACCATTCATTGTCATCCAGTGGTAAACTAAATCCGTCTCTGGCGCAACGCAAGAACAGCTCAACGACATGCTCAACTGCTCGTTAGAGTTTGAACAGATCAGCATCTTTTGACATGCTGGAATATTTGAGAATGAGGTCGGAGACGGATCCGTCACAGACCACGAGACCTCCACATGGACCTGCGGAGTCCATATAAACACTGCAGCCTTTGTTGGCTCATCCCTCAGCACCAGCAGGCCTCAACCTTTTGCGCGATGACCACCGGCCGTCTTTTAATAGGACGCGCTCCATCTCGGAGGGAGAAACCCTTCGCTCGGTGAACTACGGATGCGGGGTACAAAAACCGTGAGGGGAAAGAAAAGCGCGGCAGTTTGGGTCTGGAATAACACGAACACATGGCCGGCGGAGGGCGCCAAGAACAATAAGGGGCTCCAAAATGGGCGCATTCCTTTGAAATGAAAGCCCATATTTGTCTGGCAGTTAGCAGACTTCTCAGTCATCATCAGCTAAGACACAAACTAAGGTCGCAAAGAGCACAGGAAAAATGAAGCCATTGTGCATAGCGGCGAAGGTAAATTAGTAACGTCGGAGGGTGTTCAATGCAGTCATACAGTAATTGTCTACAGTTGAAAATGTGAATTTCCAACTACAGTGTAAGCTGTGAAATCAAACGATCCCTGTATGTGGCGCAAAATCTTCCGACTGAAAAGCGGTGTTAGCCACGACGTCTGCTTTGACGTCGGTTCATTGCACAGCGACGATGTTTAAAATCTCAGGTGAACTTGCATCGGACTCAATGTCTGTGTTTTGTGTTTTCTTTGGGTATTTTTTTCCCCCTAAAAATAGACACCTAAAGTTACGTTCGGCAGTGAGACTCCAGTGATATGAAACCCACGTGAATGCTAAAACGTTCCCAAAAACTTTATTTGAACGGTGCAACAAAAACTAATTTGATCCAAAAATTGGCTAGAATTAGCAATGGTCGAGTATCGATACCAAGTATCGGTATTTTTTTTTAAGGTATTGGATACTCGTGGCGGCTGCCGATACCAGCCACCAATACTTTGGGCAAAGAAAAAGAAATTCACACCGAGAAGTGCTTCTCGGCGTTGTACTGTGGCAGTTTGGCACTTCGGTGAATCTTCATCTGCTTCAGAAAGATGTGTTTGAATAGATTTTTATATCTCAGTGCTCGAAGTATCTATACTCAGTATCGGTGAGCACTTGTATTGTGAATGGTGTTTATCTTTGGAACAGTTTTTTTATTTCAGATTTTTATTATCTGTAATTTTATTCTGCACTGCTGTAACACTTTAAGTGGGGGGGCAGGGGGGGCTTGAGGATTATTTTATTTTAAATTGTAGGTCAACTAGTACTGTTTGTGTTTGTTTCCACTGTATGCCTTAGGACTAAAAGTAGAACAATATAAAACTCTGCTACTGTTGAAGTCTTCAGTTTTGAAGAAAGTAAAACGATCCAAAGACGCGATTTTTTTTTTTTTTTTTTTTTGCAGCAGAAAGCATAGTTGCAAAAAGACAGGCAACGTCTGGCGGCTCAGTGTGGGATATGAAAGAAAGTTTTGGGGCTTACCAACTACTTTTGGCAGTTTCTGTCTCCTCAGTGGAATACGGGGAAGTTTAGTGCTGATTCGGCTAAATCGTCCGCACAGGATCCGCTTGGCTTTTTTGCTGTTGGAAGAGTTGTCTGGGTTAGATCTGAGGTAGGATGACAGCATGGAAATCTAAATGAATCATTTAAAAGAGGGTTTATTCGACTTGGCCCTGTGTCGAGGCTTGCTCACACTGCTTCCTACGCAGTATTATCGACACGTGAAAAACATTTGCATTGCACTTTACATGTATTTAGCCCCTCATCAACTGCGACCCGGTGAGACAAGAACAATCCCACATCCATTTTTTTTTTTTTTTTTTTTCATAACGGGCTACTGAGAGTCAGACAACTTGTGCAGAAGACACCAAAGCGTCACTCACTTGTGGTCGTCTTTGTGCCGACAGAGGCAGCAGCAGCACAGCACAGAGAGCAGGACGATCAGCAAAAAGGAGACGAGCGTCCCGGCCGCGATCACACCCATCCGCTGGTTAGGCTCTGCAAAAGGAAAAAAAAAAAAAAAAAAAAAAGACGCAACGAGTTCTGGATGGTGCGGTACAGAAAAAAATGGTGACTCTAAATTAAAACCATAGAGCAGAAACACACTGAGCCCGAGGTTATTCCACAACTTCCCCCCAAGATCCCCTCAATGATCCACTGAAGATTTTAAATTGTCCAAGGTGTGAATGTAAGTGTAAATTTTTGTTTTTCGATATGACCCATTCCAATGTGTACCCCAAAGTCAGCTGTGACCCTTCTGAGAATGAGCGCTATAAAAAATGAACGGCTGGATAATTCTGCATCATCGATTAATTGTTATTTTAATTTAAAATAGTCCAAAAATCCTTGTAAGTCCAGCTTCTCCGCAGTCAATATTTTAAAATGTATGTGGTTGTCCATGAAAGCGTTGTGCTGATTTTGTGTTTTTTTTTTTTCATCGACATTTGCAAACATCTGATTTTGTTTTGGAGAACAATTATCAAAATTTCTGCTGATTTTCTGACAGGTTACAGACCAAACCAGGAGCTGAATTGGAATGAAATTATTCATGCATTTTCTGAACTGTCAATTTGACATCATGTCCTACTTGGGAATGAAAACGATATAATTTATTGATTAATCGACAAAATCATGGGCTTTTAAAAAAAAAAAATCATTGCAGACAAAAAAAAAAAATTGAGTACAATTAGCTCTTATTGCTAGTGCTAACACAACAGGGCAGGTGTATCTTTAGGCGAGTGAAAATAAGTGATTGATCAATTATTTAGGTTTGATTATTGCTTAATTGTGGAACGGGCTTCTCGCAACCCATTCAAACAATACTTGTCGGACAAGTACTGTAAAATAACAGATTTGCAGGGCAACGGTGATGGCAGAGATGCTACTCCACTAGCACATTGTGATCAAGTTCCATGTAGCGGCTTTTATCTGTAACTTATGCTGTCTCTTGGGCTGTTACGTGTCTCATAAAGATAAGATGAATTGTTGTGGCGTGCGGTCACTGCTAGTTATTCACCGTCGGGGGAATAAAGGACCGGAAGTGGCTCGAGGGCATCACCAGGTCTGAGCGGATCACAGCTAGCTTGCCGCTGCCGCGACACTTGAGCCTTTTTCAACACTGCTGCCATCATGACTAATTATGAAACAGCCTCATCCTTCTTCTTTCCTCTTCCCCTTTTTCACCCCCCCCCCCTTTCCTTTCCTTCCCCTCGCTCTGACCGGTGCCAAAAAAAACGCAGCGCACAGGGACACCAGTCTGGAAAAGCTATCAAGGCTTTTGCTGTGTAAAAGTCCCTCGCTAGTACACACGCAAGGCTGCAGAAGTTGTTTGTTGGTACTGTGTGTACAGCCAACTGTTAGTCACTTAAGAGTCCGTCAGAATGAGGGGCTTGTGGCGCTTTGGACATCCCAAGAAGAAAATGTGCTTTTTGTCTCAATGGCAAAAACACACGCTCCCTTTTTGCAGTGGGAAACAAATCATATTTTCTTACGGAGGTAGCAGGCACCAGAAACTGGGTCGCAGTTCTTGTCATGGCAGGAGCAAGTTTGATTGCAGTTCACTCCATGTTGTCCAGGTTGACATGTCAGATTGCAGCTGTAGAGGACGTAACACAAACTCTGTTTGAAATTCACTCCATCGAGTTCAAGTCCTTTTTAATCACAACAACGGGGAAACGGGTTTTTGTGTTCCACGTGCGTCTGTTTTTAGTTTGTTGTATTTGCCGTCTGAAAAGCCTTTGTAAAAGGCTTCGGCCCACCTGTGACAACATTTTTTTTCCTTCTTCCAATATGTCTTTTACAATCAATACAGAATAGAGATTCAACTCCAAAATGAATACGGAGTTGATTCCAGGCTAGTGGGTGTCGCTTTACGTTTTTTTTAACGGCAGCTAGCAACAAGCTAGCTACAATCTAGCTAAACATTAAAGTAAACATTCCTTGAAAGAAATTATGACAACCGAAGACAAGCAATTGAAAACACATATTATTATTATTTTTTTTAATGTCTGCACTTCTCAAACGTTTAAGCCTCTCTGTTAAGTTGTGGGTCAAACTAACTCTTTTCGATGCTGGCAACTTACTAGGTTCCGTAAAATCCCGGGTCACACAGGCACTCTCCGGTGACGCCGTGACAGTTCCCGTTGAAACAGTGACTGCAGTTGTTCTCACAATTATCTCCGTACGTGCCGTTGGGGCAGCGCACCTCGCACCTATCACACAAAAGACGAATGCAAGCACGGCGGTCATTACTGAGCTGAGCAGCATGAGTCACAAGGTGTTATCACAGCGTGTACACGAGAATTAATGCAGCTACTCGTTAAAGTCACTGCCGTTATGTGTTTAAACGGTAGTGGGAAGTGCTACTGTACTAAAGCACAAATTTCAGGGATCTGGACTTCACGTGAGTACCGGTATTTGGTATTTGTGACGATTTAATGCCCTTCATTTAAAAACAGATATCTGAACTCAAAGTTTCAAGGCAAAAAAAAAAACTGATAACATTTGAAGATGGGCAATCCAACAAAATATTTTAAAGTATTTTTTAGTTTTGCTAACGTGACAAAGAAATAAGAGTCTACAGAACTGAAAGATAGAAGTAAAAACAACTCGGCAAAAATGGTTTGGGAGCAACTCGCTCGCTTTGTTGGTCGAACTAACATTGTTGCCATAATGATCAAAGATTTATATTTTAACGTTGTTCCTACTTAATTAGCCTTCGACAGTATTTTGATGACCGGGGTAAATCCAGTGTGGCGCATGGCGTACTTCTGCACTAGGGTGGGTTAGACCTGATGTTGGTAATTTCGAATTGCGAGATAGAGGGCTGCGCCGCTGTGGGCGTGGTCAAAGCCGACTTCAATCTTGGCCAATCAAGATCGGTCGCGCGTCCCGTTGCGCACTAGAGTCTCGACACGGTGTAAGCACATCTGTGCCGTGAAGTGGGCACCTGGACACTGAGCCCCATTCACTCCCAATCGTTCGAGTGACTGTTGTTCAGTTGGAAAACCGCAAACTTTCGCCGCAAAAATGAGAACGTGAAAATACGTTTTCCTACCTGTCCCCAATCCAGCCAGGGTTACAGTGCGAGCACTTGCCCTGAATGTGGTCACAGTGATGGCCGTCCTTACAGGTGGGACACACTTCCTGGCAGTTTTCCCCGAAGAAGCCTTTGGAGCAGAGCTGGTCGCAGCGCGTCCCGTTCCAGCCTCTGTCGCATGTGACGCAGCGTCCCTCCGTCACCTTACATGGCTGCTGGCCCTTGCAGTGGCCACACCTGAGGAACAAAGGTCAGTTCCTCAAATTTATTTCCTCTTCTGTGAGGAAGTTGGAATGATGCAGGGTTGCTCCGATGATCGTTTAAGGAGCCGAATAACATTGAATTGACACTTGATTCTTTTTGGTTTATAGCATCTGCATCGTATGAGGTGCGCGGTCCACAAAAGGTCAGTCACTTAAATGTCTCGGCTTCATGGTTACGGGATAATGTGAACGCCAATACGCAAATCTTTCTAGCTGCTCCAGGAAGTCTGTTTTAAGGGTTATCAGCAGCGGCGTGCATCATCACATCGTATTGAAACTATAAAACTGCCATGCAATCATGCAGCATATAAGCTAAGTGAACGGTTAGCATCTGTGCAACAGCACAGTTTCTTGCACTTGGTTTAGCATCTTGGCTGCTGCCATTTAACAGGATTTGGACTACTATCTATTTTTTCAATGACACGTCTATTTTCAAATTGTTCTTTTCATTACTCACGTCTGTTTTACGTTTCACATCGCTACTGCCAATATGAGCTTCTCCGCAATCGCACTGCAACCTATTTTTAGATTTTTTCATTTTATTTTTTTTACTTTACATTGTTCTTTTTATTACGACCTTCTGTGGTATCCGTGCTACTGAGCCGATGCTTTTTAGAATAAGGAAAATGTTTAATTATAATCATTGCTGCGGCCACTGTGCACGCAACTGTAATTGGATTGCTTTACTTTATTTTGAAATAATGCAAACAATTTCACACTGCCCAGGGCTGGTTTTTTTTAATGTAGTGTATAATTTAGGAGTCTTATAAAGGCTCTTAGCGAGGCGAACACTAAATGTATCTCGACCGCTGACATGCTGCACTGAACTGAATTTGAACTACACTGAATTTTTTTCCTCCATTTTTTTCCCCCTTTCTTGCTATGGTCTATGTTTTGATGTTGCTAAAAATGATCGACCTCAGAATGGAGGAATGTTGGTTTAGTATGTATAACCGTGGCGGTTATACATACTAAACGTATTTACATTTCTGTTTTTATGAATTCATTTAAAGGCTATTTTTTTTACATTGTGTACACTTGATGTCAGAGGAAACCGAGTACCCGAAGAAAACCCACGCAGGCCCGGGGAGGACATGCAAACTCCACATGGGAAGACCAGAGCTGGAATCGAACCCTGCGCCTCTGCACCGTGAGGCGGATGTGCTATCCAGCTAATCCACCGTGCCGCCCTCAAGAAGGTCATTTTGACTCAAATTGTTCCTCACTTGTTCCTGCAGTTCTGCCCGTAAAACCCAGCAGGGCACGGCTCTCTGCAAAACTTCCCACGGTAGCCCGGCGTGCAGGTACACGTGCCGTCCGCCTGGTTGCACTTGCCGTGGACGCACTGGCAGTATCGGTCGCACCTGGGGCCCCACATCCTATCCCGGCAGTGGCAGCGCTGAGTGAACTGGTCGCATGGCGAGTTGTTGCAGTTACACTGGATGGCGCAGTTTCGCCCCGTCCAGCCGGGGCTGCACAGGCAGCGTCCCGTCATCGGGTCGCACATGGAGTTGACGCTGCAGTAGCAGTTGTTGTTGCACTGAGGGCCCCAGACCCCCGGGTGACACGTGCAGAAGCCCGTGTCCTGGTCGCATTTGCCCTTTTGGCACATGCAGGAGTTCTCGCAGTTGGGCCCCCAACGATTGTGGTTGCACGTGCACTTGCCCGTCAAGTCGTCGCACTGGCCGTTGGGGTGACAGTTGCATTTACCCTTGCAGTCAGGGCCCCAAAACTGGGCGGGACACTCTGGTTCGGGACGTAACAGAGACATCAGTTGACAATTTGAATGTAACAATTGTGTACAAAGGAAGAAACTAATAAATGATTTTCCATTTTGCGATGAATGGAAATCCCAACCCTTCCAGCCCCCGTCACAGTACGCAGTAGACACAGTCAGCTGCAGAAATATTAGTCTTTTTTTGCAGAGGATAAAGAATATATGCCTGTGAAGATTGCTATGTTGTCTTGTCTCAATGAGTTCCTGAGCCATTTATGTTCAAATACCCTTTGTGTCAAACTCCGGTCCTCGAGGGGCGTTTTCCTGCATGTTTTCCATCTCGCCCTGACATGCAAACTCCACATGGGAAGACCAGAGCTGGAATCGAACCCTGCGCCTCTGCACCGTGAGGCGGATGTGCTATCCAGCTAATCCACCGTGCCGCCCTCAAGAAGGTCATTTTGACTCAAATTGTTCCTCACTTGTTCCTGCAGTTCTGCCCGTAAAACCCAGCAGGGCACGGCTCTCTGCAAAACTTCCCACGGTAGCCCGGCGTGCAGGTACACGTGCCGTCCGCCTGGTTGCACTTGCCGTGGACGCACTGGCAGTATCGGTCGCACCTGGGGCCCCACATCCTATCCCGGCAGTGGCAGCGCTGAGTGAACTGGTCGCATGGCGAGTTGTTGCAGTTACACTGGATGGCGCAGTTTCGCCCCGTCCAGCCGGGGCTGCACAGGCAGCGTCCCGTCATCGGGTCGCACATGGAGTTGACGCTGCAGTAGCAGTTGTTGTTGCACTGAGGGCCCCAGACCCCCGGGTGACACGTGCAGAAGCCCGTGTCCTGGTCGCATTTGCCCTTTTGGCACATGCAGGAGTTCTCGCAGTTGGGCCCCCAACGATTGTGGTTGCACGTGCACTTGCCCGTCAAGTCGTCGCACTGGCCGTTGGGGTGACAGTTGCATTTACCCTTGCAGTCAGGGCCCCAAAACTGGGCGGGACACTCTGGTTCGGGACGTAACAGAGACATCAGTTGACAATTTGAATGTAACAATTGTGTACAAAGGAAGAAACTAATAAATGATTTTCCATTTTGCGATGAATGGAAATCCCAACCCTTCCAGCCCCCGTCACAGTACGCAGTAGACACAGTCAGCTGCAGAAATATTAGTCTTTTTTTGCAGAGGATAAAGAATATATGCCTGTGAAGATTGCTATGTTGTCTTGTCTCAATGAGTTCCTGAGCCATTTATGTTCAAATACCCTTTGTGTCAAACTCCGGTCCTCGAGGGGCGTTTTCCTGCATGTTTTCCATCTCGCCCTTTTGCAACACACCTTATCCAAATGATCAGCTCGTCAGCAAGCTCTGCAGAAGCCTGCTATCCATCCTGTTGAATTTGAATCAGGTGTGCTGCAACAGGGAGCGATGAAAAACGTGCAGGACGACACCTGTAGCTTAAAGAGTTACAACACAGCGATGGCAATGCTATTCATTAGCCTGTCTATACCGTTTTGCATTGTTTGTTAGCATTAAGCTAAACAAACTTTCTTAAGGCAAAGCTAAGGTAATCGTGCACGATGCCTTACTTGTGTCACAGCTGGCTCCGAAGTATCCATGGCGACAGCGGCATTCGTTAGGTCTGACACACACCTCGTTTTCCTTGCAGGTGAAATTGCCTTCACAGAGAGCTTTGAGAGAACAAAAAGTGGCTGCGTTATTCAACAATTGCGCATTGTATAAATCATAAACGTGTGCAAAGTTTGGCCGGGCGTGGGGGTTATTTATAGCCCATTTTTATTGGCTGGACGCATATTTTAATAATAAAGCTAAAGACAGATATGCAGAGATGTTGAGGCATTCATTTTTCAGCGGGGTGTAAGCCTCATTTTATACCCTTGATGATATTTTTTTTAATTATTCAAATTTGGCAGAGTCGTTCGCAACACCCTTCGGTGCGGTGTGTCAAATTTATAAGACGTGTTTATTTCTCACTTGACAGGAACTTTAAATACGGTTTGATTATTTAGCATAAATTGACCGACAACCAGGCACGTGCACCAGCCCACTTAGCTTGGATCCAAAAAAGTCAGTTGCAACTAAATAACCAATACAAATTGAATTGATGAAAAAGGTTTCTCTTCAATCCCCCTTTAAAGTTGTTTCATATTTGGACATCGCTGCTATGAATGAATTGTGCTGCGTGGTACGTACGTGTAAGGCATTCGTCCCCTAGCTGAGCCCATCCGCTGCAGCACGCCAACCCCGGAGATCTGGAAAAGAATTCCCAAAGTGTAAATAAGAGGAAGGGTGGGGGGTGTGGGGGTAGTCGGGGTGGGGTGCTGAGGCACCTGTTGTGAAACAACGCAGACATTTCAAAGTGGCGGCAACCGCACCCAAGTCTTTTGGTCACATCTGGGGAGATCAAACTCTTCAAGGCATTGACACTGTGATGCACATGCTGTGCACATGGTGGTCTAATTAGATGACTCATGCACTGTAAAAACAGTTAGGTCCAAAAAAAAACCCCAATATGGGTCAAAAAGGGACTGACAACTTTTGGGGTTATTCACTGAACCCCAAAAGTTGGGTCAAAATAAAGAACACATAAAACAAGCCCCAAAATTGGCCTGTTTTGTTCTTTGCTTTTTATGTGTTTTTATTTTTTGTACCCCACTTTTGTGGTAAAATGAATATTCCCCCCAAAAAGTGACCCTGATTGAGTTAAATTTTTTTTAGAATATGGGTCTCTACCAGCACAGTGCATTCAAAAAGCCCACCCAAGTGGAATTCTCTTTTTTCTCGTTTATCAGCTTCTGTAGCCTTTCCGGGCCTTTTGGAGAGAAAACAATCGAGGAGTCTAAATATGTAACAGTTTGCTGCCATTTTTTTTTTTTTTTTTTTTTGGGCTCTGTCAGGAAAGGACAAATTTGTCTCCTCTTCCTCCCACGACCGTGACCTTTGCGGGGCCTCTGCAACACATCAGCTGCCCCCAAAGTGTTTGAAGATGGCAGCTCGCTTCAGAGTCAGCGTGCAGGGAGTGACGCTGTTTTTTCTTATTCTGACAAATCGGCGCGTGGTAAAGATCAACCTCCGCATGCTTTCCCTTGCAGTGAAAAAGGAGTTTTTGGAACCGTGCGTGTCCGACTTGACTGCGCATGATGCTGGATTCCACTTATTTTATGCAGCCGCGCCTCTCCGAATCATGACAAACTGCTGCCAATGTGCACGGAGTTGACCCTCGTTGACCTTTTAATACACCGCCAATCCCTGTCAGCACTCGTGGGGGAAGATTGTGTGTTCGCAAGCACCGCTACAGCATAAAAATAGTCACTTTGGAGTCACTTTGTCCAGTTTCAAAAGACCACAAAAACAAAGGAACTTATATTTTTATTTGAGTTTTGGCCTTTCGTCGACAAACTTCCCTTAAAGGTCACTGGAAATTGAGTTTCCGGTAACTTGGGCCCAAAACTTCTGCCTATTGATTTATTTTTTTCTCTTGTTTTATTTATACCAACCGTGAGGGCTAGACGTGCCGTTTTGAATGTTAGAATATGTGACTTATGTTCTAGACGAGGCACAGGAATTTCATTGTTACAGGCAACTTGCATTGGGGCCAGGTATGCCAGTGGCCAATTCAGAATGATGGCCAAGGCAGTTTCACCTCCAGGGCGGGAATAACTTGACTTGCTACGTCATTAGAATTCAATCACAAAATCAGGCAGATCTGTTTGGGCTAGGGTACTTTAGCATGTGGTATGTAATACTATAATAGTATTTGGAAAACTATACGTTCAAGGTATTCTGAAGTCTCCGGAGGACTCCACTTCTCCTCCATTCCATGTTGTTATATATCATTTTGATAGAAATTACATCCCTCATGGTGATGTTTAGCAATTTTATCGCCCCCTGCTGTTGTGGAATGCACCAGACGGGCTGTATTGTTTGGTGGAAAAATATGGTGTCAATGATGATTTATGATTTTTTTTTTTTTTCCCCTGGTCCAGAGCGAAAAGACAATTTGTTCAAATAAAACACCCTTGTTGGCTGTTTTAGTGATTTAAAAAACAAACCGCTTTTCCTGTATGAGTTTTTCACTCGTCACAAGCGTTCCCCATATCGAATATGAGAATATAGTGAGTGCTGAAGGCATCACTGACATTCAACAGTTGACTTTGGGACGCAAAGACGTCCTTGGAAAGGCTGACATGTGATGATAAACACTGAGATGCTTCCCCCCATTCATTTGACTGCGGCTAGAGCAAATAAAGTACATACTGTAATGAGTGCAGTGGGAAAAATAAGGTCGTGGTGAGTGGCGGGCGCAGTGATTGTTGGCTATAGAATGAAGTGGGAAGATGACAAACAAAAGAGAAATGAAGTGGGCCAGGCCTGCGCTGAAAACATATACAAAGCAACTCAAAATAGTGATGACTGAAATATGCGGGCCATAAAGTCAGCCTTGGTGATACCGCAACAAATTTTCATGTCATTAAACAGCAGTATTGTTTTTGCGAAACTTTTCATCTACTATTGCCCACACGTGTTTAAATGTTTAGTGAACGAGATGTCAGAGTTATTGGCATCGTTGCAACAACCGGACATTTTTCAAAGGTAGCAAATACATACGCTGTACTTGTTCCCTTCCAAAATGACATTACTGGGGAGCTTGTTGAGGCTTCATCTTGCTCTGCAAGAATAATAAGAATGCGGTGGCCTCAAGCACATCTGTCTCCTAGTTTAGCACATCTGTCTCATCGTTTCGATGGTCTCGCTTCAAATCTTGGCTCGGACCTTGCTGTGTGGAATTTGTATGTTCTCCACATTCCTCCCATTTTCCATAAACATGTATGTAAGGAGACATTGGAGACTCGAAATTGTCCAGAGGTGTGAATAGGATTGCTTGTCTGTATCCTTTTACATGGCCCGACAATGACTGGCAACTAGTCCAGGGTGTTCTGCACATCTCACACTCAGTACTTAGTGAATTAGCTTGAATTAACTCCAGCCTTAACCCTAATGGATGTAGTGTAGGAATCTGTCCATCTATCTCGATCGGTAGCTGGCTATCTATATCTATATACAGTACCTAGCTAGCTGCTACCTATATATTTAGCGATAGCTAGCGCTACCCATATACTTAGCGAGCGCTATCTATCTATCTATCTATCTATCTATCTATCTATCTATCTATCTATCTATCTATCTATCTGCAATACATTGTAAGGTCTGTGCGTTGACAACAGCACCCCCTGTAGTACAATGCTAAGACTGCTACACACGGATGCACACATCTGTCCCGCCGACTCCTCCTCCTGCAGCAGCGATGAAGTGAACCGTGGAAAAAAAAAAGTGCCCGAAATGAAGCTCTTTGAATATATTCTACGAATAAAAGTGTCGCTGGCGCTCCCTGGATTACAACAAGCGAATTTCGCAACTAAAAGTGAAGTTCGCGTTGGTTGCGCCATTGCAGCCAAAAAGGCCACAAAGTACATACGCTCAAATTTCAGTTATTGTGGAAATTGTTCGTGTTCAATGTCATTGCAACACATCGTTGATTTTAACAGTGACAGAATGTACAGACAAATAAAGAGAAACATCAAAAAGACGAGTTGCGTTTCTTCAACAAGCATTAAAAGTTCATGCGATGCTCTTACCCGGTTGCTTTGCACACATTTCTGCCTTTGGGACGCAGTTTTTGGCTCTCAGCGAAGCTCAGAAGGAGACAAACCAGCGCCGCAAAAGCAATAAAGTTCTTCACTTCCATCGTACAAGCAGCAGCATCCTTCTAGACGCCTTTTTTTTTTAATTATTCCACACACAAGCTTTGCTTTTGCGCACTTAATCCAAATCTCTCTCCAGACGAGCCGTTAAAAAGTCCTACGACAATCCACTGCGACTCCAAGCTTGGCAAAATCAAACACGGCCGTTTCCCTCACTAAAGTCGTCCTCGTATGCCGCGCCGTTACTTCCATGAAACGCTCTCCTAAATTGAGGGCGGCGTGCAAAACTCGTGAGGAAAGAAAAGACAACTTCCCTGACGATGAACCGCGGTGGAAAAGTACAATCAAGTACAAAAAGTAGAAGGTCCCGCGATGGCTGTTCGTGCCTCTCTGAGGAGAACCACTTCACGTTTGTCCTCTCTTGCGCTCTCAGGAGTGGCAGGAGGGAAATTCCTGATTTGTTACTCTGTCTTTGGCTGTGTGTGCGCCACCAAATTTACATAGCGTGCGCGCCACGGGGTCTGCCCTCTAACTTATGCACGCCAAACTGCAACATGTGACTCCTAAATTCTACAACAAAGCTCGTGTGACATAGCCCACTACGAAGGAAAACATGATACATACATTAAAATAACACCATGCGGGGAAAATGAAAGTGAACGTTTTTTTTTTGTCGTTTCTGGTAAAGTGGAAATGAGGAACTTGGGTGCATCACTTTCAGTGGCCGTTTGGAGTGTGCGCATCAGTGACGCAATGGCTGCAATTTAGGGTTGTTCTTGAGGCGAGGCAATAGCTCCCCCTACTGATTACAACCAGCAATGGCTTTCAAACTTCACACTGCCTCAAAAAAATAAATAAATAAAAAATAGGTCACTTTCGGCTCAAGTGCTCATAAAACAAGGCAGATGTTGCATTCCTTCAAAGTATTTATCATTTAAAAAATATATTTTTAGCCGGAAGATATCATTGTAACGTATTTTTTAAATTAATGCCACAGTATCAAAATAAACACAAAATAATGGTGATCTTGTGTATCTTGATTGTCAGTCATCCGGAAACTACTTGAAAAGTGAAGTGTGTGCAGTACTGGATTAAAACAGTTTGCAACCTGTGATGTCGAACCTGTAAATGTGTTTTTTTTTCCTGAGTGCACCAGTAGGGGGACTCGTAGCACACTTTGAGAATCACAGCCCAGTGTTTTAATTACACAGGCTCACTTGTGGCTTTAATGGTCTTTTTTGGGGGGGAGGGGGGGGCGCTCAAGTGTGACCCCTCCAACATGAAAACAATCCAGCAGTGACTCAAGTACTTCGTGCTTCCGGACACACAACATTAGCTTTCTTTGCAGAGGTAATGATCCCCCTCAAAATGTTTTAAAACAAGATATAACCCCCGGATGGGTTCTTGAGTGTGTGTAAATGAACCCGTAAGCAAAGCATCATGTTATCATGTAGTGCGTCATTATGTACAGTTCTGTGAAAATTAATTTTAAAAAGTCTTCCTGCATTGTGAGGACGACAGACAGAATTCGCAGCACTTGATCGAATGCCAGATTTCCTGAAGCACACGTTCCATTGACACTGCCTTTACAAGGACGAACTGTTGCATGCTTACAATGATACAAAACATAATTTCCATGCCGATTAAAAATAATAATAACTCGGGTTTTTTTTCCTTAGCGCATCAGGTTTTGGAGATATTTTATTTTTTGTTGCTGTTGTTTTTAAGTATTTGACCAGGTATTGTAATTCGGAATTATCGTAAAAAAACCAAGAAAGGACCTCAATTATAATTCCCTGGTATTTACTAAAAGTTTACGATCGAAAATCCCAGCTCGTATTATTCTCAAAGTAACAGAACATGATTTTTGGCCACTCGACATGAGCGATCAAGTTAACAGCTGAGGCAGGGTAGGCAAGTGAGCCATTGCTTCCCCCTGCTGGCCGTTCTATGCATGTGACGAGTTAAAAAAACAAACACAAATATAAAGATCACATTCAATTACGTTCTATTTTAGTTCTACGGCCCATGCTCTACATTGATGTTCTTTTTCAGTCCAATAATTCGAAACATGCAATTATAATACCAGAGACCGTGGTTATTTCATTATCAGGGCTTTCATAACATATGAAATAGAAAATAAAGACCAAATGTTTGTTTTTTTTTATTTTGGAAAGGAGAGTTCTGCAAAAACAATAACAAAGACAATGAACTTGACCTTTTATAAAATATATTTTTGTTTTTCTTGCTTTGACGTTGTTGAACACGAATTGGGTGTGAAACTCCGGTCCCCCGGCCGAGGACCGCTTTCCTGCATGTTTTCGATGTGTTCCTCGTCCAGCACACTTGATTCAAGTGTTCAGCTCTCCATCAAGTTCTGCAGGAGCTTGATAACGATCTTGATCATTTCAATCAGGTGTGCGAGAGAAGGGAAACATCCAAAACATGCAGGATGGCAGCCCTCGAGTGTCGAAGTTTTGACATCTATTGACCTTATGTGGAACACGTTTCAATGAAGGTCAACATTGAAATTGAGGCGAGTGTTCTAATTTGGGTTTCAATTTTCCAGTAGAGCCTCACCACTCATGAACCTCACACGCACGTCACGAAACGCGCTTTCAGCGGATGCGTGGGCCATCCCAAAAACTCAGCAAAACAACTTTGCATCGCACAGACACTCCCACTGATGCAAATGAGAACGCGGATCTCCATCGTGTGCGGTCGACGCTCCGGCGCGTTTCATAACACGCCAGAGCTCGATCCGGTGGTGTGCTCTCATGTTGCCGGTAGCAGCAGTCACGCGAGCCCGGGCCGAGGTGCACCTCGGGCGGCTACTCACCGGCCGAAGACCGCGGCTCCCCCTGAGCGCCTCGGCGGTCAGCCAAGCCCAGCAGACGCAGGTGGACGTGGGAGCTCGACATGTGCACTCAGAAGGACGTGGGGCTTGTTCGGGACGGGACAGCGGTGGGGTATCTGTGGACTTTGAGCACACCCGGGAGGCTTATAAGAGCAAGGACTCGTTGGAGCTCCTGAGAAGTCTGATGGTTCTCAAGATGTGCTCCTTTGACTTCCTGGTTGATAAGAATCAAGAGGTAATGAAGCTTTTATTAGGTTCCTTTGAATGATAGTGGGAACTTTTTTTTTTTTTTTGCCAGCTTCGAGTTATCGGCACCATTAAACAAAAATATGATCATATAATATAATATATCACAGTTATGTTATACTGTAGTACAGAGTGCTGAAACAGGAAGTGGCTTTAGGAAACTATTATGAATCACCCATGAGAATATACGTTACACTTACTTCAATTGATTATGGAACATTAAACAAAATATTATAGAATATAAAACAAGATTAGTTATTGTGCTTGCTATACAGGAAGTGATGAAACATGAACCGGCATTGGGAAACTCATGATAAATTAATCATCCACAGTGAGAACATATTGTACCCTTATAAGACACTACATTACATTAGTACTGTACTGTATCAAGTTAGGCAGAGGTCCAGATTTTATACAACTACAGTTTTCATCTACTCTCACCAGTGCAACCAGTATTTAAAAAAAAATAATTACTGTTATTGAAATATTTTTTGTTGCTGGCAAACCTCAGCCCATTTTCTGCAGTATCGTGAAAATGAGTGGGATGAATATTTACTTCAAAAGTAAGTTGCCAGCGTATGACCTCGAACATTTTCAGTTAGGGTCCACTCTACAGCCCTGAGTTAAGGATGCACCACACTCATATAAGTATAATGCTTTGTTACTACAATGATGATAGTTAACTGTTTTGTTACGTGCTTTGTTACAGCTGCAGCTATATAAATTAGGATGTAATGTATTGTATTGTATCGCAATTTCTTATTTGTTTGGTTTCATCAAATCAACTTATTGGCATGTGTGCACTACACTGCACCCTGGAGGCCAAAATACACGTAACAAAAGCAAGTAAGCAACATTTCACTATACTGTATACAATTTAGTCACGCCAGCTGTGGTGATACTTAGAAGTAACATTTCTTCTTTCTTATACTACTTAGAAGTAACAAATCTATGTCCAATTTTTTTTAAAGTAGCTATATTAGAAGCTACATGGGGGGGGGGGGCAAAACATTATATGATGACATAATTCCAATAGATGTTCTATTCCAAATAGACCAGCCTAAGTAGCTATTCAACAGCAGCATTTTATACAGCTTCTGTATTGGCGCTCACAAGACGGTGTACCTAATAAACCGGCCAATAAGTGCACCGTACTATTTGCTGCCACTTACAATACATGACAGTTGAATAATCAATGACATAACAGTTCCTAAGACATGACGATGCCAAAGATAATGTCATTCATCACTGGGCCTTGTGATTTGTTTTACACACTCGTGACGAGTAAAAACAGCTTCAGGTTGCGTGTGAACCTCGGGCCGGCATGGAACACCCACTTCTCAAATTGCAACTCGTTTTTCCAGGCAAGCCAGCGCTCCTGTTTGCGCATGTGTTGCTTTCATTTAGCGTCACCCTCTCGTCAGTGGTATGTAGGCTGACGACAGCCACAGCACAACAACATCGCATTGCTTCCATTCATAGGTTGCTCGCTGTATGAATAGGAAAATCGGTTTTAATTTACATGCATAATTTGGAGAGCTATAACATGTTACATATTAATAAACATGATCAAGGTGATTGAAATCAAATCTTTTGAATATCTACCTTTCTTGGACAGTATTGTACCCCGTGTATTGGGATAATTATCAAATTTTATTTTATTTACACAGCCCTAGAAATAAGGCTTTGAAAGAGTGAAAAGTCAAGCCTTTCTCTCCGCTCACAAATGCAGCGTGGGTATTTCCGTTTGAACGTGCTTTAACCACACCTCCTAGCTCAACTGTCAATCACGTACCAATGGATGCTACTCGTCTAGCGTCGTTCTTATGCATCCGCATCACTAAATGTGTGGGATGAAAAAATATATCCGCTCAAAGCTGCGGTGACTGATATACTGCATATACACACCACAACAAGGAGCACTCGAGCAGCCACCCCAGCGGACGATGGAGGCGCTCTAATTGTTATTTTGTGGGGGAGGGCGACTCATTCCAGAGCCAAAAACAGTTAGGAGGCGCTGTTTTAGCCACGCCCCCAAATTGCGGACTACATGATTTTCAGATCATTTCGAAAAGAAACAATCTGAATTTACTTCCGAAGCACTTTAAAAGTTTGAGCACGTTGGAGTCGACCGGCATCACGGATTGTATCGTTTGATTTCGGAGGTGCCGCTGTACCTTTCCAATCTGTTCAGGGTCAAATCGAAGCTGTCGACGATCCCAGAAGGGATTCATTTGTAGGCTGTATTATTCTGCATTCTTGAAGTCGATATATAATATATTACAGAGTTTTAAAAAGGCTCGCCTTCAGCTCTCGCCACCTTTAACTTTACTGGATGAGTTAAAGGGGTTCCCTTTTCTTTTTTTTTTTAATGTGTCTCTTTTTGAGAGGAATTTCTACCTTGAGACTTGCAAAGATGCTTTTCTTCCTAATAAAGGCGTGTATGGCCGCTTTTAAAAGTCTTTCCGGAACCAGTCTTGTCAGGCAAGACTGATGCTTTCAAAACATGCCGAGACACAACCAGTCGCTGCAGGGACATTGTGACTGACGTGAGCGCCGGAGCGTCTTCCGTCATCCAAGTGTTGCCAAATACTCCCGATGAGGCGTCATCGGCACCGCGACGTTTGAATATTCAATTAACCGTCATGCTCGAGCGGGGAGAAATAAAAAAGCAAGATCCGCGGTGGCTCTTGTCAACTCAGCAAGTCTGAATGTGTTTGAATGATTCAAGGAAGCCCTCGGGTGACATCATCCTGCATTTCTGCTCAGATAATGGATTTCGGGAAGAAGGTGTTGGGTCAGAAAGCCTTTGATCAGCTGATGAAGATGACGTTTTACGGGCAGTTTGTGGCCGGCGAGGATCACAAGGCCATCAGGCCGCTCATCCAGAAGAACCTGGCCTTCGGTGTGGGCTCCGTGCTGGACTACAGTGTGGAGGAGGACATCAGCCAGGGGGAGGAGCCACACCCAGCAATGCGGTAAGAAAGTTGCACCGTTCTCCAAAAACAGCAGCGTATGATGATAATACTTTACACCGAACGGAGGGACAGATATTTTGGATTTTAGACAAAATCGATGATCAGTTGAAATGTCAATAATTAGCCAATCCACTCATGACGTCATCGATCAGTTCAGCAACATGAGCCATTTCAAGCAAACATCATTTTGTTCACTCCTACACTTCTCTCTCCTGATCCTCAGCTCCAGCAGACTTGTCCAACAGCGCCGACATCTCCGCTGAACAAAACGGGACTGTCAAAAATGCTGCCCATTACAGGCGCAAAAAAAACCCCACAAGCGCCCCCGGGGGCTGTCCAGCGTCGATAGTCAAATAGCGGCAACATTCCTCCTAATCAAAATCAGTGCTGGCACATACCCGATTTTCAGGCGTTTGTTATAATTTCTTCCCAATGTATTTCAAATTTTGGCAATTTTTTTTTCTCCCCAATTCACCAATTGCAAGTATGTATTCAATGTAAAATCCATTCCTTCCTGACAGCCAATGGCTACAACAAGCTATTTAAAATTATTATTATTTTTTTTGGGCAGTCCAACTTGTTGGATTATGCTTGCAATGCAAAATTGCCCAGAGCTAATAGCGCAGGCTTTCTGCGAGTTGCAACATTTGAATAATATGTCACACTTGTTTGCTACCAAAAAAAACAAAGAGTAAGAATATCCTTCACGTGACGGGCCGCTGTCAAGCATGTCTCACTTGTGAGGAATTTGCTCACATGAGGAGCCGCGCGGTCGACGTGACCTCCTATGAAGCCATGCGACCGCTGCGCCCGGAGAGCAGCGGCAAGGACGCCCCACTTGAAGCGCTTCAAAAAACCAACGCGGCGCGCTTTTGAACTAAAGTCAGTGCGGCTTGGCGGCTGGACGTGTCCGCTTCATTCTCATTCTAACGCTGAGCTTTTTACATTTCAAACATCGCGCAAATGTTGAGTTGAATGAAGGTCGAAACAAAAGAAAGCCTGCAGTGGGTCTGTCCAAGTGTCAAAGTGACACTGACGCACGCTGACAGCTGACTTCAAGTTCAAACGTTCCATACGTTGCATAAAAACTTCGACAAACCTCTGTTCAAATGACAGGTTTTTGTGAAGCCCCCCATCCAAAAGTAGACCAAGATCAGAACTCTACCTGTCGAACGCATTTATTCCCTCTTGTTTCTTCTTCTTTAGTTCAAGCGGCTCCCGTGCAGACAAAGGTCAGTCAGCTCACTCGATTGTCCTGCTCAAAATATACAGTCCAGTACAGTCTTTTTTAAATGTATTTATTTATTTTTGTCTCCGGCAGGCGGCGGCGGCGGCGACAGAGACACATTTGGTGGATCCCAAACGTATTTCTATGCAGATGAGAGCAAATGCGACCAACATATGGAAACATTTCTTAAATGTATCCGGGCATCTGGTAAGCAAAATGGAGGCTTCTGTACGCATCAGAAAACAGAACTGTGAAATGGATCACGCAACAGACATCCCAGAATGAATTGTTATGGTGGATGTGTTGTCACGGCACTCCTTCGCTCCTCGGGCACTATCGCTCTGATTTGAATCTGTTTGAGGATTAGTAATTTTATGACATCTAACCAGTGGTGTGACTGTCGAAATACAAGCTCCTTTGCCGGAGGTTATGATCTTCGCCCTCATTTTCCATACAGGTTTAATTAAATTTCTGTTTATCTATTTATTTTAGCTCCTGAACCTGGAAGTAGCATACTAAAGTAAATAAATAATACACGTCAGGCTTCGCTAACTGGATACTTGTTTTCACAGGGGATAAGGGGGAATATGTTGTCAAAGTCACATACTCAAATATTAAATAATTCTAACTTCCAGCCAAAATGAATATTTAAATGTTATTTATTTATTTTATTTTTGGGCAGGGACGAGTCCAGGATTTTGTTTTCTACCCCCTTGGCTGCAGGGTGGCTTGACCGATACATATGGGGGCTGGGGTGGGGGTGGGGGGTATATTTTAGTAATAAAATGCTGTCGGGGCTTAACTGGGGCTATGCAGATTTCTGACCGGGCTATAGCTGCCCCGAATCTCTTGTGTAGCGCCATCCCTGGTTCTTGGTCATAAGAATTCTGTGTCAAGTACAATTGTATCTCAAATCATCTTTCCCATTTGAAACGAATAGAAATATCATTCATAACTCATTGAAAAACAATAATTTTTGTGTTTTATGAATAAGGACAATAGTACTCTGTTATATTGCACATCATAAAAATTGACACAGACATACAGATATGTATAGAAATGAAGGAGACGGTCACAACGTCTCAGTCAGCTGCAGTCCGCTTGGTCGTTTTTGGCAGAGGATAAAGAATAGATGCCTGTGGGTACTATGACATTGTCCGTCTTCAAGTGTGTTCAAATATCCGTTGCGTTAACGGATTTTAACCCCACAAGACCGATGCTCTTCATGAGCCCATCTATGGCATTTTGCATTGTTTGCTAGCATTCAGCTATGTGGACCAATGTGGACTTTTCTAAGGCATAGCTATTGGATTGTTTGAAATAAAATGCTATGTAAATGGTTAAAAATGAAGTCTCTCCAACACCTGCAATAGGTGGGAGCTCAATGGACGGCTTTTCTGCCATCAAAATGACCGCCCTGGGCCGACCTCAGTTCCTGGTGAGATGTTTCAGCTCAGTGTCAGCGTCTTGTTCGAGCATTGCACTGACCTGGCACCTTTGTCCTTCAAGCTCCAGCTCTCTGAGGTCCTCGTGAAATGGCGACGATTTTTCACCTTCCTCGCATCCAAGCAGGATCAAGATGGCATCGATGTCTTGGAGCAAAAGTTGAACCTTAAACAGATGCAGGTGCCTCGCTTCGTCTCATATTGAGCTTGTTTTCTACACACATGTTTATTTCCGTATTTTCAACGTCGATGTATCCCGTTCAGGAATTTTTGAGCGGCGTGGGAGCAAAAGATGACTTCTGCAGTGTGTTGACTGCACAGAAAAGGGAAACTTCAGGGTGAGTATGAGAGTAGTGAAGAAAAATCTGTCTCACATGAAAGGTTTCCATTTTCACGGCATCTGCTGCGCTGGAGAACTGAATGAGGATATGCAGCCCAAGTTGCTTCACTTTCTAATTCTATTTCGTTCCCTCTAAGTGCAATCTGTTGGCCACAGAAAGCACATAACACGGTGTAGCCACTGTGTTATGTGCTACTCCCAGCACAATACAAGGAATATATTCATGGGAATAGTTTATTCCTAAACTATGAGCATAGTTACCAAAATCAACACATGGCGTCACCAGCTACCATGAAGAAAAAAAAATAAAATTTTTGGACCATAGTGAGAGCTAAACAACTGTTTCAAACACAAAAATGTAAATGGGATCTAATATAATCTGGGATTTCAGTTCTGCGCGCGCACACACACACACACACACACACACACACACACACACACACACACACACACACACACACACAAAATGTCCGTGGATCGGGACTAATCCAATATTTCCTGGGTTACAGTGGTTTGAAGATCAAGTAGCTAAGCCGTAAACTGCTGGGGAGCAACTTGTGCGAGTCATATTTTTGATGTTCTGTTTTGGCAGCACTATTGACCTCCTAGAATGGGATCGCATCTTTGATGACAGAGCCAATCTGGCGCAACTGCTTGTTGTCCCGAACGTTCAGGTCAGTCAAGATGGAATTCAGAACTCAAAAACTCCACACGGCGCACACCTCTGCCGAGGACTTTCTTATGTTGACACTTGGAATGGGCGATGATACTTTTGGAAGAGACTGGACTGTTTCACAATTATCTATGTTAATTATTCCTTTGTTGTGTGTTTCCAAATTTAATGCCATTGAAGCTATTGTAAGATGAAGGGTTCGATGTTTTTTTAATGGATGGCTCTACTTGACGAAACGGCAAAAGGAGAGATGGATTCCGTTTGAACGCAGCTTTCTTGAAAAGGACGTAAAAAAAAAAACCCTCTTAGCAACTAAAATCACTTCCTGCTTTTTCTTACTTCAACAGCCAATCAGAAGCAATCAATTTAAAAACATGTCTAAGCACTTATTAAAACAACAGAATGCAATTTAGGTCATCTTAACATGAAATAATATGATGCTCAAACATAAAATGATGATTAGTAATATAACATAAGCTTACACAATCATTAATTTACGTTTTTCGGAGGCGGTCTTTGAACGCCTCTCGAGCCGAACGCAGAAGTTGTCGGAGAGAGGGACGTGTCTGTATTTGTTTGAAAGTTTTAAAAGAATTAATAAAGTGTACGTTTAAAAAAAACAACAGCACTGCAGCTCACTTTGTTTCGCAGCTGCAACACTTTTGTGAATCAAATCAACCTTTCGTGCACCCTGTAACATGATAATACGATGAGCTGTCCACTGTAGAGACCGCTGTCCCTGAAATGGTTAAAAAATGTTTATTTTTGGCTGTACCATTTGCAGATGTGTGATATTTGTGGCAGGGCTTGGAAGTGAAACTATCGTGGCTTAAAATGAAATTAAGAGAGAAACCTTTATTCAGATTCAAAATGTTTTATGGAAATCAGCTGTCTGTGTGTGTGTGTGTTTTTTTTTTTTTTTTGCCTGACAAACCAATCGATGAAATAACACCTGTTGCCTTTGTGCCTTTGGCGGAGGTAATTACGCTAACCAAATCACACTTTCTGTTAGTGAATGATAAGGAGTTCAATTACTACCTGGTCTTTGTCATTCCATTAGGGCCCATTAGAATCTAATCGTCTTCTTGCTTCTTTGCTCAGCTCGGTGAACTGCAGCCTCTGCTGAAAGACTTCACCGCCGAGGAGGAGGGCCAAATGAAGAGGATATTGCAGCGCATGGATACTTTAGCCCAGGTAATCTCTCACAGCCTGATTCTACAGCATCAGGATGTGGATGTTTCTTCTTTTTTGTTTTTTTTTAAAATATAAACGCAGCATGCAGTCAAGAATGGTGTCCGCTTGATGGTGGATGCAGAACAGACCTACATGCAGCCGGCCATCAGCAGGCTAACACTGGAAATGCAGAAGGTTTACAACAAAGACAAGCCGGTCATCTTCAACACCTACCAATGCTACTTGAAGGTCCGAAAGCACGATCAGCGTGAAAACGCGATGATGTTGTCAATAAAAGGTGCCGCGAGATCTCCATTCTGTCATCTTCGCTGTTTGTTCCGCAGGACGCTTTTGACAAGGTAACGTTGGATGTCGAGTTATCTCGACGCGAGGGCTGGCACTTTGCCGCCAAGCTGGTGCGAGGGGCCTACATGCACCAGGAGCGGGAGAGGGCACTAGAATTGGATTATGAGGACCCCATCAACCCTGACTATGAGACTACCAACGCAACGTACCACAAGTAAGCGTGAGAGTTGCTTGAAAAGCGTCTTCTGGGAGAAAGGCATGAGCCATAACTAGCCCGGTTAGCCTGCGGAACTCCATTAACCCCTTCAGGGACAGCGGTTACGACAGTGGACAGCTTATCATGTTATAAGGGTTAAAAGTATGTCGAGTTCTTTTTCATATGAGGAGAAATGAGTTCCATAAAATGTGTAATAATCCCCCAAAATGGTACAAAGCCCTCATCTTATGGAGTTTTGTTCCTATGGCGGCAGAGTACTGGAAATTTGAATTTGTCGTAAATTGGAACTGAATGTGGCCTCTCAATAACATATGCTAATGCGGTGGTAAAATCATCATGACAGCGATTGACTCCACGCCTTGACTGTGTGATGACGACATGTACCGTACATACATTACAAAATCCCAATCCAAAGACATGGGGCAAAAAAAAAAAAAAAAAACAAATCAAAATGACAGTAAATAGTTGTATGAAAAACAAACTTGTTCGTCGCGCATCGTTTGTAGGGCTTCGAGGTCTTCAGACTCGAGTCAATTCGTGGAGCCCAGAGTTCAAAGCAAACATGGTGAAGCAGCATTGAGCTGTTACGCTGCAGGCAAATCGAAAAAGATGCCAAAAGAAGTCAAGTCAGCCTCAAGTGGAACGAGTGTTTAAAACAGAGTTGAGGGATCCGATTGGCTAACATAAGGGACCCGGGTGACAACAAGGCGGAAACAAAACCCAAACGAGGAAGATAAAAAAAGCGCACGAGGGGACTCAACCATGAAACAAAACCAAATGTCATCGAAACAAAAAACAGAATCATGACAGTGACGACGTATATCACAGTTCATTGGCCATCATTCGCCGCCTCCAAATGTCATCATTACAGTCAATATTTGTTGGAAAATCACTTTTAGGCCATTGTTACGAGACAATAAAATATACGACCGCCAGCGCGGTGCTTACTGAGCTTCCCGTCTACCCTGTCTGTGCTTTATAACCTTTTAATGATGTTTGGAGTTGTTTCAAGCCAAAATAAATAAATACCATTTTAAAAACGTGAGATGAGCACTTTTTTTCATTTACATGCAACTTTACCCATGTGTTTTTTTTCCCAGATGTTTGGATTACATTCTGGATGAGATCGCCCTCCGCAGCAAGGTCAACGTCATGGTGGCCTCCCATAATGAGGACACAGTGAAACACACGCTACAGAGGTACATCTTCACTTCTCTTCGTCATCCTCAAGTGAATTTTTATAAATGCTTATGTCTTTTTTTTTCTTCTATCTCGCCATCAGAATGAACGAGCTCGCTCTGTTGCCCAGGGAAAACAAAGTGTTCTTTGGCCAGCTTCTGGGCATGTGCGATCAGATCAGCTTCCCGCTGGGTGAGCAAAACACACACGCGGAAGTCACGGCGAAACTTATGATGTCCTCCGAACCCTTAATGCGATCGTCTGAGTCCGAGTCCGGTCTTGTGAAAATTGGGCTGTCGCGAGCCCATGCGGTGACATCTGAAGTGAGGTACCTCGGCATTGACGAGTTGTCTCGGTGAGCCGCCGCTGTCGGTTCTCGCCCTGTTGCTTGTCAATCACGCGCACGAGCAGGATGTTGTCTGTTCCACTTGAAAGGGCCTCGCATCCGCGTAAGACGCGCGGCTCTTTCTGCGGGGACCAAGCAACCGTTGCCGACAGGCTAGAAAGGGGGAAGTCGAGTCAAGAAATGATAATCCAATACAATCATATGTTCTACGCATTGGTGGAATAGGAATGACGTGGCAAAATCCCAAATCCTAAAAACCCGTTTTTATCCATCTTCAAAATGACATCAGAGTGCCTAAGGCAGGGGTGTCAAACTCATTTTTGCCGCGGGCCACTTTGGAGTTACGTCTTCCCTCAGAGGGCCGAATAAATGTTTCATCATCACATCATATTATATGACTTGTACACCACAAATTGATGGATTAGTAGTTTTGGAATCAGTCAACTATTTGTTTGTTTGTTCACTTATCGTGAGTGTAAACAGAGGAACAAAAAAAAAAAAAGATTGCAAAATCTCAACGTTATTTATGACACATGACAATTTGACATTTCGGTACAGATTTTAGAAAAGGATCAGGGAAGTCGCCACACATGATCTGCTTTCTTGGGCCACATAAAATGACGTTGCGGACCAGATGTGGCCCCCGGGCCTTGGGTTTGACACCTGTGGCCTCAGGGCTCAGCTAATGGCCGTTGCGGCTCACCGCATTTCTGCATTTGGCCATGTGACATTTGCAAGCTGAGCCCTTAAGTAAACTGTTCGGGCCCTCGGTGATCATTTTACAAAGTTTAAACCCGACAAACAACGCAAGGTCACGAAATAAAACCGACGCACAACTGACGCCGTCGCTCAACACGCAGTGGCTAACGGATTAGCCTCTTCAAAGCTAGCGAAGTCGACACTCTCATTCGCCGACTGCCTCAGCAGGCCAGGCCTTCGCCTTTTAAAATCCCTCGCATTCAGTCACAGATACGACAGTCCTGCGGCACGCGAGGACGGTGAACTCAAGTGGACAAATAAATCAATAAAATAAGACCGGCACCTTCCATTTTTCCCATTTTCCTTCACTTGACATGCAACGCCAGGCCAAGCAGGCTTTCCGGTCTACAAGTACGTCCCCTACGGCCCGGTGAATGAGGTGATGCCTTACCTGAGTCGGAGAGCCCAAGAGAACCGAGGCTTCATGAAAGGCGCCCAAAAGGAGAGAGAGCTGCTGTGGAAGGAGCTGAAACGCAGATTGGCCTCCAGGGAGTTTCTCTACAGACCCATCTACTGAAAGCGGTGAGGAAGAGCTAGCTGCTCTCAGGATTTCTTCTGTCGCTCTCTCCTTTCTGCCTTTATGGTCCTCCGCCGTGTATTTCTTTCGTTTTATTTCTCCCGGTGCCGTTGCAGTCGAAAGCATCACTTGTTGATGTTTCCCCACATGCTCCCGATCCCCCTTTACGTTTATGTCCGTTCTTCATTTCGCTCTCCTTTTGTCTGCAAAGCACTCGTATCACTCAAGCGGGCATCTTAAGTGCTCCAACAGGACTCGTGAAAATGTCAACGAGTCCTGGGCAGTCGTTCCTTTTCATGCGCCTATTCATCACGCGCAAGGACAACAACACGCACGGCTAAGAGGCTTTATTTAAATGCTAATAAATGCATTATCTGTATTGGTCATCCATTTGGGTTGGGTTTTTTTTTTTGTTTTGGTTTAATAATGGACATGCCTTGTATATTTGTGTTTTTAGCCTGTTCACGAGCTAACGTGTCCTCATTACATCGCTTATGTTGTTATTGTGCCTTGTGCTCAGTACTCAGGGAGGGAATCGTATTTTTATACCAATGCCTGCAAGTGTCTTTGTTGTCTTGGCGCAAGACCGTGCTCAGCGGTGCACCGACACAATTTCGTGGGATCCAATCATGTATCAGTGCTGTTTTGTTATCGTCAATAAGCACTTCTCTCACCCTTTCAGCGCAGATGCTCACATTTCTACACTCGTTCCTTCATTTCCAGCCCACTTTAATCTCCAAACAGGACACCACACCATTCCCACTTCCATTTGAGTTTCAGTCGTTTGGATAAATTTGAATGAAATAATTCAACACTTCCAATAAATGCCTTTTTAAAAATTCTGTCTCTGGAAAAAAAAAACATACAGTGTATATGAATATTCTTACTTGTGCTTGTTAATTTGTGTGAAGTTTGATCAGCAAGAACTGGAAATGACTGTTTATGGCTAGTTTCCTAACGTGTCACGCTCCACGGTGTTATAGACCCTCAGTCACTTTTGAATCCAAGCCATCCTTCACGATAATGACGTCCTCGGATTTGGGCCATCGGCATTCAGTCGAATTTCGTTTTATTATTGTCGACACTTTGCCCCCAATATACATCACAGAAGTCCGATGCATTAATCATCACTCAGAGGAAACTTGTGAAGCTGTTCAGTTTTACTGGGGAGAAGCGCCACCGAGCCGCCACTCCCTCGGTTTAATTAAGAATCGTGTTCTTTTTGATGCAAAATGTGCCTCTTTCGGCCGTTCATTTGCCAACAAATTGCGTCTTACAGACAGCTGCACTTTTCAGTTAGAAAGATAATTTTGTGTACGTGGGCTCCGCAAATTCTCCCGACATTAAAGCACACGAGTCAGTAATGGAGGCAGCCAGAGCTAATTTACTTTGCATGATGAATGCCATCGACTTGTGCTATGCAAGATTTTCTTTTAGTTTAATGACTGCACGGTTCCACATTGTTGTGTTTGTTGGACTGCGGCCTTGGCGCGACGCTTCCCTTGAGACAGCAAAGCCGTCCGGAGCATTTTTTTTTTTTTCCTCTTCTTTGCCTATTCGCACGCGGCTTGATCTGCCCCGATGTGAAATGGACCGAACAAGTGAAAAGAGCAAAGCAAAGCTGATGGATTTACGTGCCGCCATTTGGATTCCGCCAGCCAGTGAATCCCGGACTGGTTTGTGGTGCCAATTCACAGACAGACAAACATTAACAATAACAACAATGCGGGCCATGTTTGGCATTTTCTCTTGGCAGCAAAGCAGGAGGAATGAAATGATTCCATTCAGGACGGCGGTTAGTCGTTCGTACAACTGCCTCACAGCTCTTAGGTTCAGGTTTCAAATCCCCACTCCGCCCGTCCTGTATGGGTTTGTATATTTTTCCCGTGCTTGGGCGGGAATTTTCCAGGTTAATTAGAATCATGGAAGGCAATTAATTGACTTGGTCTTTGTAGCTCTCACCCAGTTTTTTTTTTTGTGTGCTAATGGATATTTATTAACATTTTTCTAATGTGTTTCGAAACAGATTTTGTTCTTTTTATAAACATATAGCAATGATGGAATTAAACAGAATGCAAATAAATCTGACTTTTTTTGTGCCTCAAATTTGGCATGTGGCTCTCTCTTCCTTCTGATGTTTGTGCCATGATCACTGGGAGGACAATATCATACAATACATACTGTACATAAAGCTGGTCCTGAAAAAGCTGCAGTCATATCAGTTGTTTGCGGAGAGGATAAAGAATATATGCCGTATTTCTTTTTCTTCCCATGTGCTGCTCCATTGCTTGTGTTCAAACACACATCATCAGTGGCTTTGCCATTAAAAAAAAAAGTTAGATATATATTTTTTTCAACTATATAAATGCTATTCTAATGCACACAAAAGGTGACGGGAGTCAACTTCATATTTTTGTGCTGAACTAACTTGCATTCACTGCATTTTTTTTTTTAATAATCTTTGAGCATACATGTACAGTGGCCCCACCCTTTCGGACTCTGAAGTCCTCTTTTCCTTCTCATTCAGGTCCGAAATGATGACGTCAACTGAAATAAACGGCGTTGTTCAGTGAACCTATGAATGACAAATGTGATGAATCACTGGGCCAAATGAGCTGATCTGACCGCATCCGTACCCATGGAATCTCCCTGGCCACGCGGCAATCTGATGAGAGCCGACGAGTAAACAAATGAGTCCTGGGAGTAAACACAACAGATGGGACAGACGATGACTAATCTCACCGGCCTGAGCTGAGGCGCAGCGTACCACGGAAAATAAAACGCAATGGAGGGCTGGAATGCAAAGTGTGTGACTGAAAATGTGTATATTTCACACAGTGGACTCAATCATCTTCAATCATCTTCACTGCTTCAAAGTTATTCAAATCATCTGCATACTTTTGATTCTTTTCCAGGCAGTCATCAATACTGAAAAGTTTGTTTTAGAGCAACTACTTTTCGCTGAGAGGGAAGCTGTCAAGGGGGCAATACCGCGCCGAAGTCGAGGGCAACCCCAAACTTTGTTATTTTAATGAGCTTGGATGCAAAAAAAGAAAAGGTAATTGGTGGGACGGACTTAATTAGCAATGACAGTTAACGGCTCGGTGGCAGAGGGGTCATCTATCCCTGGCCATTGTGACCATTTCGAAGTGCCCTTGAGCAAGATACTGAACCCCCAGAAGCTCCTGATGCTGCGTCACCAGTACGTAACGGTGTGAAGCGCTTTGAGTCGTGCGAAGGTAGAACATCGCAATACAAGTAGCAGCCCATTTCATTCAGCTCAACTGATAGCAAGCTTGCTAGTTAGCACCCATGTGCTTAACTAGCCAGTCTTTCAATAATAACATTAACTTCGTCTGAATTTCAAATACATGTTTTTTTTTTTTTTTAAATCAACGTGCCTGTTAAAATGTAAATTACACGAGACACAATGGTGAAAGGGTTCAAAAGTGATTAACCTAAGACAAGGAAACTGCATCTATACTCTCGTGACACTTAGCTAGCCTGTTAGCTTGCATTTAGCACGGTTCACCGACTGAGCCCACAACTCAACATAGCGGTTTCGATTTTCAGAGTGTAAAAACAAATATGATTTAGGTCATGAAAGTATACGACACACGTTGAGGTAAATCTGCATTTTGAATGAGTTATTTAACAGTTGGCCGTGTCAAATGTTTACATCATCCTTACACGGTAGATGACAAACGCTGAACGTCACACGCTGTCCCCCCCCCGATACCTAAGTCTACGTTTCCGTGCCAATGAGTGGCGCCCATGTATTATAGATCATTAGACCACTTTCATCTCCTCTCTTTGAGATGCATGCAGTTTTGCCTTTGAAAGCTATCGGCACAGCTCAGCACGAATTAGGCTCGAACGGATAAAAGAAGAGCGCCTGCGTAGTTGATGAAACGTGTCGAAGGGAAGTGCTCTCAATCCAATTTCCCACCTCTGTCCCCGAAACACATGACAAACATTTTTCTGTCAGAAAAATATTTCTTTGCGCTTCTAAAATGTATGTACGGTATTCTATTCAGTTCATGTTAACATCATATGAACGCTGCTGTATGAAGACAAAAATGGTCACCCTATTTTTTTTTCTTACCCCCCCCCCCGTCCCCTCTTGCCCCCAGAAAAAGGTGTATATCATAGAGTCCACATTGATCTCGAGTTTCAAACACATGCATCGATTCTCCCGTCATTTATCATGTCCGTCTCTTGGGGGTGAGAGATGATTTGGGGTGGCTCAGTGTTTTGGTCATTAGTTTGGACTCGTGCAGCGCTGCGGTGGTGAAAAATAACTCCGCTATATGAAGGCCACCTGTTGTTTTCAGAAGAAATATAACGACATCCCACAACTGGATGTCTTGGCGAACTGACTGATGGGCGACATGCAGGCGCTTGGTTGCTTGTCAATTAAAGCTCCAAATGGGCTTGGAGAAGACCAACAAGGTGTTGCCAGCTAAACTCGAAGTACGGAGATAACTGACCGACTCATGAGAATGCTGCGCAAGAAACAGCGGGGGAGGGACAAGAAGGAGCTGATTGATTGATGTGTCACAATCAGACGGGAAGCACAAAAGGACATTTTTAACCTGAAGGAGTCCTTCAAATAGTCACCCTCATTTGCCTTTTTTTTGAATGACAGTTTTATATTGAGTCTGTAAGCCTTTTTTTCTTGTCAGGCCAAGTACTGTAAATGCTTTTATCGACCTGTGCTTATAAAAGCAAACATACTGTACAAAAAAGTTTCCCCTTTTCAATATTGGAAAAAAAATATTTAGCATCACCTTTTATATCCGCCAAGCAGAATGCAATTTAAATTCACGCTCCAGTGATCGTCAACATATATTTGCATAATGGGGTCTTTTGAAAGCAGGTAGGAAGAGAACCGGTCAAAGCGTCGGGGAAGGTCACTGAAGCAGATCGAATGCATTCAACAACAAATTCTTTTTTGCCTGACTTTTAGTTCGGGATTTTTTTTCTGCAACTGTATGCTTTCAAATTTGAGGGAAGACTTTGAGGAAGGCCCCGTGTGGTCACTCATGGGTCAGTGACGAAGGTGAAGGTCTCTTGCACTTTCTCTACTACAGAATGAAGAATTGACATTAAAAGTGAACATGCTTGAAGACAACGAGACATTTCTTTCAATGTAACAGAATCGAAACCTCAGCACTAGCTGGAGCCCAACCTAAGTGACTTGGTGCGACTGTTTCCAAACAACCCCAGGGCACAAAGTGTCAAACAAGCATTCACCCGTAGACAATTAAAAGAAGGAGGGAGAGGGGGGGGACCCAACTTTTGAAACGAGGTCACTGTGCTTGCCCCTTAAAAAAAAAAAAAAAAAAAAAAAAAAAAAGAGTCTCATCCCATTCAGGATGACAATTGAACAAATGAATTCACTTCCCATTAGTTCCAAAGCGTTGTTTTGAAATTGGAACAATTTGGACGTCAAGCAGCTTAACGCAGAAGTAATGAATCGGAAATGAACGTCTGGGTACAAAAAAAAAAAAAGTCTGGCTCCATCATTCAAACACACCGTACGATACAGCTCATGCAAAATACAATTTGACAGACGCGTGTATTGTGAATCCAATTTGACCCTTACACAACCTGTCCGGTTAATGTTCTGAAACCAATCGGCGAGACGCAGGATGCCGACCGAGCTCGCAGCGCCGGAGAGACGAACAATAAAGAACCTTCAGCCCATGTATTTAATAGAGTGGAGAATAGGTGAGAGGCGAAGGGAGAGCAGGGTCAGCAGTATTAACTTATTTGATCCGCCTCCGAACAGGCGAGAAATAATTGCATGTTTGCGGGGATGTGAATCACAGCGCGCTTCCTCCCGATGGCTTCACAACCTTGTACTGAACGTGAAGCGTCAGCTTGGAGCTGCAACCAGAAGACAGAGAGAGAGAGAAAGAGCCCAGTGTGGCATGCAATCATTGATTTCTCCTTCTCCCCCGTGTTTGTGGAGGATTTGCGCTCTGCTTGGTATAGAGAGAAGGCATGTGAGGGGGAGAAGGGTCGCCAACATATCCGCTTCACGTTTTTGGAAGCCCACGTCTTCCCTGAAGCCGCCGTCGTCACGACTATGTGAGGAAAGAAGAACCCACACGATTGTTGATTGATTATCCGGAATGGGAGCCCAAGAGGGAAGATGATGTAATGCCACTCGTGAACATCGGGGGGCAGTAGTGATCTTCAGTGCCTTCTTTGTACAGTTTGCTCAGCTTTTTTGTGCGGGAGACAAATCCACGGCGGCATTTCTCCACCACAATCCTCAGTCCTGAAAAGCGTACCTTTCTTCAAAAAAAATAAAAACAACAAAAAAAAGGCTGTACGAAAATTCATCGCGCTTCCAAACTGACCTATTTTGCGGAGATTGCTGGCTTGGCTCGGTTCACTCTGTCTGTTAAGAGTTTCCCTCCTTCCGTATTGTTATAATGAATAAGGATTTTGAGGAAGCTGGATAAATAAATATTGGCACAACTTTCAAGGGCAGATTTCAACACAAGGAAAGTGCCAGCAACGGGTTTTGAAGGCTAAACATAGAATCGTAATACCCTTTATGGCTCTTATTTGCAATAAAGAACACGTGGCAGCCGCACAGCAATGCATCCTGGTTGCAAAACATTCACATTCTCACGTTTTTTGCGGCTCACTTAGCAGAGTTGTCAGTCTTTTTTTTTTCATTCCAGGAACGTGCTTGGAGATCAAACTAGCTGTAAATGATAACTCCATAATTTAAAACTCGTCTTAAAGCTCGTTTGTATTCTTTGGCTTTTGACTCAGCATGAGACTTGATTTTTAGTTTTACGTACTGTTTTTTCCCCCTTTCTACTGTCTTCATTATTAATTGAGTGTTTTATTGTTTGTTGTGTGAACTATTTTTGCCTTGATGTTGTTTGAAAGTGTTCTATGAAAAAATTTGGGTTGATTTGAAATCATTCAGCCCCCCCCTCCAAAAAAAGTGTAGTGTTTTCTAATAATTAAAACAGCACTTTACAATGTTGTATTTTATTTAAAAAAAAAACCATAATAATAATGATGACATAATTAAACCGAATGAAACTGATCTTGCCACATTTTTTGCTCTCATTTAATGGACATTGTGTTGCTCCTGCTGGTAGGAATACCTTGGCCACCTGGGGCAGTATCATACAGCCAGCGAGACGCATACGAAGAAGAATTTCACAACGGACACAATAAGATGCAGGAATATTTGTCATTTTTTGCGACTAACAAGCTAACTAAATATTCATGGAGCCAGCTGCAGTTATATCAATCATTCCTTGCAGAGGATAAATAGTGTATGCTTGTGAGTTGTTAATAATATCTTTTAACGTGTTGGATTATAACATCTGGACACCGTTAATAAAAATGTACACTATTTGATATGTTCTCACAGATTCAAGCAAGAAACATGAAGTAGCGACACATTATTTGATTTAACGGGCCACATATAACGTTGCGGCACACCAGGTATAGCCCCCGAGCCTTGTGTTTAATACTGCACAAAACTTGCATCGCCACTGCCAGATTGCACTGGGTTACCACTTGTAAACACAGTAATCCCCTCCCCCACGTTTGCGGGATTACTATCAAGATTTATTCATAGCCGGAAGTGTCCATGTAATGGGACACACGTAGGCTGACATCTAAGTGTCATGGCTGGACCGCACGCGGGCACGTTTCCACCATCATCTGTGGGCTGCAAATTGATTTGGTCCGAGGAGGGAGAAACAATCATATCAAAGAGGAAGTGAGAGAAATAAGTAGAAAGAGGGGAGGGTGGGGGGGGGGCCATCCTTTGACGTGATGGATTCAGCTCCAATTGGAAGGGGCACACTTGTTAGCCATGGGATGGAGACTTCCTTTCCTTTTATCCGGCGAAGAACTAGAGTCCCCTCTCCAAGCGTGGCTGTAAAAACACTCCACTGTAGGTGTGACACACACACACACACACACACACACACACACACACACACACACACACACACACACACACACACACACACACAAAACGTGATGCTGTGCATCACATTGTTATGGCTCCTGATAGAGTATCAAATGATACTGTAACAAACGGTATTGATAGTGTCATCACCGTTCATTTCCCATTATGATCAACGGAAGAGTCATTAAACCTTTTCAGCCCCTCCCGACCAAAAATCTATTAAAAAAAAATGCGACGTGGCCTTTTGTGAGATAAATGGGTACTCTCTAACATTGTACATTTATAAGAACATCCTGATTAAATAGAAGGTAAAGGAATTTTACAGTTTTGGCCTGAATTCAATGGACATTATGCTGCCGTATGAAGTACCTGCGGACAGTGCAGCACAGGCACACAAATATACCCTTCATAGAGCCAGTCGAAAACTCCTCAATAAGCTGCAGTAATGTTAGGCATTCTTCACAGAGGATAAAGAACATATGCTGTTATATGCACTAGTCAACTGCTGGATTACAGCACCACAACGCCAATGACGGTATTAGCCTGGTGGTGGCATTGCTTTTTAATTATTAAGCGAAGGTGACTTCACTAAGGCAAAGCTACGTGGTTGTTTGAAATACCCAAGGTGTAAGTAATTCTCTTTTTATGTTTCGGTCGACAGTGAACTTGAGCCGAGATTTACTCTGTGATTCATTATCCGGGGAAGAACTAGAGTCCCCCCTCCAAGCGTGGCTGTAAAAACACTCCCCTGTAGGTGTGACACACACACACACACACACACACACACACACACAAAACGTGATGCTGTGCATCACATTGTTATGGCTCCTGATAGAGTATCAAATGATACTGTAACAAACGGTATTGATAGTGTCATCACCGTTCATTTCCCATTATGATCAACGGAAGAGTCATTAAACCTTTTCAGCCCCTCCCGACCAAAAATCTATTAAAAAAAAATGCGACGTGGCCTTTTGTGAGATAAATGGGTACTCTCTAACATTGTACATTTATAAGAACATCCTGATTAAATAGAAGGTAAAGGAATTTTACAGTTTTGGCCTGAATTCAATGGACATTATGCTGCCGTATGAAGTACCTGCGGACAGTGCAGCACAGGCACACAAATATACCCTTCATAGAGCCAGTCGAAAACTCCTCAATAAGCTGCAGTAATGTTAGGCATTCTTCACAGAGGATAAAGAACATATGCTGTTATATGCACTAGTCAACTGCTGGATTACAGCACCACAACGCCAATGACGGTATTAGCCTGGTGGTGGCATTGCTTTTTAATTATTAAGCGAAGGTGACTTCACTAAGGCAAAGCTACGTGGTTGTTTGAAATACCCAAGGTGTAAGTAATTCTCTTTTTATGTTTCGGTCGACAGTGAACTTGAGCCGAGATTTACTCTGTGATTCATACTTCTACTCCGCTGTCCTGCACTCAGCTCTTTCCCTGTCTTCAGCAATACGCCTCAGCTATCTCCCCATTTTTCAGTTCAAGAAAATGTCTCCGGCTAACAAGCGTTGGGCTTTTGGGCTCCATTAGTGAGGTCTTGGCTCCAAAGTCCCCGATACTGCCTTGACTTGAAAGGTTTCAAAATGGCGCTATCTGGCTAATTCCTCATGCGATAGCCAAACACAGTCGTTCGGAGCGGAGGACCAAGAGGAGCAGTGCGGGAGGTGTGCATCATCATAACAGCCTTTGAGGGGCCATGAGTTTGGCTCCCGAGGGTGGGGGGGGGAAGAGATTGTTCAGCTCTGATTTCCCAGCGTTCTCGGACTGATAAGACGCAGGCGGCGTGCAGAAGGTGGAAGAGGGAGTGGGGGGTGGGGGGTGCTCTGTATGTGTCTCCTCGGTGGCATTTGCTTCATTTGTTAGCTGTGTGCATGGTCGCGGGCGAGGATTACCTCGGCGCTTATATCACAGTGAAGTGCATCGTTATAGGCTCGCCCATGCCGCACACGGCCTCTACCTCCCCCGCGGAAACACACCGCTTATACCCACACAGCTCGGAGACACGCCGATGCACCTTTAAGGCCCACAGACGGCACATAAACACGAGTCTGGCTAACAAACGCTTTGCCTCCATTAGAAATGAAACGAAGATAGTACGGCATATCGGCTAACGTTTGCGCTTACCCGCAAGGAGAGTGTGTCTCATGAGCCCGAGATGTTTGGAATCGTTAGTCCGAGCGCGAGCTGCTTACAAGATTCTCCAGCAGTTTACAAATCTTGGAAAACAATTTCCATTCCACACATCTCCCATTGTTCTCCGTCTTCTCGGTCCCACGTGACTCTTACAGCCCGTTCACCCCTTGATCTACTCGCTCGCACCGAACGCGTCGCCACCCGAGGCAAGCTGCCTGCTATTTGTGATGCAAATCCTGTAGTTGCCGGATTTACTCTGCATATTAATAAACAGCTGCATTATTGTTGTGTTATCCCATTGTTTGATGAGTGGTAATGAAAACGAGCCAGTTTTGAAAACTTTCCTCTAACGAGCTGAAAGTTGAAAGGCAAAAGGCGAGATATTTTGTCAGCAGAATTGGGTTGCCTCTCAGATAGAAGCTTGAAGGTTCAATCTCGCAGTCCTGTCAAATCGTTCTTAAAGAAAATGCTGAGCCACCATTTGCTTCCCGATCCTGCTTTATGAATGCGAATGAATTGGTAACTTTTCTACAATTTCGCTTCTTAACGTGCCAACGCGGTGACATTAAGCATCTTGAAATTTGAAAGGTCATCCATCTCAAAATTTTCAGATCTCATTCATTTCCTGCCACTCGTGGTGTTCCACAGGGCTCCCCTTTTGAGCCTCTTGTATTCATCATCGACTTACTTTTCTTCTGACATATTTTGTGTAAATTCAGCATCAAAATTCATTGCGATATGGATGACATTCACTTCATACTGCACCTCCCTCACTCACTGACTGATTACAGTGAACACCCATTAATCGCTGGGGTTCAAACTCCAGACCCAAATACTATATATACATGACCGTGCTATATAAAACCACGATTTATTGTTATTGTCCCACATGCTTTAAACAGATGTACATTTGACAAAACACTCTTTTTAAACACATTGTAAAATGTAGAAGGAAATAATGTGCTGTCGTGTTTTATATATGTACCTTTAAGAGGCGGGGCTGGTGGTGTGGCATGTTTTTATCAAAACAGGACAAAACGTCTTCATTACTAAAAGAGCAAAGAACAGCAGTGAAGTGATTTTCTGATGGAAAGCAATGTTTTGACTCCTCTCCTTCAGCAAAAGACTCTGGCGGCTTGTCAAGCTAGTTGGGTTTTCCTCCGTTACCCGATGATCCGATTGGACTTTAATGGATGTGACAGTCACCTGTCACGGTCGCCTTCCGATTGAAGGTGTTTTAGCTGTCAAGTTTTGGAGTTGCCTTGTAATGAATGTTGACATATGGGTGTTAAGAATAAAGCCTGCACGGCTTACGGGGAGGCGCGAGGCCACAGGTGAGAAAAAGATTAAAAAATAAAAACAAGTAGAGAAACAGCTGCAAAGTCATGAGAATAGAGTCGCAAAAATACAAGGGTGATATAACCTTAAGATAGTAGAGTAGTTGTTCCGTGATGAGTGGATGTCATCATCAGTCTGAGACCAGCAGGTGCTGTCTCTTTGTAGTGAGGTGACATTTATTAATTGTGTCATAATATGAAATATTTAACGCTCCTTGTCAGATGATGAAACCAATCCAATAACAAAAAAAAAAGTGATTTCAGCATGATGTAGTTATTTCTCGGAATCATACGCATTTTTATAATGACATTAAACAGGTTGGACTGATGATGGTGTGACCAAAGTGTGCATACACACTTAACACACTCATCAGTGTTCATCTTCATCAGTCTGTGATGATGCCTTCCACCCCAAAATAATATCAAACCTTTTTTTTTCTGAAGAGGCCAGCTTTACTCTCGTCTGACTTTTTCTTACACTACATAGAGTGCCGTGAAAAGTATTTGCCCTCATCTCAAATGCATTTGATTTTTTTGCATAGTTTTGCCAATTCTATTTTTTTTTAAATCACAAAACAAATGTCAATATGAGACAAAGATAACCCAAGTAAACATAAAATGTGGTAAAATGATGAGTTTGTTTGTTTAAGGGCATTATCTACATGCCCCAGCGTGAAAACGTACCGCTACTTGCCCCCTAAACATAATAACTGGTTGAGCCACTCTCACCAGCAACTCAAATCAAACATTTGATATGACTGGCAATGAGTCTTTCATATCTCTGTGAAGATATTTTTGGCTCATTCGTCCTTCCAGAATTCAGTTAACACGGGAAGGTTTTTGAGCACAGCTGGCCTTTTTACAGTCATGCCACATCATTTCAATCAGCTTCACGATTGGACTTTGACTTTGATAACTCCGAAACTATCATTTTGTGGGTGTGTTTGTTAAAGTCATTCAGAAGTTGACTTGCTTTTGGATCGCTGACCTGCCGCGGAACCCAAGTGGGCTTCAACTTCAGGCCAACAACTGATGGCCGAACATTCACCCTCAGGATTATCTGCTAAAGAGCAGAATTCCATCCGGGTGCTGAAGAAGCAAAGCAGCCCCGGACCATCACACCGGCACCACCACATTTGAGTGTTGGCATGGAGTTGTATTTCTGAAATGCTGTCTTACATTTATATTAGATGTGACGAGGCGCACACTTTCCTAAAAGGTCAAATTTTGTCTTATCAATTCAGTGAGCATTCTCCCCAAAGTCTTGGGAGCCATTCATATGGGTTTTGCAAAAGTAAACGAGCCTTTATGCTCCTATGTGGTCAGCACTGGTTTTTGCCTTGGGACTCCTTTTTTCTCTTTCTCATTGTGGAGTCATGAACATTGACCTTAACTGAGGTGAGGGAGGCAAGCAGTTCTTGAGACGTGATCCTGGGATTCCTTTAGGACCTCCTGGATGAATCATTGCTGTGCACTTGGAGTCATTTCTGCTGGCTGGCCACTCCTGGGAATGTACACTGCTGTGCCATTGTTTCTCAATTTGTGATTGATCATCTCTCTCAGCACAATTCACTGGCGTCCTAAAGCTGTTGGAATGACTCTGCAACCCTTTCCAGACTGAAAGATGTCAATGACATGAGGTCTCGTTCGTTCTTGAATTTCTTTGGATGCTGGCAATTTATTGCAGCTTTTTGAGATCTTCTGGGTGACTTCATTTTGCCAGACAGGTGCTATGAAGGTGATTTCGTGATTGAACAGGTCTGACGGTCATCGGGCTTGGGTGTGGTTAGCGAAAACTACCTGAAAAACGGGAGCATAGGCGCAGTAAATTCACTTTTCAATAAGGGGGGAAAAGTAAATTTTCACATAGGGCCAGGTAGCCTTGAAGTTTTTTTTTTTCCTCCTCAATAAATCAAATCACGATATAAAACCTGCCTTCTATGTTTACCTTGTCTGATATTTACCTTTGTGTTATGAGCATCGTTATTCGAGTGGGGAAACTGCAAAAGAGAATTTCAGAAGGAGGGGGAGGGTCAAAACTACTGTAATACTAATACAAAGCACACGTATTTATATCTAAAGTGATAAAGTTAACTTGTAAAATTGAGAGTGATACTAATGATTAATTATGCATCCGCACTCATCATCTTCATGCATTTTTAGACCTTTTAAATATGCACAGCAGTTAGAGACGGACGCATTGTTCAGGATCGTCTTCATCAATTCAGATCTTTTCCGTGATTCTCTCTGGCTGGCAACCGGTTCAACTTTTAGACCTCCTCATGCAGCCATGAAACGCATTTGATGGATGAACTTCAATCACCCATTCACACACTCTAGGGATTCATTTCTTGGAGCGAATTCTCCCCTTCCTTTCATCAACAGCCAAAGAAAACCGATAAAAGCCTTTAAATGCATGTTAGCGCGTGCCGTCGAGCACATAAGAATGATTGAAAGCCGCAGTTATGCTCTTATCGCCGTTCGTTTGACAAGCACGTATCAAGACAATCCAAGGCGGGGCGCATCTATGAAGCCTTTTTTTTTTTCTCCGTAATTTGTTTTCCCGACTCGACAAGAAAACAAAGACAGACATTCGCCGCGATGTTGAGACAGAGGGCGCAATGAGGCGTGGGCGAGGCGCGCGAGACAATTTCCAAATGTAAACAGAGGCATTCACGAGCGGCCACCGCATCTGTCCTCAACTGCGGATCTTCCCTTTTTTTTCCAGCACACACAGCCTCCAAATACCACGAACATGCCCACACATAAATTCCTGTCATTCATCCTATCGTCACCTGTGAAATGATGCCCACCCCCCCGCCTGGGATGATGATTGCGGGAGTTGTGTGGAGAGTGCGAGAGAAAAGGCTGAGAAAGTTGAATCACATCATTGGACTGAGCGGCCTTGACTCTCGATCACCTTGGAGGGCCGGATGGAGAATACTCACTCCATTTAGTCTCCGTCTGCATCTACTTGTGTATATTTAAGGAATATCACACGAAAGGGAGCAGAGGCGGGCGTTCCGCCATCAGTCCGTCACCGACGAAAGCCCATTTTGCTGACGAATGGCGAATGATGGCAAACAGAAAATAATGACGGATGAAGCAGTGATGGACGTGGATTCTCGTCCGTCATTGTAACCGTCACTAAGTGAGACATATGCTCTATTTTAAAAGTAATTTTTTTTTATTGTTTTTTTTTTTTGCATGCTTGTTGGGATTAATCTACTTAAGATGATAAAATTATTTTTGTGTGGTGGAAAGAAATTAAAAGTCAGAGTGCTGTTGGGCTGTCTAACAGCACTCACGGAATGACAGAATGTCCGATCAAATAGCTCAGTCAGAACGAAATGTTGGATAAATGCGAAAAAAACCCCAAAACAAACAAAAAAACTCCCAACTTTCGTCATTTCCAAAATTTAAGCACAGTAAATGTACAATAACAGTTCAGCAGTCTGTGACTGGGTTGTCACTCTCCTGTCACAGATATGTTTTGTTGCTTCAAAATTAGGTAAATAGCAGCCATGATTTGTGTCCATCAGCTTCCACCACTCCCACCTTATCGCGTTTTAATCCAGCCTGGAATCCAATTTTCTCCGGTGAGGCATTGTCAGGAGAATTCCCGTGAAACATAGCTCGTAGACATTCACATTACTGGGCCCTGTTTTGCTTCTCGAAGCTAATGGCACGATTTTCCATAGGAGACGCAGGGTTGAATTGCGGTCAGCGGATTAAAAGGTCATCTGGCGTTTCATTTTTCCGAGCAAAAGGAGCAGCATCGTGGCTGCGGAACATGATAAGTCGAGGAGACGACAGGTTCGTGCGTGTATGCGTGTGTAAGAATGGCACATCTGGATATGCCCTCTCCACGCAACTGTGAAAGGTGTGACATTTAAGGTTTAGACACTATCAGTGCGATAGCGCGCTAGGAGTGTTTGGGTGAGAGGAGGAAGGAGGAGGGTGGGCAATGGAAGGAGGTGCCGGGCTTAGGCGGGGGCTGGTGGTTGTGGAGGGGGGCGTCTGTCAGAGATTTCCAGATGGTGCAGATGTGAGTGGGCGATCTCAATCTCGGCAAGGGCAGGTTTATCCAGCAGCCGGGTAGAAGTCCGGGGATTCATCTCCAATGCGTTTGCTGTCGAGAGAACTGCGCCGCTTAGCAGCTCATGATCAGGCTTTGGCCGAGCTCTGAACATTTGTATGTATAAGCGGCACTGGCACGGTGTCAAGCCAGCCGCATAGTGTGGCGGAGTTCAGCTCGCTGGAAGGAGATTGGGCCATCGCAGGACAATAAACGAGCGCACGCTGAAGAGTGTTTTCATGATCGGGAAGAAATTCACTTGAAGACAACGCATTTGTCAAAGCGAGAGCAAGAATGACAAGTGATGGCGTGAATATTAGTGCCTGTCTTCTTCAATACATGAGTGGTTTTGTCGCTATTCCTCGCTGGGTGAAGCATTGCCTTCACAGTTCATGCAGTATTGACGGTGAAGTGAGGCTACGTTCAAATCGTGCTCATAAAAATCGCAAAAAGTTGGGATGACAGTTGACCGCGGGATTGGGATGGGCTGACCGCGAATAGCGTAAATCTGTGTACAATTGACGCCTGTGTATTGAAGGAAAAAAAAAATTCTTGTAAACATTCAATATATGTTTTCCGTGAAATACGTGAGCGACGGGTGAGGCCAGAGGCCGTCGTGTGATGAAAAATTGTCAACGGACCCTCATGTGTGCCGAAACGTACTCTGCGACAGGGTGCGCCCGTCCTGCGCTGAATTGGAATCGTTGATGGGGGTCGGGCGAAAGGCTACTGGCGCCCGTGATGCCCAGGATGGGCCGTTCGGGAAAATTCACATATTTCCTCCAATTTTTTTCTGTTATGAGACTTTATCTGTCATTTATAAGAGCTTTTTGTCTCACCATTTGCGTTGGACATGAGCAAACATGATTTAGACATGCTAGCTAGCGCTAGTTATTTATCAAGTCGTTCAAAGGGTAAAAGGGGCCAGACAACATCATCGTTTGACTCAGGTTAGTATTGATGTTATTCAGTGTTGCTGGTAACAAATAAAAGGCTAACTGAGATCGCTGTCTTGTTCGCAATTATTATACATACATACATCTTCCGAACCGCTTGATCCTCACTAGGGTCGCGGGGGGTGCTGGAGCCCATCCCAGCTGTCTTCGGGCAGTAGGCGGGGGAGACCCTGAATCGGTTGCCAGCCAATCGCAGGGCACACAGAGACGAACAACCAACCACGCTCACATTCACACCTAGGGACAACTTAGAGTGTTCAATCAGCCTACCATGCATGTTTTTGGAATGTGGGAGGAAACCGGAGTACCCGGAGAAAACCCACGCAGGCCCGGGGAGAACATGCAAACTCCACACAGGGAGGCCGGAGCTGGAATTGAACCCGATACCTCTGCACTGTGAAGTCGACGTGCTAACCACTGGACTACCGGGCCGCCCCTGTTCGCAATTAAAAAAAAAAAAAAATTGAAATCCATTGCTTTTGTTTACAAATCATTTTTTTGTATGCAAATAATTTGTGATTTCCAGTCCATTTTTTTTTTTTTTGGTTTGATTGTATAAAAGAACAATTTCTCTCCATAACGCCCTCAAAACAAAACAAAATGACCACACCATCCAAAAAAGTGAGAAAAAAAGAAGCAATAAAACGATGACTATGCAAATCCAGGGGTGCCAAACGGAGTATACGGGGGTCGACCGTACTTTTCGCACCTCTGGTAGACTCCAGCTCGCACGCAACCCTGAACCAGATAAGGCATCGAATATGCCTTGTTTTCTTTTCGATTTGTATGGAATGGAATTTTTTTTCCGTATTAAGCCTTTTTTTTTTTTTTTCAACCAAGACCTATTTAACCGCAGCACACAATAACGACAATACAATCGCAGTGGGTAATGTCAGAAGATTTACAGCTAAAGCTGTGAGTGGTGAAGTTCACACGCAGGACACCGTACTTCTTTTTTTCTTCTTTGTTGAATTTGCTGCTGAGTCCTGCTGCGATGATCTCGACTATTGACAGAGCCCATGCAGCTACTGGCATCCCATCAAAACGCTCGCGGTGGAAACACGAACCAATCAGAGGTGTAATGATATCGTCTCAAGCACTTCTATAAGCCCCGAGCCGACATTATATTCCAACACGTGTTAAAAAAAAAAAAATCACGTCATCGATTAATCAAAACAGCTACAAATGATAGATTTTTTTTTCCCCTTGAATTCATCAACTTAGCAATCAATTAAGAGTCATTTACATCTCATTAAAATAAGTCGTGACCGTGGATGCTTCTGCCACGTCGAAACAGGTAACCGAGGGAGCGGGAAAACTGCCGATGCGGCGCGTGATATTCCTGCCTGCGGGGCAGCCAGCGGGTGAGTTTCATCATGACTTCCACACTCTCAAATTATTCCACGGCGCTGTGTGCAACGCACGGGTGGTTCTTTTCACGCCAAAGTTGTGAGGCATCAATTATCGGGAGGACGCAACAGGTCAGGAGTAATGCACAGCAGCGCGAAGGACAACATGTCTAGAAACAGGAGGACGTGACATTTAGAAGCCGGTGACGTTTATCATGCTTTGGTGACCTTTGTTTTATCCGTCAAGAGAGTCACCTGAAATGGAATTATTATGACTTTGACAGTTTATTGTTGTGATGTATACGGTACATGCTCAGACTTTCAAACCTCTGGTTACAATTACAATTTGCTGTAATTGAAAGATATTTCTGGCTCGTTCCGGAATTGGAGGACAATTTAGGCACCAACTTTTTATTTTAAAAGCATAAAATAAACCATCATATAATAAATATCAACACTTCGTTTGAGATATTTATTCGTCATATTGTATATTTTTCTTAGTTTGGCCTGTTTCTGATAATCAGGTATATGGAAACATTGTACACTTACGGTGTTTCAAAAATATGACTTCATTAAATCAAGAAAGTTGTATTTGATTTGAACAGTAATGTTTTGAGTTTTACTAAAGCGTACATGCTAGCTGTCTTTGTTGCAATGCTAACTGGGAGATAACAAGCACAGCCATAAAATAGAAAAAAAAAAGTCATTTTTGATAATATAAGGAACAAGATAGCATTGGTTAGACTGCCACACTCCATTTTAGCCGGAAAATATTTATTATATAATATATAAAACATTCCAGAAAAGACTTGGTATGCCCATGGTCCGAGCGATTAGCTTGATGGTGTGATGTCTTTCATGCGGCTCATTTCTTCTCTTCCCTCGACTGCTAAACGTGTTTTGGTAACAGGGTGGAGTGTGTATAAAATACTTCTTAGAATAATTACCATTTAAGCTATGTCCGACGGGGGAAAAAAAAAAAATTGTCTGTTTGCTGACATTTCTCATGACCCAGCATCAATTCATTTGACAGTCCTTTCACACACCAAACACATTCGTCTCTTGCGTGATTGCACCACAGCACTACGCCAAATCCTGGGCTTTATGTGCCATCAAATGTCATGAACCATCGGCAGGCAATTAAAGAGTTTTGATGCAGACACATCACGTCTCTGTCAATACTGGCGCCATCGTGACTTGTAGAGAGCGTTCACTTGCCGCGCTTGGCACGAAAGCGACCGAGGCAAGCGTGCTCACCTTTCGGCTCGCACTAACGCGACACTGCGCCGCATCCTGTCGTTATCTGTGTCATTATCCAGGCAATAACAACCCGGGGAATGTGTGCATGCGTTCTGTGGATGGTTTGCCAGCGATGGACAATGAAAGGCCATCTGTGAAGGGCATAAATTTGTTTTGTCGGAGGAAGCACATTCGCCAGCACACAATTTCACAAGGTTTCACATGGGTCTTCCAGCCACATTCATGCGGGGAGGAGCTGATCAGGAGGCTTAAGTACTAAACTCATTTGTAAGGGTATTTATTTATTTATTTTTTAACTAAGGACTTTATACGGGCTCCCAGTCAGCCGTTTAATAGATTTAAAAAATCTCTCAACTGGTCTGTAAATTAACTAAAAGGTTTTGGTCCTGAATACATGAAAGAAATGCGCATGGAGAATAAACCTAGTCGGGCTCTGAGGTCTGCAGAGTCAGGTCATTCAAGTGGAGCCCAGAATTCAAAGCAAATATGGTGCATCAGCATTTAGCTGTCATGCTTGCGCACAAGTGGTATTAGCTGCCGACAGAAGCGTTGTCAAAATTGTAATTGCTTTTTGATACAGGTGAGAATCTGTCTTCAACCGCCCCCGCAACCCCCTCCGCAAACCTAAAATTATATATTTTTTGAAAGCATTTGTGAAACAATATTTATTTGTAGGCATAAAAGAGATGAGGTAACATCATTTTTCCATGGAAAACATTTGTGTTTCGAGATGAAGAAAACAAATACTTACACATCCTGTACAGGTTTCCTTTGACTGAAGATCAGACTCTGTACGTTCACGAGCTTGGAGGTTCCTTCTCACTTTTTGTGCAAATCGAGACTTGATTGGTTGTATGAATTTGACTCTTGGTCAATTGAATTTGTGAGATTACACGTGTGTCTTGTCACTTTGAGGCCGACAAATTAAAATTTCCCTCCAAATCTTTTTTCTGGCGGGACAGTCAAATTGGAGGATGCACTCGGAAGATATTCACACGTTGTCGTACAGAGACAGACAGATGCATACACGCGTGTGCCAGCTCGTCTCTGCGGATGACGAGCGGCGTGATGATTAATGGCATTAATATTGTGCCGTGCTTCCAAATTGTTCCCAGTCGCTCCTTAGCTGAGAGAGGTTAGAGCAATTTAACCTCTTCTCTGTCTCTGCTCAACCCGCCTTGGACGAGATCCAGCACCAGTTAGATGACGCTGAAAAAAAAAAATGCCTCAATCATATTTTGTCAATTCAAGATTTTTCTTCCCCCCCCAGCTATCGCCCTCCTGTCGGCTTGGCAATTAACATTGATTCACAAAAGCAAGCACAATGCACAATGGGCACAATGGCTCTGTTTAGCCTCACGATTGTTCGTTCAGGAGCCAGTTAGGGGTATTTTTAAACGCTCTCTGCAGCTGGTGTAATTTGCATATTATAAGTGTCGAAGTCCTCACAGTCAGACAAGTGATTCACATCGTATTGTCGCTTGTGCGCAAGCATCTTTTTCATCCGGGCATGCGCAACGACCGCCATGGTCACGGCACACCTCTCCAGATACCCAAGCCCTTCCTTCGGAGGGGGCACAGCAAGAGCCAAGATTCCATCCATCCATCCATCCATTTTCTAATCCGCTTATCCTCATGAGGGTCGCGGGCATGCCGGGGCCCATCCCAGCTGTCTTCGGGCAGTAAGCATGGGACACCCTGAACTGGTTGCCAGCCAATCGCAGGGCACGCATGGACGAACAATCATTCGCGCTCACAATCACACCTAAGGACAATTAAGAGTGTTCAATCAGCCTGCCAAGCATGTTTTTTGGAATGTGGGAGGAAACCGGAGTACCCGGAGAAAACCCACACAGGCACGGAACAGGAACTACCAATGTGGAGTAAAACTTGATGACTGGCAAAGTCATTGGAACATAGTTGCAAAGCTTATTCAAACACATTGCTCAAATGTAAGCTAAATGCTAAAAACATTTCCATTTAGCCACAGAGTATTGACGGGCGCATGTGCGAGTAAAAAAAAAAAATGCTGATTTGAATGAACGAGCCGTCACTTGGTAGAATGCAAATGGGATTGGCCCTCGGTGACAAATACTCACTCTGATTAGCCGTTAGCTAGCAAATCAGTGCAAAACAGTATTTTGTACTTTGTTAAGTTAAGCTCAGCAAACTGTTGCTTTTTTTTAATGGGGAAAGGTTCTGCATGTGTTCATTTTATTTGAGTAAACGCTGACTGTGGATGGTATGACAAAAAATGACTTCTTGGCCATGTGAACAGTGTAGCGAAGGACAACCTGACATGACGTGTCATTATGGCCACCAACTCAGTGAGTCATTGTGTTGCCTGGGCCACCTCATTGAAGAGTGTGAAGGTAAATGGAATTTTGGGGATTCCCGTGAGTCAGAGGTGACTGTAGCAATGCGGGTAGGAGGTAAGATGAGGGTGTATCCGTGCTGCGACATGGTGGCGGGGGTGCTGGTTGACTCTGCGTTGCTAATTAAAGATGATTTAAAAGGTCTGCAAAGCTGCTTTCCTCCACCTCTAGATGAAACATTAGTGGCAGATGGAGATGGATGGACCTACAAAAAAGTCTGAAGCCACTCCAGTGTACTCTTAAAAAAGTCCAAATGAGATGTCTACAATGGCAATTACGAGAGTACGTTGATATCATGATGTCAGCTAGTTTTCTCTCCACGACGAAAATGGGTAGCGGGTGGTTGTCTAGTTGCTAGGCAACCTTTTAGAGAAGTTACTGATACTGTCCAAGACACTGTATGGACTCACTGTATTATTTCTGCAAGAAATAGACTTCAGCAGTCCATGATCAGGTCTGACACGTTGTTCCCAAATGAATATTCAAGTCAGTTGTGCCCGCAAAAAGGCCAGAAAGCCGATTCATCAAAATCCAAAATGGCTAAACGCAGAGAAACAAATATAAACAAATATAAGAGGAGGCTAACTGGTGCGTGCGTTCATGCTGTGCGGCAACATGCAAATCCCGCATTCACACGCTAAGCAAACAGCTGATCATGGTGGCTGAGCACGCACGGTGACGGTCCGCACGCCTGGTGAATTTGCATATAGGGATATAAAAGGGCAGTACGGATAAAAAAGAAAAAAAAATCCATCTAACAATACATTTTGATAACAATGCGTCCATTGTGTGCGAGCAGCAAAGTAAGGAAGAGCTCTACGTATTGGAACAAGCTTAGTAAAGATATAGAATAGGTCATGAATAATATTCATGAGTGTGCTATAAGGCATGAATATACCATCACAAGACAAGACGTAAGTTTAAATGAGACCACATGATTTATGAACGTGATGTCTTGGTGGATCACGCCTTTTCCACCAAGCAACGAGACAGCGACCAACTTTTAAAAGATGCATATAATAATATACGGATAGATTCACTCATCGCCGTGGTCAATTGCAACGCATTCTACCGAGAGTATGCATTACAAAAAACAAAAAAAAAACCAAATTAAAAGAGTAAAAAAGAATGACAGGTTGGATATTTAAATAAAACAAGTACTTAAAAACACTGTACGGCATATCGCTAGCAGTCAATGGAAAAATACGGACAGGCTAGTATGATTTAGCCTTTTAGCAATTAGCAAATACATATTCACACCGACAGAGAGAATACTCTTCATAACTTGTGAAAAACAAATAATAAAGTTCAACCTAAGAAAGTTCAGTCTAATCGTTTGGAGAACAAATCATCCACTACTTGGAGTAAAAATTTGCTCTGAATATTTCACTCTCTTCCAAGTGTAAATTTTACTCTGTTTAGACGGGGGCCCAAACATTTCCCTCAATTATGGCGGGTGGCAACTAAACTGACTACACCATCCAACGTAGTTATTTGCTGTTCTTTTCAAAGGTCTCTCCACGTTTTTCCACATTTGCCTCCCCCCCAAAAAATGGTGCCAACAGATGCTTCAAATGGAGTGGCTTCATGCGGGCTACGTCTAAATCCTGACACTGAAGTCAAACCCATTACGCTGGAGTGAGGTGAAATGAGGCAAATTTTACCCGAAAGTCTCTCAGGGTTTGATGGTGCTCGACATCAAACATTCGCACTCTCACCAGGCTAGCTCAATAGGCTGTGAGGAGGAATTTACATGCAGCCCCCCACCCCCACTGTGCGTATCAGCCAACCATAAGCCATCAATAATGATTTGTCGGCACCGAGTGCCACTAAGCTTCGCCTTCTCTCACCGTCTGTATGGATATAAATGTCTCTTTCTGTTCTACCAACGCGACATATTTTTTTCCCTCTAAACTGCACCGTAAGTGATGAAAATTGTTTGGTGTTGAGCTGAACGACATAATCGGCTCAACAGTTTCCGCAAGGTAAATGCGGCAGTTGAGCTTTTGCCTATTTTTGGCCGTCCAACTGCGTTTTTCCAAGGCGCATTTGTTCTCCTGCCGGGGATACAACCATCGCTCCCCGTTTGTCTCTTGTCAGAATTTGGTAGGCCAATCACCTTTGCTGGCTTCTCAGTGACGCAGTTCCCGGAAGAGCTGCTGGCAGAGCAGCCGATATATGAGCCTTGTGCTCTCTGAGCAGATGAGAGGAGCCTTCAGAGCACACGGCTTGCAGTTGGGTGGGGGTGGAGAGGTTGGGGGGGGGGGCACCACCTGGCGGGCGTGGAACTGTTGACTGTCAATGTGGACTGATGCAGGAGAAAAAATGTTTTCTGCCCACCCACCGAGATGTTTATTTTCCATTGCAGATGCATACGCTGGAGAAGAACAAACAAGACGCACACCCCCCCCAATCGGGCTGGTGAAGTTGGACTACAAACGAGTTTGACTCCCAAGTGCCTACTGGTGGGCCAAGCACGGATGATGCCTGGGGCAGGCACATGAATATGATGCCCCCTTAGATTTTTTTGTTGTTGACGGGGCTGCAAAAGGGAGATTTTTGTCATTTGCTGGCAAGGTATATCCATCATGGCAGCTCGGTGGTCCAGTGGTTTGCGCGTCAACCTCACAGTGCAGAGGTACCGGGTTCAATTCCAGCTCCGGCCTCCCTGTGTGGAGTTTGCATGTCCTCCCCGGGCCTGCGTGGGTTTTCTCCGGGTACTCCGGTTTCCTCCCACATTCCAAAACTATGCATGACAGACTGATTGACACTCAAAATTGTCCCGAGGTGTGAGTATGAGCGCGGATGGTTGTTGCAAGCAGGGCAGCATGGATCTAAAATAAATAAATAGCAATAATGATAAATAAATAAATAAAAATTAACAAACAAAAGGGCCAAAACAAGCTTTAAAAGTAACAAAGGGACAGAAACAAATACATGATGTGATCAGGGGCAACAGCATCAACAACAATAAACCAACCGCAACTGAACAAAACTGAATACACGCAAAACAATGAGATAACAAGGCACACCCGGATGAGACACGACTGGCTGGAGGACGCTAATTAGTAGACACAAAGGAAGGGGGCTAACGAGGACAAGTGCAAACCAAAACCTCGCCATCAGACATGGCATGAAAAATGGGAGACAGGGGAAAAAAAAAACGCTGGTCATGTGTAGTTGACTTGATTTCAATGGGGAAATTATTTGAGAAGTAAATCAAGTGAATTGAGTTACAAGCTTGAGCAAAATCAATTCATAAGTTAATGGTACCGGTGTATTCGCGAGCCAAAGGCCTGTTTAATTAGACTTGTATTTTATTTAATTGCACAGTTTGCACAAATGGCACGCACCTTGGAACATGGCATACATGCACACGCAGTCGTTTTTTTTTCTTCGTTTCTTTTTTAATTCAGCTGGAAGGCAAACCAATTTGGCAGTCACACCGTAACTAAAAGCATTTTAGGAAACTAGAAAATGGATTGAATTAACATGCGGCTCACACTGCGTGACAAAGTGAATATTGAATGATTCGCGTGTTCCCAAGTCAGCACGGAGCGGGGAGGGAAATGGGAAGCAGTCGAGAAGCACATTAAATGACAATGATTGGTATGTACTCGTGGTTTGGACTCAGGCATTGTCAAAATCACGGATGGACATCCAGTTTCCATGCAAGCAAGCTCTGTCAGTGTGCTGCACATGTACAAAGTGCTGTGAATGAAAGTCTATCCATCCATTTTCCATACTCGCTCGAGTCAGAGATAGAAGGCCGACAACACAAAGCTGTGCTTGGCTGGATTTAACGTGTGAATGCATTTATTGTGTGATTTATGGAAGCTTCCATTTTGACGACCGATTCTCGCGATCTCACCAAGCCGACTTCAATTTATTCCAAACATTCATGTCATGCAAGCTATTATTTTTAACCATTTCAAAAAATTCATAGTTTTTCCACTATGCCACATTTCCATCCCACATTTCCACCTTCACTCTCAAAGGCGCATTCTTACAAAATAGAGTCACATTCTTTTCCACACATCCATATTGACATTCGAATTTGAAATTCAAAATGTTCAACTCAGCCAATTCGCCTTGGGATTGATTCTCAAGCTTCTGGAAGCCCCCGCCCCATAAGGGGGCTAACCTTACCTGAAATACTGCCCGTCGTCGTCTTGCCTTGTACGGTCGGCTCTTGGCACTATAGTGTTCTTACAAAAATGGCGACGCAGAGCTTACAAAACGTGTCTTTTATGTGCGCCAGAAAATGTGCACTGCAATATAGGGTCGGGTGGACTTTTATCCGCGATAATTGGTTCCGGCCAACAATCGCCACTAGATGGCGACAGAACCAACGATCAAACTGCTTAATGTAAATTTAGGCAGGAACATTTGCATTTGTGTGTGTGTGTGTGGGGGGGGGGGACAACGATTACATGAAAATAATTACAGCCATAGAAAATGGATGGCTGTATTATTCAATATAAAAATGCATTTGTAGAAATAACTCCTTCTCCCGAAAAAAAAACAAGTGCCTTGTCTTCAGCTGAGTAAATCAATCTCCCTGTTGCCAGACCCTGTCAACAAACTGAGCAGATTTCCTTGACTGGTTGAGGCACTGAGTTATATTCCTCTCCAATGTTGTTTGTGTAGAAACTTGTGGCACGATTTAAAATCCGTGACAACAACAGGGTGGATGACTCTTTGTTGTTGGTTCTGAAAAGTTGACAAAGTGACACTGACACCTTTCCTCTTCCCACTTCTTTCCCTTGCAAAGACCTCGTGCTGAACGGCTTTGCTATCGTCGGGTTAATTGCCGAAGCGCCGCATTGTGAGGCCGTCATGATCCCCGCCGAGTGTGTCACATTATGAGTTTCTCTGTGATTCAAATCCCTACTTTTGAGTCCTACACAATGAACCCGGCGCAAACTTGGCAGCCCTGTTGATAAAATTGCACGTCGAGGTTGCTTGTGGAACCTATTCACCCACCTTGAGAATTTTTTTTTCCAGTCAACTTTGTGCCAGCCATCAGTCAATACCAACTGAAATCTGCTCAAACTGTCATCCTCATCATGTCCTTATAAATTGTACAGGTGACATTTATGTGAGCATAAAAAGAGCATTAACACGGTTTCTCATAAAATGATTAAACAAGGTATGTAGTCAGCCAGGTTTTTTTTTTTTTTTTTTAACGATCGGGAATGGAGGACCAAAGACACCCCCGCACCCCACTCATTTTGTATTGTACGCTGAAAAAAGGTTTTTATTTCGTGCAAGCACTTGACGAAATCAAATGAACTAAATTCAACAATCCCACCCCCCCAAGTGTATTTTCCATAAATCTTCCTTTATGATCATTGTGTCGATAGTGCTGTCAAATCTTGACATGACTTGGGGCGCTCGTTTTACCACTTCAAACAGTACGCCGACAACCAAGCCTCTTCCGCCGCATCACTCGGAATGCTAACAACGACAATGAAGCTGAATCAGGGTCTTCTATAGTCTCCGCATTTTGGCTCCAGTCAAGAAATTCAAGCATTTCGTCTGATCTGAGCAAGAAAATGCACCGCTGCAGTTCGCTTGACATCTTAGCTGCCTCTCGCCTCTTTCGAAATAATTTCTTGGTGTCGAATGGCATTAAAGCTGGAAGGCAAGTTCTCCAGAGGGAATACTGAACTTGAAAGACTGACTGTGTTTAATACGTAGGGACGTATGTGACTTTAAACGATGTGAACATTTTTGTTAGCAAATCATTGTAGTCAGGTTGAGACGCTTTCATCCGGTGGCTGCCGGCTAGTTATTCGCGAATCAACTGCTAATGTTTGTGCAGGGCAGGTTGTGCAAACTCCGCTCGCATTTTTCATGCTTTCCGCTTGATCACTTGGGTGCTACTTGTTCAAATGATTCGACGGGCTCTGTTGATTTCAACTTGCAAAACGATATTAGAAGGAGTCTGACTGGCCAGTGTGGCGCACATTTCCGCCCTGTCTGATGGAGTAGAATTGCTCTGTCTCTGTGCGGCCCGGTACCGGTCCACCGGCCGGTGTTTGGGGACCCCTGCTGTACACAACAATCAGCATCATACCTTTTGGCCCATAAGCTATTAAAATATAACATTATTACCAATCATATGACCAACACATGGTGTCATACTCGTCTGGGCAGATTTAAGCGACAGCGGATTTGCGCCGGTCACGAAAGCCGAGCCCCCAGCGGTTGCTGGAGCGAGCTATCATCTCAATTGCATTCCGTCCTGTCCAGTCAAGTGGATCACAAACGCGATGCTCGTGATCACTTCCGGCACATTAAGATGAGATAGATCTCACAAATTGAATTTCCCGGCAGACGCCAAAGGATCGCGATGGGGAAATTAATGACATTAATAGCACTTGTATCAGATACAGTGCAAATAGCGCCATTGATGTGAGCATTGTGACTCCAGGGAGCTGGCGGGGCGCCCAGTTAAATTCAATTAAACCTTACGATATTAGTTACAGCAAGGTTAGGACCTGCTGTAAAAATGACCGCTGTGAGAACGATCACTCTGTGTCCACTTTCGTAAAGACAAAGCAGCACATTTTAATCTTTTCAATTGTTGAGAAGTGCAGAGGGGGAAAATCAGTCCTAAAGTCCAAAGTAACTTTCTTACATGAAAAGTACAGTGGTAAAAATGCATCAAAATATGTAACAAATACATGTGACAATTAGATTATCGCACGATAAATGAGAGTTGTTCATAATGTAAAAATACAAAGAATAAAGAATAAAAAAGATGGTCATTTAACGTAACCTAACTGCGTCCTCGTCGTTTTGTGCCCTTTTTAGTTCATGTTCTCTCTCAGAAGTGTTTTTTGCCTGGCGTTTTGTAAAGAACTGATCCAAGGACGTTTGCTTTTGTCGGCTTTTTACACTCCTTCGAAAATGTCCAAGGCAAACATCAGCTTAGTGAGCGATCGCCCGACTGTGAACACCTTTTCTGGGTGATTCACATTTACGTAAAACCATCCCGAAGCCTCATGGCTCGAGAAGCGAAGGACGAGGAGGACGCTGCATAGACACACAGCGATCTAGTGGAGGTCCCTCTTGGCCAATGGGATGCCAGGAAGATGCCAGGTAATAGCCAATGGTAGAGCAGCTATAAGTATGTGGCGTTCAGGAAACTCGGAGCTCCGAGTGGCGGCCCACATTGTATTTTTTACCTTTCGTATTTTGAAATTACTTTCGTAATAAGAGACAATATTTTCCTGTTGAGGCGTTTTGTAACTTGAAAATTTCGTATGAAGAGACGTTCATAAGTAGAGGTACCACCGTTTTTGTTGCAACGTGTCAAGCAAATGGTGGTGACACCTGGACGTGGGCCGAAATTACATTCTGACGGTAGGACAACCCTGAGCAAAAATATCGCCATATCAGAGGACCGTTTGTTTATAAGCATGTTCAGGTCTTCCAGTTTGGCCTTGGAGGAGGTCTGTGCTCTTTCATTGCGTTAACAGCGTTAAAAGTTAGTCACCAGCCCGATGCTGATTTGTGACCCGTGTTGCACTTTTGTTGACCTGCGATGATTCTGTGCTTCCTGCAGGCCTCGAGTGATGAATCAGCAGTGATTGAAAACAGACTGCAGGCACATATGACAGCAGTAGGAGCTCCGTGTCATGTTGTCACAGACCAGATAGGTGCTTCAAAGCATCTGAGATAGATGGGAGACATTGTGTGAAACAGCTCACTTGGAGATGAACCTGTTGCAAGACTAACTTGCTCATCTCATTATCCGAGCGCGGGCGGAACGGGGAGAGAATTCTCTTTCATTACCTGTGCTGCCATTGGACACGTGAGGGGAATATTCTCACCGTGATGAATTACATTAACGTGAGCTACATTGTGAGGCCCATTTAAATGGTGATTTGCAAGGCCCGGCTTAGGCTGGGTGATCACGTGACATGCAGAAGGCACCATCGGCTGTGTTGCGCCATCAGGCGCCCTCTAAACGGCACGGTGGCGGCGGCTTAATTTCCTCAATTTTGCCGACCCGTATTGAATGTCCCGCCGTATTTAAACACAACAGGAAGTGATTTGCAAACGCCCCCGTGAGTATTAAATGCTGACAACCACGGCGAAAACCTGATGTGCTTAGCTAAAGTCGCAAACAACCTACAGCCCTCCCTGTGTCACTGCTTGAAGAAAGCCATTTTGGTTAATCCTTTCATTGAACTTGGAATTAATTTCACCCCATCACCAGTGGTTATTTTTAAACTACAAATATAATTAACTTCATATGCTTGTGTAATGTGTATATATATATATATAT
>NW_017805798.1:1738592-1764441 GCF_001891065.2 Hippocampus comes
GTATATGTATGTACCGTTGGGGTTTAGGGACAAAGCCGGGCGACGAGCAATAATTTGCCTATACTTGATGCCCATTGAATGTATACATTACTACACCTCTCGATTGTGTATACCCGTTTGCAAAAGGCTGGGACATGCCTTTTACTTTTTGCGCCAAGTGATGCATTTCCCGCATCGGGACGTTCCTGTAGCTGGATAGCTGTCTTTTAATCTGGGATTTCGATTCTGTAATCTGTCTGGCATATGGTCCTTTGGATAAATCAGACGAGCTCCACTCAGCGCCGGCCCAGAGGAGATATCAACATGTCCTTGCTTCAGCAGTTAAAAACCATGAGTGCAATTCCTCTGACCTTGCTGTGTTAAAATCCGCTCGTTTGTGAATGCACATTTTTTTCTCACTACTTTTTAAGTACTTTACAGATGTCATCTTGCCAGAGAAGTGTTCTGTATTAATCTTCGAAATGTCCTACACCTCTGGGGCACAACATTAACTTGTAAGAACGGAGGTGTCATCAAAAAGTGTGGCTCTATTTAAACGTGGTAAATCAGGTCATGAGTCTCTCACGCGCAAAGTTTGATGATTGCCGGAGAACTTTTGGGACTGGAACGGAATGGCATTTATTATCAACGGCTAATATAAGACAAGTTTCACATTATAGAGGTAGCGCGGTACTGAAATACTCCAGAATGAAGAAACAGATATGCAGAGTTTGTATGCGAGCTCTTGTGAGATGCAATGATATTTTGCCAGAATCTCAGGCGTGACGATGCATAAATTAGCAGATTATAGTACAACGTACTAATGACTGCTTTGACATCTACTGTCTCTTGGCATGGTTAACGCTATGTAGGCTACTCTATGCACAAGTCGGTAGCACCCATTTAAATATCCTCGCTGGCGAGAAGTCTTAATTTCCCAAGATACTGCAGAAAAAAAATAAAAAAACAATCATCAATCATTGCAATCCAGCTGCAGCACCTCTGCTTTGACTTGCTTTATTGTCTGCGGGCGCACTCGCTTGAGAGCGCCCCGTGAGCCGATTATGTAACACGGTCTCTGCTGGTTTCCGCTACAATTTGTAATCGCGGCGATGGCATTTCTTCACATGCCTAAATGCCATCCTAATTATCTCGGAGAGAGACTCTAATGATATTAATAGAATGTCGAGAGTATTCCGAGGGTCGATGCTGTTGGCTTCCTAGAAAGTCCAAAAAGCACCCGGAAGTCACGTGTGGACTGTCATTTATCAGGAATAAAATGAACCAGGCATAAAATGCCTGGTTCATCATGAAAATATTCAGATTCTTGGGAGGAAATAAATATTGGTCTGTTGGGGCTCATCTATTTATCATCTCATATGTGCAGGGGAGCAATGCGGGAAGAGGTAGAAATATTTTGGAGTATTCAGGCCAGAGTTTTTGATCTCCTTATTTCATGGACACTTCTCCTAAAAATGACACCCAGGACCGGACTGGAAATACACCGGCCATTTGGGAAAATGAACATATTCTTCTGAAATTCCCGATGGCCACCCTACTGCTGATGGCAAAATCTAAGGAGGAGTGACGTTTGGCACTATTTCAGGTGTGTTTGTGGAAAAATTGGGAGGAGTCGGCAACACAGTGAACATTGTGAATGAAATTCTGTTTTCAGTATTTCCGATGGCTTTCAAATCTGGCCTGCAACCTTCTGGTTCCACTGTTAATATGCAAAGGGAACAACGTGAGTCAGACGCATCAGATCACACTCGTAACATTTTATTTCCCTTTCAAATAGCACTTTGATGAGTTAATCAATTCTGATGGTAGAATCAGCTTAATGACATTAAGCATTGGACATGTTTTACTCCAGTGCCGCATTGATGTCATTTTCCACTGTTTGATGACCGTATTTTCTCAAATAGTGGCCTGGGGTGTTTATTTACTCAACTGCTAGGGACTACCAGACATCTATTTGAGGTACATTTGTTTTAGTGGCAATTAAAATGCTAACCAGTGATCTGAGTCGAGGCCAGGGTATTAGGAAAACCAATTCCGAAAAATAATAAGTAATTCTTCAATCTCAAAGTCAACCAAAATACTTTAAAGTGTCCAAACTACGGCCCGGGGTCATTTACGGCCGGTCATCCATTTTTAAGTGGCCCGCGACATATATTAAAAATGACATTTGATATGACCCATAAGGCTGGTTAAAAAAAAAAAAAAAAAAAGGATGAAAGTGGGCAGGGTGATAAAGTAGGGTGTCGAAAAAAATACGGGTGTCACTACTACTACTACACTGACCACACTCAACAGTTTTTCTACATATGAAAAGATACAAATTAACTACTGTGTTTACAACACGTTTATGACACAATTTCTCTTCAAAACACTGATGAATAAAGATAATTCCATTTTAGAAGCATAAATTGTTTCTTCCACATTCTGCTGCTAAAGGTCCGACTCATGAACATGTCAAATTCATCATTCTCACGTAACTGTGTCCAAAAACGGTCATCTTACTACAGTTTGCTCTTGCTTTGGTTCTGAATGTGGAAACGGGATTTGGCTACTGTTCGGTGCAGGGGTGGATCTAGTCTAGTGATCCACAGGGCTGGTGGCCACCCTAGAATCTTTAAAAAAAAATCCGAAGCAATTTGCCTGCTTATCTTTAACAGAAAGCTGGTATGTCACAGTTTTCTAAAGTAACTAGAAAATGTTAACAATTACAACATCGCTTGCTTGACTGATTTTAGCAGGTTTAATGAATTAAAGTGGAAGAATTTTAAAGCGACCCTTGCATCCTTGCATTTTTATGAATGCGGCCCTCAAACGAAAAAGTTTGGACCCCCTGCGTTAGCGGGAATCTTATGCCATGGATGTAGCCCGAGTTTGAGCTGACAGACGTGTCTCCGAGAAAAGTAGCATCTCGAAGCTGATTTTGAGTTGCCTTGACGCATTTTAGCCCGTTTCGTGTGACACTTCAAGTCCAGATTTAAAAAAAAAAAAAAAAAAAGTTTTAGGATCAGAAAAATCCTCTTTCGTGTACCAGGCATAATTTAGCACCACACACATTTTGAGCAAGCTCGCTGTCCAATTAATCGCTCAGCAAATCAGACGGTCCCAGAGAAGACAACATAGCCAACAACAGCGAAATCCACTGGAGACAAAAAAAAAAACCAACATGGAGGATTATCCCTTTAACAAATTAGGAGCGAAAAGAAAAACAGCTAATGTGCTGCGAGAAAGAGCGAGAAATCTTTTGCAGTGTACAAGATACAAGCAATCTGATAATCCTCTTTTAACGAGATGAGTGATCAAGGCATTTGTCAGCGACTTGAAGCATCACAATCAATGATGCTGATTTAGCCCCCCCACCCGAGATCTTTGGCAAACAAAAAAAAAAAAGTCTTCATTTGTCTGCCACACGCACGCTGCGATCCTGCACTTCCTCATATGGTTGAGCCGTGGGGGCTTTCCATGACGGGGTCTCGGCGTTTTGCATTGTTTGTTTAGGCTGAACCTCTGAAGAAGGCAAAGCTACGTGGTTTGGTGTGGTTTTGAAAACCTTGAATTAATTTTTGCCAAGAAATATTATTATTTTTTTTACTCTGGCTCCAATCCTGCCTGCTCATAGAACAGCGCGAACTAACAATAGATGCATTATTGAGACAAGAAAAGCCTGACAAAAATCCTCCTCCGCCTGTGGTAATATGAGCGATTGTCCTGGGAGATTTAGAGCAACTGTGAGCACAGTCTGGACGTCCTGATAAAATTGCCTGGCTGGCTCATAATTCCACAATTTTCTCTCTAGTGTTATTGTCTAAGGTGGAGAATGTGGGTCACAGGAAGGCTGTTGACGTTCTTATACAAGGTGGATTTACACTGGCCCCAGCCTGTCGCAGCTCCTGACTCACTGAGAAGACTTCACACTTATCCCCGGACACAATGGACTCGTCGAAGTTGAAGATAATTTATCTTGCGCACGGCGCACTGCTTGCAGGTGAGCAAGTGCACAGCAACACATTTGAGACAGAGGTCATTCGTTGCATTCTGTGTTTCATTCATAAAATATGAAATGTTTTTGGGTTGCACCAACTGTTGCTCTACTTGGGATGAACATCAAGATGACTTTGACTGTTGAAAGGAGACTACCTAGGTTATGGACATGTTTTGTTTTTTAATGCAAAATTCTAAATAGTTCCCAATTAGGTGTGCGTCGAAAACAAAACAAAAAAAAAAAATCCGGTAGCGGATGTGCTAGAGCCTATCCCAAATGTCTTCGGGCTGTAGGCAGGGGACACCCCGAACCGGTTGCCAGCCAATCGCAGGGCACACAGAGACGAACAACTATCGGTGCTCACACACACACTTAGGGACATTTTAGAGTGTTCAATCAGCCTGCCAAGCATGTTTTCCTACCTAGGTTATAGACATGTTTTGTTTTTTAATGCAACATTCGAAATAGTTCCCAATTAGGTCTGCGTCGAAAACGAAAAAAAAATGCGGTAGCGGGCGTGCTAGAGCCTATCCGAGCTGTCTTCGGGCTGTAGGCGGGGGACACCCTGAACTGGTTGCCTTCTATCTATTTGTTGTAACGATCTATCTATCTGAAAATCTGCATTTGAATAGGGGTGTGTAGACTTATTATTTGTTGTAACGATCTATCTTTCTAAAATCTGCATTTGAATAGGGGTGTGTAGACTTATTTTACCGACTGTAAATGTGTAATTATGATACCAGACCATTTCCCCCTCCCAAAAGGATGGAACTCGATACGGCATCATATCCAGCTCTCACACTGGATATTATTCGATCGCACGAGCGGTCATAATGTTATGGCCGGTTAATGTATTATAAATCAATGTGACAGCCGTATCAAATCCGGGTAACTCACTCGGGTGATGTCTTGCGATATGAAATCATTTCAAGTGGACGTCCCAGAACAATAATGATATCAAACTCGCGATTAGAAATCAGCGATGCACTAAAGGCCACCAGAGCACATCACCGAACCGGCTTCCCGCAACCACGACTCACTGGCCACGTCTGTAATGAAACGGCCATTTCGGTGTGAAAGCCAAGCTCCACCATCCAATAGCTATCGCCGCCCAAATGTCAATGGCTAATTACTAATGGCTACCTTAGCGTGGTTCCCAAGGTCCCAGCTAATTGGCTATTTAGACCCTAGGAAATGGCTGCGCCTCGAGGCCAGTCACCCCTGGATACCTGGGGAATGAACGCTGTTACTTTCCAGAGAAGGAGGCCAAGGTGGATGAATCAGTCAAGTGCAAGACAACCAAGGTAATGGCTTTGAAGATTATAACCCAAGCACGATATATCGCTCAAGGTTACGGCACAAACCTATTGGCCCATTAAAATAGCACCCAAAAAATGTTGAATGGAGATCAGCGTGGTAAAAGTTGAGTGAAATCAGCATGGTGTTAATTGCAAAGTTCACGCCTTTAATTTGAAGGGAGCTCTTAAGCCATAAGAGGATTTGCGGAGACGGTATCTCGGGCAAACAGAGTGGGGGGTGGGGGGTGGGGGGAGAGGTGGCTCCTGGCTGGAGGTTAGCATGGAAGATGTTTTCTCTTAATGCACCACCTAATTCTAAACTACAAGGATAATGCAAACCTAATCACATTGCACCATGCCGTAGCGCCAAAAGAAATAGCCTGCGATCAGACGGAAGTCACCGCTCAGGGAGCTTATTTTGCTCTCTGCTGTCGGATTTCCAAGCCGCAGACATGATATAATATTAGATGTGATAGTAAGCTGAATGTGATGTAATCAGTTCTTGCTCTGTGGTAAGGATTATGGATTACCAGTTGTCAAGTAGACGAGCACATTCTGCATTCAGCTCTGCAGAAATGAGCAAAGCTTCGCTTGACCACAAACTGTGTGGTTTTGCATTTTGCTTTAAATTAAAAAGGCAATATTTATGTTGCTGCGGTTTGTCCTTGACACTCACTCAAAACCAACAAGAAGCACGTGATTCCCTTCCGAAGACATTTCTTGACACACACAACATCCGTTCACCCATATTCTATTTACCATTTATCCTCACTGGGCTTGCGGGTGATCAGGAATATAAAATGAGGCTTCAGAAACAATTCTCTCTTCTCTCAAATGCTGTGGGCCCGTCCACTGAATACGCTTCAGCCACACTCCGCTCAAAAGTCGATCAATTATCACTATTATGACCTGCAAAATGGATGATGACATGGTCGAGCATCTCTCTTCTGCCCACACTAAATGTTTGAGCGACAAAATGTATCCACTTGAAGCCTCCGCAACAACGAGGCGCTCTAAAACAGCCATGCCAGCGTCATGTAGGACTGCCCGAAAGCAGCATTAGGTTTTTTTTTTGTCGTCTGAGACATACGCACACTCACTGCTGACAATGGGGCGCTCTAAAGTGATCTGAAAGCAACAGCGAGTGGCCGAATTTAAGGTAGGTCAGCACCAATAAGAATTTCCTGGGGTTATAGCAGGCGGATAATAAATTCTCTAATCGCGTTGAGCCGCATATGGCAAAGAATCTTCAGGATCTCAAGGGCATAGGCTATTTCCATCCACATCTAAACTTCACTTCCTGGCGAGGAAGATCTGCACGTAAAAGTGAGAAGCGCACACACTTCCAAGTGTATGCACATGTACAAATTCCTTTGTACATAAAGATGGTTTAAGCCGCTGACTCTCACCTGCCCACTGCACTTTCCCTCGACGGTGAATTACATACTACTGAGCGCCCAAGTAGATCGTTGAATACATTCACGCATGAGTGTGTGTGTGTCAGCTGCAGTTAAGTGGCAAAAGCAAAGTGGACCGAAACGGAGAGGTCAGAGTGACATCACATCCAAGTATTTGTTCACGTCCAGAAATGTTATGTAATGTAGCTGGAACACTCAAACAGCCAGGAAACATGGATTTAAGATACGGTTACTGTTAGCCTTAGGTTAGCCGCACGCTGTGCCGGGTTTTCTGCAACTAGTTTTCAAGAAGAGCCAATGAAAAGAACAAACAAACAAACAAACAGAAACATAAAGGTAAATTAACTAATATTTACTCTTTTTGTTAGGTCACAATGTTACAAAGCTATGGGAATACATTTTGACAAGTCAAGCTAATGCTAGTTGGCGCTAGCTAGCGCTTATCAACACACTGAATGACTTTATTTTTTCTTCCTGTCAGTACAAACTGTGTAATTTAATAAAAGAGGGAACTTTTTGGTGCAGTGAAGTTTATTTTATATTGTGCCAAATAATACAAATGCAAAACTACATTTCACAATCTGTGATTTTTACTGAAGTCAAGGAGTTGAATGTACTGCTTCTTGAATCTTCTACTTTTATGAGTCTTTACTTCTACTTATGTGAAGAGTGTGAGATTTTTTTTTTTTTTTTACCACCTCAGGGAGCCAGAGTACACATTGCAAACCCCACACTGGAAACACACAGAAATTCATCACTTATTTCAAGGTGTGATAAAATAGCTCACAACACCATTGGTCTGTATCAGTGGACGAAATACCGTAAATAGCCCAAGACAAGGAATCCAACCCACGCTTTGCAGTGTTATTACAGTAATTATGTTGGTTGAAAACCGAGACTCACGGAAGTCCATTACGGTTGCCAGACAAGGATTTACGTTACCATAAAAGGCTGCTGCCCATCAATACAGGACTGTTAAATACGGATCGTTTCTTGCAAAAAAAAAGACGAGGCGTCAGTATAGGAATGTACATTAACACTGAATTAAGGGCTGATGCTGAGCTGTCTTATCGGCTGGCCTTGGTTGCGCACATGGATCTGCCGTCTGACGCTACAAAGTGACACCTCACGTGGCGCCAGGATGAGGGGGAGAGACACGAGACCTCAGCACAAGCGGAGCCCTGCGATTTAGTGCGGAGCACAAGAGTGGAAACTGATCGATGCCTGTGATTAATTAACTTCTAATGAGTTCAGCTGAGCATTCAGAGACTCTGAAATTTGGACGCGTCCCATCGGGTCTTCATCTGACCTCTCCCGTCTCCTCCCCGCCGACTGATCCAACCCGAAGTCAGTTGAAAAATCATCTTTTGCTTTTCACTCTCCTGGGATGTTTGCAAATAACGGCTTATATAACAACCTGATGTTTGAAGTTCCCTGCAAGTGCACAATGCATGTCAAGAACAGCACACAAGAGCAGCCTCCATTGAGCTGCTGCTGACCCGATTCCGTGAGTCAGAGAGATGCGAGTCGTGATCGAGCCGGTAAGGGGGCGCACACGCCTTCCCACGTGCGATTACCTGACCGCCATTACGGCCTTTCGGGGAGGGAGAGTGAAAGTGAATCGAGAAGCAGTGAAGGCTCCGTGTCGCTCAAGTCAGCCAGTTTGTCTGGCTGGGAAATTAGTAATCGCACCGCCATCCATCATCAACCGACTCGTTATTGATCGCCAAGGCACGTTCTCTTTTCAACTAAATTATACAACTAAAAATACTAAGAAATGCATACGTGGGTTCGTCAAAGTGCCTTTGGTGGGACTGCGTTGCGATTCAATATAGTACAGATCATTTTTGGAGAGGGCACGGTGCAACGAGTTTCTTGGTGTCATTTTAAATCTCCCTGCATTAAAAAATGATTCCACACGTATCTTGATTTATTTTAAAGTGGAACCCATCGATTCAGTTCAATGCATTCTCATCTTGTCGATTCAATGAAAACCAATGTTATTGTTCAAATTGTGTTTTGTGACACCTGATGTCTCCTAACATGTTTCGTTCATTTGATCCCATTTGGTTTCATTGGATGTGTGTCTTTTTCACTTACGATTCTAAATTTTGAAAATATTATGTGTGTGGTTAGATTTTGTCAAATCTTAAAATGTCCACCAAATGTAGTGAAATTTCGATTGATTCGGAAATGTAAAATATGTTGCGTTACAGAGTACGCAGTCTACTTGCTATCTGAATAATTGTTCGGATGCGGAATAATCCGGATGGGAGTAGATCCCAGAAATGTAGACAAGCATAAAATTATTTGACAAAAATTTACAAACTAAGTAGAAATGAGATCGCTGGAATTCACTTGCAAATAACAATGGAAATCGCTTGGTGAAAAAAGGCAAGGAAATCCAATCATGAGACAAAAACAAAAAAGCACTAGGAATCAAGTAAAATAAACACTACTTACAACAGGAACACATTTTGACATGAAGTAGAGTGGAATGAACAAGGAATGAGCATCTAGAGAATTATGGGTTGAGACAAGAGTCATAAGCAAGGCGAATAATCCGACAGCCAGTTGTCTGGCTGGCACAGCTTTTTAAAGGCAGTTGGATAACGAGGATGATTAGTGACAGGTGCGGCTCAGGAGGGAACGCCCACCACTCGTGCCAGACACTGAAAAACAGGACAGGGTCATGACAGGAATGTTTCCTGAGTTGAAGGTCCAGCATGTGCCCATGAAATGCTCACATGAGCCTTAAAAAAAAAACACCTCCATATGACCCTCAACCGTGTTAGCAAGCTCACACATTTTGCTTTTTGGAGTTATTTTATTTTACTTTTTTAAGTGTGAGAGCTTGACCAATATGCATTTTTTCACAGAATAGCGTAGACTTAATACAGCGCATATGAAGTTCAATGGAAAATCTCAATTTCTTTGGATCTAAAGGGGAAGTCTCAAAGGCACCAGATGGTGATATTAACCCACCTACTTTTATGCTCTCCAGACTTTACAAAATTTAAAAAAGAAAAAACGGAATTACATTAAAAAAAAAAAGCTGCTCCAAAGCGTTGTTCCAAATGTTACCTCCAATTTAATGCTGCACACGCAGATTACAGCTGCTGTTTGGAAGGTGTCAAGTGCGGAGCAGGTTGACACATGGGGGATTTCATCTGGCATGGCTTGTTATTCTGCAGTGACACCGCGGTGACAAATGTTGCATGCTGTTTCCTTGTCCTTAATAATATACAGAGAGGAACATGCTGATACAAGCATCTGCTTGTAAATGTTTCGAGGGTAAGGAATATGACCTCGCTTGCAGAAAAAAAAAAGAAAAAAAAAGCTCTGCTAAATTTAAACTTTCTTTCAGCTGCAGCTGAGAAATTCTGACAAAGCTCCAAAAACAGCCTTTTTGTTCCAACATTTCCCATTACACAAGCAGCCTTTTATCACTGCTGTACCCAGAGGTCACTTGTCTGTGCATATTCATGTGTGTCCTTTTGCAGTAGTAGGATAACGATACAATTTGTCGCTGTGAGTTAGATTGTATGCTTAAGGCCATTGCGCCCAAAACGCGATACAAATGCTAACATGATACAGGCCAACTATTCGAGGCTCGAATGTGTATGTGGGAGTTTGGGAACTAAATTTGGAACAGCAAGATAAATGTCGACTATGTTTCCATCTCAACAGCAGCTTTCCAGTAGAGATAGCTCGAATAACTGTCGAAGTCTATTAAATGTTGAGAATTCTGACAAAAATGGAGGCAAAATGGGGTGCAGTACCTGACTACAACCAGCAGCGGCGCTGTTGACTCAAAACTGCTGCTCTTTGTGTAAGTTTCGTGAGCTTTGTTGAAGTTTTTCATAGCTGGTGAGCAAACTAAGAAGATAGATTTGCGTTTAAATTTGCCGAATATATATCCTGATTTCTCTTTTACCTGAAAGACACCATTTTCTTGACCTATTGTCAGTCCTGGCGACACGCTCTCTCTTCTTCTCTTATGCACAATTTCGGTCATGGGGTTAGAGGCGAGGTTCGCCATCCAATGGTGAACGCTGAGATTACAATTTAAGGCTGCTCAGCTCTAGGAAACATTTTCATTTTCAAAACTTAATCGAGGGCAACTCCACAGGCACCATCCTTGTTTCTCAAGTAACAATACTCTTACTCGAGTACAGCTTTGATAACTTGACCCATATTTGATTCGTATTAGATACTTAAAACCACCGCGGGGTTTTGGTTGTATTCAGGAGAGCAACCACTGAGTAGCACTGAAACCAGATCTGCGTGTTAAACCCTGGTGATACATAACCTTTGCGTGAACTGTGTCTTTTATGAGCAACGTGAGTAATGAATATGGTAATGGGGTTTATGCATTAACATCCCTCAGGAGAGGATCAACACTGGCCCAAAGCTCCAAGGTGCTTGTCCCTTTCGCAGCTCTGCCTCCTTCCAACAGGCTTCACGCTCATCTTCTCATTTACAAATCTATAATCTGAAACCTCCGAAAGGGGACATTTGAGTCAAATTCTCCATCATATACCGTCATCACAGATCTGCAAAGTGTAACTCCACAGTCTGCGTGTGCTTTCAAGGTTCGCGGACATGATTGACACTCAACTCATAAACGCTGGGAGAATGACTGCACATACATTGCGCAGCCGTCCTTCCTTCTGTTGTTCCTTCTTCATCTCGATCATCCTTCTGACTTCCCTTCCCTGCGGATTCCACTTTTACACATAGCATCACTCATCCTCGGTGCTTGAGGTGCGCCCCCCGGGCACCCAGCGGGGACCTGCGAGGGCCTTCGGCTTGGCCTCCCATCTATCATAACTAGCCTGCAGCCATGATAATGCACATTTTTTCCTATCTAGCCTTATTTTTTTAACACCCTGCAATGATCCCATCGACGGCCCTTTTAGGTCCACTTTCCAAAGGTTTCGCGTGGATTGGGGACTGGGCAAACTTGATTTCATTTAAAAGAAAGTATTGGAGCAAATCTTAGTGCCGCGTTGAGGTAGTTGAATGTACTGTATTTGTCCATCCATCTATCCATTTTCAAATGCGCTTATCCTCACGAGGGTCGTGGGCATGCTGCAGCCTATCCCAGTAGGCGGGGTACACCCGGTTGCCAGCCAATGACAGGGCACACATAGACAAACAAACGTTCACACTCACATCTAAGGACAATTAAATGAGAGCATTGCGTTCACCTGCCATGCATGTTTTTGGAATGCGGGAGGAAACCGGAATACCCGGAGAAAACCCATGCAGGCACGTCAACTGTATTCGTTCAAATGTGATGATAAAACACACAAAAGAAAGCAACGGGCTAAAGTAAAGTTTTTTTTGCTCTTGCTGATTATATTATGACTTAAACATTTTTTTTGTAACCCAGCTGGGACATGCTGTAGGTATCGTGAGGTCAAATGATACACAAAATGAATCGGACCAAACTGCATGGTATCATAGAATACAGTACCATATCATATATCATATCACAGTTGATATACAGCAATCAAGAAGCTCAAGCGGGCGTTGACTTAGTTCAGAATAGCGCCAAAGCATGTCTTCTTTGGTTGTTTTAAAACAGGAATTCATCATCCGTTACGACCCATTCCACCTTTCCAAAAAGCGGCTTACGAACGGATGGGAGATCCCATTATGATCCGGGTGCGCGATTTGTCGAGGTGTGCCGAGGTCGGCCAGGCCTGAATTCGACCTGATAAAAGAAGAGGACAGTTTAGGAGAGGAAACATTTGCCTTTCTTGATAAGGTGTGGACTGCAACAGGTTGTGTCATTAAAGTTTCATCCACATACTGTCTCTCTATTCACCGTGTGATGCTGGGAAGTCCAAACTTCGACTTATTTATTTCAGCATCCATATTTCATCCTTTGACAAACTGTACTGTCTCTGAGAGGAATGGCCTCATAGCAAGGTATTATTTTGTGGTACGTACATCTCAGTGTCACTTTCAATGAGGCTTTACACAATCAGGATTTTGGAACTGATCGCCTATGAGGGAATTTAAAAACCAAAAAAAAAAATAACCGATCACTGATCAGAACAGAAGATGGACCAATCAGTCCAATCTATTTCGAAAATGTATTTATTTACTTTATCGTCGACCCCTGCTATTTGTGGGCCCACACATAGGCAAAGCTTGTGTTTAAGCGACGCCCAGTGAACTACATCGGGAACAAAATAATAACAATTAAACCTGAAAAAATTCTCTCCAAATTGCTGAGAAACAGATTCTTGAAAAAAAAGGATCGACTGTATATGCATGCTGAGAAACCTTGGATTTGTAACGATGGCAAAACAAAAACAAAAACAAAACAAAACAAAAAAAAGACCTTCCTGGAGTGAACAATATTTTGTTTGCTGTAATATCTTATTTTGTGGCTCGACGACAACATCGTTGAATCGTCAAATTATGACATTTCGACCGAGCACCAATTTCGGATTAAGTGCCGATCCGATCCAAGCGATCACATCCTATTCCAAGATTTTGTACCGCAGGACAGAACGTTAAATGGGAATATGAAAGGAGACAGACAATTCTATTGCTGCTTCATAGTACAGACTTCCGGAAAATTTACTGAGTGAGGGACCCGTGATGGCAAAGAGGAAAAGTGCAATCATGACAAATACAACTGAAAACTGAACTGCATTGCATAATAATAATCATAACGATTTAGTACAAGATGGCCAAAGCAGCGAGCCCACACAAATGATGAAAGAACGGAAAGTCACCTCACACACACACACACACACACACACACACACACACACACACACACACACACACACACACACATATACACCTTTTCCCTCAAGTATTCTTCCCTGAAGAATATCTGTCTAACACAAAAACATTTACGCATTGAGAACGTGTCAGGATGTCGTGTCATGTGTCACAGTGGGGGGAAAAAAAAACGGCTCGCGGACGTTAAATTCATCAACACATCAAGACCGTCCATCTGTTTTCATCCTCCGTATGTGGGCGAGTGCACATTTACCTTTTCAAGGCATCCTCCAAGTCGACGCCGGCAAATTACAAAGATGGACAAAGACGGCGACTGAAGGCTCGGAGCCATTAATTTCCCTGGAGTGAAGTGTGCACTCGGCCTGGAGGGGAAGGCTGACCTTTTGCTGACAAGACGCGAGCGACTCGAGCAGGCGCACCGGACAAATGGCAAATTAGAACACAAGCCGTGGATAGATGTATACTCTAATCACTGTATGCGTGCCGGCCGGTGATTCATCTGCATTGACAGAGCTGCTACGATTCCGCCCGGTTTAATTATCATGTTACATTTCATTTAAAGTCAATGTCTTATTTATGCCTTTTGTTTCGTTTGACATGGGGCGTCAAGGTCTGAATAAATAGAGGCAAGCAGGTAAATCTTTGGCCCTCCGGAGGATTCGAGCAGTCGGAATAGCCTCCAACAGCATCACTCGACTTTCATCAAAATACATTTGCGAGGTTGTTGTTTGCATGTTTATGTGTCAGGTGGATTGCCGAGCTTCAGCTGGTGTTGTGATAAAGCTTTGGACAATATCGTTTAAAGTAGCAGCGAGAGACAGATGCTTTCTATTTGCGTTGCGGACTTGAATTTCCGCTTTTGGGTCAGGCGGCTTGTGTCAGTTCTGTGGAGCTCGCTATTATTAAGCTCATTAATATTAACTGCTATCATTTTGCTGCCCAGCAGCTCATCTGCATCAGAGCTTTGACTGGTAGCTTTAAATTAGAGCATTTTAAAGGTCACAATTAGACTTGAAGCAGGGCTGGGAAAATGATGGCTCGCAGGCATCATGGCTTTTGCCGCTGGAAACTGTTGAGCCCCAAGAGTAAATGAAGGATAAAAAAAATAAAAAGAATCCCACTGTAAAAGTCAAAACTTCTAACCTTTACGCCACTTATTAACCTTTGTGGACAAAGACAGTTGAAAAGGTCTGTTATGTGAAACTATCTGCCCAATATTGACTACAGAGAACGCTCCTATCCATTCATAGTGTTTCCCAGGGCACTGTCTTCTACTTCCCAATGTAGAGCAAACGTAGCTAATTGGTAATTGGCGATCACTTACATTTAACATATGGCACTGGCAGTTGACTAAATGCTTCCCTTACAGCACTGACTGCATTAAGGACCCACTTACATTAAGGGGGGGGGGGGACAAAAACTCTCTTTAAATACAGACCAAGGGAAATGAGGCGCCTCGTTCATCAGAGGAACATTTCAGTGGGCCAACAGCGAGCTTTTCGCTGTTCTGCTGCATTATCTGGGAGCGTGCCGATCAGAGCAATAATCCCATATTATACATCCGCAACACACACGTACACACACTGAAATCAACACCAACCCACAGCAGTGACTAATGGCTACCACCCACTTATTTGGTCTAAAGTACACAGCGGCTACTCGACTTTAGCAGATGTGGTCGACTAATGCACATCTCTGTATCACGCACTAGAAAATAATGTTACTTTATGGCTGCTGGGCTGCAGTAAATACTTGGAGATGCCTTTCGTGCAAGAATTAATGAGGTTGCGCAACATAACAAAGCGAGTGCAGAGACACATAACATACGACTGTAGACAATAAATGGACAGGACAGACTTAATGGAATATTTTGTCTGCACAGCAAGAGCAGTATACAATTTGAAAGACTGGATGGAAAGCATGTCTGAGGTTGAAAGCTCTTTTTTACAGCAATGCTATGGATATAAAGACAAAGATGGCCGGCCTACATTTGTCTGTAAATCATTGTCACTCGCTAAACTGTGTGATGTTAAAGTTGTCATGTTAATGAAGTTGTTTGTGTGTGTGTGTGTGTGTGTGTGTGTGTGTGTGTGTGTGTGTGTGTGTGTGTGTGTGTGTGCGTGTGTGTGTGTGTGTGTGTGTGTGCGCGTGTGTGTCAAACTAGAGCAACACATGCTGAAAATAACCTGCTTCATCACAGCACATTTGTCGTCAACAACATCTCTTGATAAAAGTGGTTTTCCGAGGCGACCGGCGTTGCCTCGCTCTCCTCCGGAGGAGCACGTCCAATCTGTGACATCACAGGCGCATCACAACAAATTAGACCCGCCGCTTTTCCATCTAATGATGTTTATCGCCCGATGCGTGGATGCGGGGACTTAATCACATCTCCTTCGCTCGCTGTGAGGCTAAGTGTTTATCCCAAAGACTTGATAACACGTTTTTGCATCGGTGAAGCCGGGAGTGGTTCGTGAATGCTAAGTTAGCAACCGAGGACGTTCAATTACATCTCCAGAAGGAGGGGGCAGGTTAAACACACTCCATGAAAATGCTCCCCTTCTTTCAGCCAATTAAGGGCTTTTGACGAAAATGCTTCTTTCGTTACTCATCATGGAGCACGTCGGTCTCGTCAAGTGGCTCTGCTCTCACCTTCATCCAAGTGCTTTTTAGCCATAACAGCTGTGTGAAGAGTGAGCTGTGTCAGAAGCACAAGATAGTGTTTGCACCAGCCTTTGCCAACTCCGTGTCCAGCAATGATAGCTCACCGAGCTGGCTGTAATTAAACTCGACTTTCCCTCTGATCTCTTCCATCTCTTATGATATGCTCCCCCTACCTTCTCCCTCATTCTCATCTTCACACTGTGAGGGGAGGGGGTGGGTTATCCTGAATAAATAAGCCAGAGTTCTGCGTGGAGGGGCGTTAATTGGCCTTTTATTTATTTATTTATTTTTTTATGAGGCCAGGATGTTCTCGCTGACCTTTTGCGGAGATAGCCTGCCTGAGGGCAGATGCCTGCAGAGAGACAAAGTGAAAGCTGTTACTCGTGAGACGATGAAAGCAGCTGCACGAGCTGGAACAAGGTCCTTGCTGGATCAAGACAGGACTGACCCCTTCACATCATCTCAGCTCTAACTAGCCACTGTGTTACTCAAGTAAAGTGACTTCATTACAGGAACAGCAATCAGACCAGCACCAATCAGTAGGCATCAGTGCTAATTAGATTCGAGCCATGAGTTTATCACATCCATAAATTAAATTACACAATCTAACATGAGCATGTGCCTGTTTTGCTTGTCTTAAATTTGGTTTTTAAAAACAGAGACAGCAAGTGTTAGCTGCAGGAAGTTTTGCTTCATCCAGGTGTTCATTTAAACTAAAACTTGAAATTGATAAATATAGCCGTGTCCTCTGCATAACCATGTTCGCCAACATTGGCCTTCTGAAATATTTGACCCAAAGGTAAAACATACAGACTGAACAAAAGGGGTCCAAGGGTTGACCCTTGAGGGATCCCACATGTCATGGCCATTCGATCAGATCTGAAACTTTCATTCATCACAAACGAACTCTTTTCCTCCAGTTGGAACCTGCGTATGAATTAAATTACACTCTCTAACATGGAGCAGAGTATGTCGCTGCCTTTGTTTACTTTCTGCCGATCCTAAATTGTCATCTTGTGAGGTTCTACCACACTTGCATTCTTGCTACGGTCAGGCTCCCGCTGAGCTTATATTGGCCTACAACTAGCGATTAAAACAAAACTGGGAGTTATGGTACTCCACATAACTTTAAATGATGCTCGCCTGTCATTCTGCTGCGAGGTGATCCATCTCTTTTTTTGAAGCCTGCAGATGACAGGTTTAAGGGTCACATATGCGTTGACATGACGCATGGAGTGTACCTATTTTGGACAGCGCTGCCATAAATCACTCACAGCTGATTTCTGCCCTGCAGTTTTCCATGTCTTGGGTTAGCTCCTTGAGAATCTCACCTTATCAAGGGGATGATTTACCGTTTGTTTCACGAGTTGTGATTTCATTCTCAGTGCTATTCGTCACGCGGTATTCGATACGTCCTTGATGAGCTACTTACTCATGTTCACACAAAATCAGCCTGCTGCGGGAAAGGCAATCTAAGATCAATATCTCATACTTCAAAAACAAAACAGGCCGGCGACTTACTGTTTGCTATTTGTGCAAAGCATCAGCTATCAATCAAAGGTCAGATTTTCTATTCGATAAATGGGAGAAACTTAAGCCGTTTCCACTCTGCCCTCACCATAAAATTGACCCCATTGAATTTATTTCTTTAGGGCTTTTTCACTTGTTCCTTTCAGATAGAACTCATCGGGCGGATAATGCCAAGGCGGACGTGGCCAGTGAGTCTCAGGTGATAAATTTTACATACCGCTCACACAACCAGTCCAGGGTTTTGCCCGAAGTCAGCGGGAATAGTCTTCAGCCATCCTAAGCCCTGATGAGCGCTGTAGAAAATTATGTTTATTTTTATTGGCTTTGTAATTCATGACTAGCATTTCAACAAAAAAAATCGACACACGCACAATGGAAATTAACTCAGCCCTTGTCGGAATTGTCCCCCCAGAATTTTCTTCTGCAGTTCCGCCCATTTTTTTTGTTCGTTTTTTTTTTTTTTTTTTTTTTAATGGTGGAAAATGTATATTTTAATGCATGTTTTTTGAAGTATCTTTTTGGTGTGTAAAAATAAATCAATAACAATGATTTTCAAAAATTATATATATATGTTTTTTTTCAAGTTTGGGGGGGTGTGCGGGGGAGGTGGGGCCATCAGTTGCCCATTTCTGCCTTATTGGACACAATTCACAGTTCTCGTTTCAGGCTTTTTTTAGTCTGTGAGGCAGCATTTCGGAAAAAAGAGGAACAGTTGTGCAAACCGGACGTGCAGATTATCAATAATCTTCTAGACGTCGCATGTTTTTAGCGGGTTAATCGTCCTGTAGCCGCCATGGTTTACTGTCTGTCAGAGTGCAATCTCGATGCTCATGGAGTGCAATCTTAATGTCTTATCCTCTTTTTGTAAGATTAGTTGGAAAAAAAATATTCTCGGCAAGATTGATTTATGTATTAAAGTATCACACAATCTCAGAGTCTTCCGAGTGAGATTCAGCAGCAGAGCGCATCTGAATCCTCACACAAAACATTGCAATACATACAGCGTAGGTCTACACATCCAGGTACTAGCCTGATCCCATTATATCCTCTGACATACCAAACTAAGTAACAGCGGCCAGAGATTATATTTTGATCTCCAAACAGGACTCCAGTGGATACATTGTCACTAAATAACCTTCCAGCGTATCACATTACATCTCTTGCGAAACAATGACTCTCGACAGTAATTGTTGATGAAAATATAACAAATCTGATTGTACCGGGAGAAAGGACTTTGTCCGGGCATTCCGTACGAAGCTTTCGCCAACAGTAATACCAGCAGAGAACAGGGAAAAAAAAAAGAACCTAAGCTTGTAATCCAATCTGATTCAGAACTGCAGCGAGCTCTGCCTTCGCTCGGGGTGTGAACAAAAAGCAGCCCGGAATTCACCAGTAAATCATAAACCGCCTTAATGCCGCGTAATTCGATAGGCGGGATTGAGCGAGCTGCTTCATTTGTCGCAGCTGCGCCGCGGCGTCTGCTTTTAACCAAACTGCTCTGTCTCCCTTAGCGCAGTTTTGTTTTCTGGGCTCTATTAGTAAACGGCAAGCATTGTCAAGCGGGAGGCAAGTTGAATTGTGCTTTGGCGGTGTGGTTTACACGAAATGAAATGAGGCAAATGGTCTCATTGCATTCGGCGAGCATGTGTTGTGGGCTTTATCTTCGGCGGAGGCGGTATCAGGCCCCTCGATAATCGAGAATGGTTGTGATGTAAGAAATAGGGAAGAGCCTCCCTCAACCCACTTTTGAGATTGTCAACACGACCTGCAAAACGAAATAACAAATACACAAATTGTTCTGTTTTGTGTGCTGAACACAGGAAGACAAATGAGACATAATAGAGTGTCGGGGTGGTGTGCTTTCAAAGGCAACGGGCTACACACTGTTAAACAAGGACTCAGAAATCTTTCTTCGTCTTCATGAATTAATAATATTGAATGTAAGGCTTCCAAGAGCCAAGGAGCTTCAAACAAAGATATGTGTAAAAGGAAATCGTTTGATGTGCGTAAGGCTTTTGTGAAACATTGTCTAAACTGTCTAACAACTACAGTTAAAGTTAATATTTTGTTGATTTTTTATTTTTTATTTTTTTGTATCAGGACTTTGAGCAAGGGTACTTCTATTAAAACTTCTTGTGTCGTCTTTAATCAATGTCTGTGTCTAGCCGGACCAATAATCAGCATTTTTCTCAGGGTTAAGAAGTAACAAATTGCAGGACATCCATTGTTTGAGCTGAACGACATATGCCTCCAGATTATAGCAGTTGCATGGGTTAGTGAGTTTTAAAAGCGTCTAAACTTTGGTATCCTCGACATAAGAGATGAAGCTAATGATATATTTTATTTGTGTATGATATTGCAGAGCAGCAGCATAGAAATACTGAACACTAGTGGGTCGAGTACCGATCCTTGCGGGACTCCGCAAGAGACATTGCAATATGCAGAGGTCCCCTTTTAAAGGCTGTGGCTTTGTATCCCATAAGAATGATATCATTTGTGGTTTGGGCATGCCTCTAACTATAAATTGTTCTCGAAAGGTGTCCTGCCTAGCCAGCGTAAATGAGCAAAAGTCTTCGAGACTTGTTGTGACGATAAAGTGCACACCTCCACGTGGCTGGAAACAAAATTGTTGCAGTATTGTATTTGCTTGTCTATGTTCCCTTAGCGTTTTATTTCTCGGATCTCGGAGATCAGAATGACAGTGGCAACATGGTTCTGGGAAGTGGAACGTGAAAATGAATTTCTGTATTCAGATCCTGAGCAAAATTTTGTATGTTTTTGCAGTATCAGTGCGTGCAGATTTAGATTTTAGTGCATAATCCTGGGAAATCTTAATCACACAGTATCTCTTCTGCTACTTGCTCTATGTCTTTATCGAATATGGTCATGAAACCGGCAAAGCTTGTGGTGGCCCAAGACTTTTGCACAATACAGTGTGTGATGTGATGTTTTTGTCCCACGCAAAAAAATTAAATAAACCAGACTCATTTATGGGTTTTTTTCTTTTTTCGGGTCAGGATCCATTTTGGAAATAAGAGCAGCAAAACAAAAAGGATGGGACATGACATGGAAACAAACAAATCACATATTGCATTTGGCAGGGAATAGCTTAATGATTCATGCCAATTATAGAGCTGAATAAACAAATATAATAACATCCTTACGTAATGTATTCGCTGGCTCAGCTTGTGACTCTTTCCCATTACTTCACTTTCAATGTCTATGTGTCACGTGCATTACCGGCTTCGTATTGCGCGCATGCACATTCATTTTATCAACGTGCACCGAAAGATTCTGTCAGTGCGAAGTTTCGACTCAAAATCAGAAATGCATTACATGTTTGAATAAATTCGGATTAAAATGACTTCCAATTCACGACACGTGATTCCCACGTAGGCGCACGGTGAAAAAAGGCAAGTCGTGCTTGACATCTGCGATCGGCGCCCGTATCGCCTGATAGACAACAAACCCAATCCACATGAGACAGATGCACAAAGCCACGTTCGCCCAAGCATCACTCTTTGCCTCTCTATACCCCCCCCCCACCCCCCACTCTCCCTCCTCGCTCGTTTCTTTCTCTCGGCGACTCTGACATGAAGCGAGAGAATCAAGGTCAGGCCAGTGCGCGTGACTCTGCAGGAGAATGCATTTCCAAAGACTTTGTCTGGACTCAGTGACAGACTCAAGGAATATAGCCTTGTCAAGCTAGTTGATGTATGACCAGTGAAGACACACGTCGCCCCCCCTGCCACTGGCATCCTTAAAGGGAGCCATGGCTGACGACGAGGTGTTTAATTCATGAGTCCGTGTTGATGTCGTTTGAGTGGAGCGGAACCCAATCAAGGCGGCGAACCAAACGAGAAGAGCGAGTGTGAGCGACCCGAGTGAATCAGTATAATTGCAGTGGAAATGAAAACAAGTCCACGTTGTCTTTATTCCAATGAGTTCATGATGTTGCGCACTGGAAAGAGAAGGAGAAAAAAACAAAACAAAAAAACAACAATTTCATTACGGCTCGTGTGCTTCTGCAGGCCACCGACAGAAATGAGCTGCCACCCGACCGTGTTCTGACCGGGGCCGTAATTAATATTTGACTCTAAGGAGCAAGAGGCAGGAAAGCGGTGTCCATTTTTTTGCCCTTCACATTTAAAAAAACAAGAGTAAGAAATAAACAAAAGCGGTACGTCGTGCCTTGAGAGGAAATGAAAATCAGCGTTGTGATTGCCAGCTTGCAAAAATGAATGAATGATGAATATTATCTTTCATTAGTTTGTACTGAATCTTACATGAGACCAATAAATTTGGATCAATTTTTTTTTAACAAATCTCCAAAATTGATCCCAAAACACAGATACACATCAAAGATGTGTTTTTTAAAAAAAAGTCAGCAAATATGCAAATCCGCATTTGCTGAACTGTGCATATGGACTGTAATTTTAAGTTGAGATACCACCAATCGCCACTAGACGGCAGTCTTAGTTGCACTTACACTGGGTCTTATACTGGTGTGTCCTACATTTTTTTTTGGGGGGGTGGGGCGGATTTGGAAATAGTCCCTCAATAATGTTCCAATTTTGAGCGAGTTGATGCTCGTGAAAAAAAAATAATCACAAAACGAGTTCTTGCATTTTCATGTTGCTTTGCTGTCCAGGGGTTTTCCTTGACTGGTAATTTTTTTGCGATCCTTTGCACTGTTGTTTGCTTCTTGGGAGGTGCTTGGTCCTATGTGGCCCTCTCTAACATTTAAGTTGTCTACCGCTGGCCTAGACTTTTTCCAGGTGGGAAAACCTGCGACTACAATGGGCATGAAAGTCTCCACACCCGTGTTCAAATGTCCTGTTTTGTGACCGAAAAGAGATCAAGAGAAATCACTTCTAAACTTTTTCCACTCTATAATTTCTACAGTACAGTGAATTTTCGAGAGAGTGAGTAAAGCTACGCAGCTGCAGTAATGTGGTTGCAAAAGTGTGCACACCCTCTGACAAGTGTGGATGTGTTCAGGATGAACCAACCACATTCGACATCAAGTTAAATGGGAGTCGCCTAACAGCTGCCACCATTTCAAGTGCCTCTTATCAACCCTCCCGAAAGTTCGGGTCTTTTAGTCAGCTTTTCCGAATTTTTTTGGTTTGTTTGTTTGTTTTGTTTTTGTTTTTGTTTTTTTTGCTTATTGCATCAGCCTGAAATTCTTGTCATAATTCTCTCTACCTTCCCAAAGCCCTCAAGTCCAGCTGAAGAAAAATAGCCAGAAGGCATGATACCACCACGACGCTTTACAAACGATGTGGTTCTTTTGGTGAGGCAGTGTTTTTGGCAACAAACATACTTTTTGGAATTCTGACCAAAAAGTTCATCTTTCGTCTTATCACCCAAACACATGTTGGATAAAATGTGTTATGGTCAGATGAAAGTTTTGGAGTTGGATAAGGTTTCAAGTAACTGTGGTGGGTGGAAAATGTTTTGAAAATATTGATCTTGATCTCCTTTTTTTTTTTTGTTTTTAACGTCACAAAAGCCTGGCATGGTGCGAGTAAACTTTTTATGTCCACTGTGAGTTGGTCAGTAGCCTACTCTTTGTGACCAAACGAAACGAATGCAGTCGTAGAATATTCATACACACATTTCAAGGGCATAAATACAACACAAACAAATATCTTGACGCCTTTAGTTCTCTTGCAAGTTGTAGCGACTCGTTCACTGCGCGCAGAGCTCACGGCGGTAGACCGTAGAAACCTGAGAACAGCCCTGTAACGGTGATGCAATGCTCTATTGCAACGCTCAACTTCCCGAAAGTTCGTTTGGCAACGTGACAGCTTTTGCCACGTCGAGTCCTGCTTGCGTCACTTTAAATTGTCACTTGGCATGGTCAACTCTTGAACTTGGAAGTACTTTTGCTGAGAAAGAGAAGCGAACGAGCATGCTCAATCAGGACAAAACCTTTGCATGACAGTATCGTCACGCTTGATGAGACGTTACGGCTTTCTGCGTCCCCGTGCGGCTTTCGTGACCTCAGCGCCGCGTCAATTAAGAACCATTTCGACATGTAACCCGGAAAGCGGTTTGAACATGCTCCTTTTGAATAACCATTCACCGTAATTAACACTGACCCACCGGACTGGAGAGCCGAAGGCGACAACAGCAACGCCCGCACGAACAACGGACGTCATTTTAGGCCCTTTTTGATCTATCAGTGTGCAGGTTGAAATGAGTCGTCGAGCGTCAGTCCGGGGAGTCGAGGCCCTTCGAGATCTAACAGCTTGACTCATTCCATTGCTGTTATGAATTAAATATATTCAATCTCCGTCTTCCGTTGGCACGACAATGAACCCACCTCGGCCTGCTGACAGTCGCTCCCTGTGCCGCGCTTCCAACCTCCAAACTCCCGTGTCAGTTTACCAATCTCATTTTCACTTGCTTGTGCAAATAAGTGTTGAGGGTATCATGTGTGAGTGGGCATGTTGCTCCTTCCCGGTGATTTGAACAATTGTACAAAGTGAGTCGTGGTGTAACTAAAAAAAAACAAACAAAAAACAAAAACATTTGAATCGTAAAATTGGTTTTGGTTGAAAAGATGTGAGTGCATCAAATTTAACTGAATCGTATCATTGCATTTTAAAATGCAGTCCTTGGAAAAAATAATAAACAAATAAAAAAAATCTATCTATCTATCTATATCTATATACACACACACACACACACACACACGGCGTCACATATCGGATACCGTCACACAACACTGCAAAAGCTGACAGCACTTCCTCAGCTCTCAGGACGACCTCACTCCCAGCAGGGTCACGTACGCCAACGACTTGGGGCCACGCCTCCGCGGGCCATCTGGCGCGGCGCGGCGCCCCGCTGCGAGCCAGTTGAGCCGTACCGAGTGGCATATTTCTGACGTTGGCGTTTAGCGTACACTTGGGGGATTATCTCGCGGAGCGCGCTTCCACATCGGCGGAATCCCACCTGGCTGCCGCTTTCCATTCACGACAATCGAATCTGCTGTGCCAGATTGCATCATTTTACACACAAGATGCATGAAGCTGCCATGGAATTAGGGAGACATGCCAACTAGCTAGAACAACATGACCATTCATGATATCCTTGTGCAATATCAAAATTATTGTCGTGGACTATCTTTAAAAAATAACAATAGGGATCAGGCGATACATGATATGAACGGGAGATGGGCAATGGTCACACCAGATCAACACTTTATTCGGAATGAAATGTTTACTTTAAAACGAAATGCTATCGGTTTGATGTTTTTCTGTTATGCGAGGCTGCAGAGGCGTGCCCGGGTTTGTGGCTCATGATTGACACGTCACATGATAAACCCTCTTTCTGTGATTGGTTGTGTTTTCGTGTACTCATAATATGTGTCAAATTCAAGGTACAACACAGCGCCAGGGACGGGTATTTTTTTTTTCCACTTGATTGTATTTTTGTTCTACTACTCATAATGACTGTTTTAGCAAATGTGACAGTTGCACACTCACCATTTCGCTGCTATTATTTTGTAAACATTGAATTTTCACTTGAGTCAAATTGTACTCAAGTAAATTATTTTTACTTGAGTACAATTTTTGGCTTCTCATTATCTTAACATCGGACGTTATGAAATTGTGCTTTTACTCAGTACTTTATTGTTTTTTTTTATTAAATAGTTACTCATGTAACTCTTTGGAAGACGACTTTTTTCCTTTAGCGGAGTCATATTACAATTAAGTCACCATAATTTCACTCGAGTGCAATTTTAGGTGACACTACCCATCTCCGGTTACATTCACGTGCAGGTTCGTCGCACAGTAACGCTGTCTCAGGTGCTGAAATATGTTTTTTTTTCTGTACCAGTAGGGGGGGATGTAGAGCTAAAGATTGGATAGCATCAGACCAGTGCCACCCATGTATGTTTATCTCTATATATCATGAGAGTGGGTGTCAATAAATCAATAGATCCATATGTGTTTTAAATACACTCCATGACGCAATCGTCATCTTATTTATGCGACGATATAAACTATCTTCCGACTTTTCAGGCCCATTTGGTACGTTTTGACAACACCCCCCCCCCCCCCACACACTCTTTTCTTTTCTCTGTGCCTTCATGCGGAGCATGATCCCTGTGAGGAGGCTCCAGGTCCCAGAGTGCAGGCCTGGCCGACCGCCCGTCTCCTTTCGCATGCAGGTGCGTG
>NW_017805798.1:1764467-1765070 GCF_001891065.2 Hippocampus comes
CCGCCGTCCTCCTTTCGCATGCGGGTGCGTGCCTGCCTTGTGTCCGATCCGCATCAATTCGCCTCACGTCCCCCCACCCCCAACCCCCCCCTTTCCCATGCAAGCCAGCCACCCACCGGCAAGCCAGCGAGCCCGCCAAACCCACCCACCCGCTCCACATCAAACATTCATCAGCGAGCATGCAGCACCGCGCAGCAAGACATGTCTGTGTGAATAAGCAATTAAGTGTCACATTCACTCTTAAAATGGACTCTGCGTGAAAAACAATGTCTGCGCTTCCGTGAGGGATTATGACTCTAAAAATAGCTCGAGGGCTCGAGGGAAACCAGGCAGAAAAGGCAGTTAAGAATGCAACTTTTTTTTTCCTTCCTTCTTCTTCTTCTTTTTCTTCTTCTTCTTCTCGTGCAATGAAAAATGTTTTGAGATGATCGGAAGGACATTTTAGGAGCGTGATACGGACACATAAAACATTTATCTCTGAATTCTCTCCATCTTCCTCTCTTTCTTTTTCTCCTCCCACCTCCTCCACGCAGCCCCGCCCTTCCTCCTCGCCGCCCCCCTCCCGCACTCCCTCTCAGCTTTCCCCCCCTCCCGCCCCCCTCC
>NW_017805798.1:1765171-1782183 GCF_001891065.2 Hippocampus comes
GCACCATCCATGCGCATCCACACACTTTCGACTTGGAAACTACAGGATTGGACAAGAGGATACGTGCTTTTAAAAAACATGGATTCGATCTTGTGTTTGCGCCTTTGCCGCTGATTCGACTTTTTCTTCTTCCATTTTTTTTTTTGTTGTGTTTGTTGTGTGTGTCTGTGTGAGTGTGCTGCGTGTCAATGTGGACCTCGGAGCTGTTTTGACGCCCTATATTTCGGCGTCGACTGGTGTCTCGAGCGCGCCGATCCTAAACTGGATGTTTATCCCGGACTCTTTCCGTCAAGTCGCCCGCATGACCGAGCTCGGGTGCGGGCACAGAGCGGGCTGCCCACTCGGGAAGAGCCGCGGCTAAAGTTTGCAGGGGCTGGCCGTTCCCACCTCCGGATTGCCGATCTGTCTGGATTTACGCACCTTCCAGTAACACCATTAACACCCCGCCTCAAACCATGAAGACCATTATTGCTGATGGTGAGTATTGACACAGGGTCGTGAGTTAAGTTTACACATAAAACAGACGTGATGGATAACTGCGCACTGGGGCCATTCGGGTTCATTTAGGGGGTTGTTTAATAATTTCTGATGAATGGGGGGGTTAACTCGTGATGTGAATGCATTTCATTTCCCTATTCGGAGTGACTGCAGTCTGCGTGTGTGATGGAACAATTTAACCAGGGCGCGCACCTACCTGGAAGCTCTCGCCTCCTCCCCTATGATGAAATTTGCAGACAGTCCACTTGGCGGCTCAGTAGCACCACGCAGTGCATGAGCCTCAACCGCCCCCCCCCATCCCCCCCACACACACTTTGATAATTGGATTTTTTTTTTGTTTGTTTGTTTGCGTGTGTCCTCGTCCCACTGTAGAGTGAACCCAATAGAGTGACAGGAAATTGACTCTTGCCAGCTTTCGTCCGGGTTCGATTCTTGAGCAATTCTAACACGGCTTGCCCTTCCCCAGTCCAGTCCCACCGGAAATGACCAACAACCTCAGTTTTTGGCAGCCAGACGGAGGGTGCATGCTGGGAGGAGGATGCACCTGCCCTCGTGTGGTTGTGTTTTGCTGTTCACGCAGAAAATGTCACATTCTGTACAGTGCCAGCATCACAACTCATTTTTACTTCCATCGGGTGTTTTTTCAAAGACATAGTTCGAGTTTATTTTTATTTTATTTTATTTTTTTTTTTGACCTGTTAAGTCCTCTATGCTGGCAGTGAATTCAAATTACTTCACAATTCGCAGCAGTTTGGCAGATGGTGAACGATTCTTCCAAAATAAATAAATACAATAAAGAGTGGCTTCAAACTGTTTGTTGCTACTCCCAGTTGAAGTTTGCTGTCAAACTAAACCCACAGCAAAGCCGATATATATATATATAAAATCACATTTGTTCATATGGTCCCCCATAGAAGGAGCAGCAACACAATGTCCACTGAACTGAAAAAAAGGGCAAAAACTGTTTGATTCTTGATGCTTTCTTCAATTACTTTACGACATTATGTATTTGTAAAGTATAGTCACATAGAGTGCTATTTTTAATGTTTTCTTAGGGGGGGGCTGGAACAGATTAATCCAATTTCCATTCATCTCAATGTGGAAAGATGATTTCAGTCTTTTGAGTCATGAGCGAGAACAGAATGAACTTGCATTTTCCCATTGTATGCGGCCACACTGCCCCACCCTGAGTCACACACGTTCACACACACAAAAGCACGCGCATGCACGCGCACACACACTGACAGGGCTTACGCATGTTATACCCACTCCTCTTCACGCTGCTCATTACGTTCCTAAAACTGCAGGATTACGGGAAGAAAGCCGCAGATTATGGTAGGTCCATCTTTGCATTTCCCATCCAGATAAATCAAAGTGGCACTCCTACTTGTGCATTCTCTTTGAGAAGTCACCCCCCCCCATGTTATACATATGCATTTGCAGACCCTTTTTTCTGGCACTACCTCCCACAGACCCCCATTTTTTTTTCATCGCTTTGCAGGCGAGATGTACAGTAGAATAGGAATGAAGTCGTCGGGCCACATGGATACTGTGACACATGATAATGACGTTGTAAGTGGAAGAATAAATATTTAAAACGCTTCTGGGCATGAGTTGTGATCAACTGCAGCACTTTATGAGTGTTTTCATTTTGTGTTTGTGTGTCTGACGGTTTATCCCGAGTAACAAAGTACCTTAGTGACGGTGGCGCTCCTTGCCCACATGTGAGGGCATTCCAGTACCTTAACAGCTCCATTTTTTAAATTTAACTTCTCTCAGTGGCATTTGAAATTTGTTTGTAACTCAAAGTCAAAAGAAAAAAAAGCAACCAGGCAACAGCGCTTAACTTGGAAATTTAAGTTGGGAATTTTTTTTTGAAACAACACAAATATAACCAGTCTGCTTTCTTAGATAGACGACCACCAAATCTGAGAACATTTACTGTTGAGAGGCTGAATTTATAATGAAACAAGTTAAAAAAAAAAGGAATAATTGATTAGTTGTCAATTAACTATTGCATCTCTCTCTCTCATATATATATATATATATACAGCCATCTCGTTACCTCTGCGTCCCGCGTCCTAGATGCATAATTTTCCCGCAGGATGCAATTGTTTCTGTCAGTCAGATTGTGGTCGGACTTAAATTCAACCCCAACCAAATTGGAATCATCTGATCAATGCCTGAGTGGCAAAGCTGTTGCTCATGGCTGTTTCTTTTTTTTTTTTTTTTTTAAACTCCCTGGCAAAAAAAAAAAAAGAAACAAAGTGCCCAAATGAGTGGCTAAAACCATTATGGTGGGACGGAACGCTTTCCCTTTCAGCACTTACAAAGCCGCGAGAAAGTCAGGCTTATTGTCTCTCTTTAATGAGTTAACCGTTTGTTTGTTGTGGCAGTGCCAAAAAAGCGGTGCCCTATTTTTAGGAAATAGGCCACAGGATGCAGCATCTGAGGTGGAGAGATAATTGTCGGGGACTTATCACGGCGCAAAGAAAACGAGGACAGGCGCAGATCGAATAACAATGGCTGATTTGCATAGCAGCATTAGGTGGGATCAAACACGGTGCCTTAAACTGGCAATGAAAGGCGACATCTTCCGCAACCCTGAGCGGAAACGTGAAATTGATCCATCGGCGTGTTTGGGTGGGCGTGCGCATAAAGAGCAGAAAAGGGGGTTTGTTTATGTGCTGTGTGTGTGTGTGTGTGTGTGTGTGTGTGTGTGCGTTCATTCAAAAGCACGTCTGAAGCCAGTCAGGAAATTGGAATGCTTGACGGTTATCAGATTTGGTCTTCTGCTTCGTGTCTTTCACACGCCGCAAATGAGAGAAGTACCGTATTTTCCGCACTAAAAGGCGCACCTGGAAGCCTTCCATTTTCTTCAAAGCTCACAGCGCGCCTTAAAATGGATGTGTCATTACGGTCATATTTCGGCCCCCAAAATGGCTCCTTGCTCGAGACATGCTGACAACGAGGAGTTCAAACTTAAGGCGATCGGGTTACGCAGTTGAACACGGAAATAGAGCAGCGGCAAGCGAGTTCAACGTTAACAAGTCAACGTTCTAACTTGCTGTTGGTTAAGTGAACTGTGTCGCTGCTTTATTCAAAAAGTTTTACTGACATCTGATCGTTATTTCTGTTGGCGTTTCCTTGAGCGTAGCTCCATCTAGTGGATGCATTGTAGATTGCGTCTTATAATGCGGTGAGCCCAATATATGAAAAAAAAAGACAAAATAGGCCATTCGTTGAAGGTGCGCCTCATAATCCAGTGCGCCTTTTAGTGCGGTATGTTGTATATTCATTTCACCGCAATGTCATTGAGAAGGAATTTGCTGGGGTCCAATTTGGACGAGGCATCGGCAGAGAGCTATACGACTGATATATCGGAGCCAAACGACTGGAATATGTTCTGTTGCTCCGAGTGTCGTTAGTCAATGCCGCTGACTTATTGATCACACTGCCAAGTGCTGAGATTTCTGGTTTTAATATCCACTCCTTGTCGCACTTAGCCAACCGAGACCAAGACCTCCGCAGATTTCATGACCACTAGTTGTGCTCTGTTTGTCATTTCAGCGCAACGTGCCCGAGTGCTGATTCCGCCGTTTCGTTTTGCGGTTTCGTTTTTACTTTCTACACCTGTTACCTAAATCCAGCCCATCACATGGTTTCCTAGCGTATTTATTTTGCAGCAAGGTTAAAACTAACCCCGACGAGGAATTTTAAATGTGGAAAAGTCCCTTTTGAATAATGCTGAAGTACTTTTCTTTGCCCATTAGACTGTCAAATGAATTAGAAACATCTCTTTGTTAACCTTTCAGCATCTCTCATGAACATTTTTTTTTTTTGGCAACACCTAACCAGCATTTCTGGAAAAAAACTAAATCGATGACTGCAAGCCAAAGCATAACCCGAAGTTTGCCTGCACGTGGAGTCAGCCACTCGTAAAACTTGGTCCACTGAACGCCCCATTTCACACCGTTAAGCAAAATAAAAAAATAATCGGCCCCTCAATGTAGTGTCCTTATCCCACGATAAAATACCAAGTGCCCCACAAAAAAACAAACAAACAAAAAACCCCCAAAAAACTTATGCTAGTTACATTGCAACATCATCATGACATGCCGTCATGTGACCCTGTTGATTTCTGCGGTCAGTTGCAGATGCATTCCACGTGTCTGAAAGGCATTGTCCTCTTCATGAAAACAAAAATCGAGGATGAAGATGTCAGTGCTTTGTGCAACAAACAGCGGCTTGGCGCCATTAACGTTAACGTCTCGGTGATGGACTGCAGCAGGCGGAGGCGGATCTGAGATGTTCACCGCATCCCGATGTGCGCCGTCCGTCAGGGAATTCTGTTAATTAGCTGCACCCTTTATGTAGTGCCGGTCCGCTTTACATGTGCGAGCGAGGCTGTCGAAGTCATTTTCCATTCCGAGCCGCGTCAGCGTTCGAGTCGCCCTCGGTGGGGCAGTTGCGAGTGTGAAACTGTGTACATGTCTCCATATATCTTCATTCTATTCCCCCCCCCCCGCTCCCCCCACATTAGATCAATATCGGTTTTACGAACAATCCGATGAATACTGAAACTAGTTTTGACCCAATGAAAAAAACAAGCAGATATTTAAGAATACAGTGCAACTGTTAAAAAGCACTCTGTCCAACAAAAAGGACCAATATGCAAATTTTTGGGTTGCATTGGCCAACCCGATGAAGTTACGAGTTGGCAGAAAAAGAAACGACTGCACTCAGGTAGGCTATAAATAATTGTGATGAGATTGCAATTTGGTGCTTCCAGCTGCTTTTCAAGGTGGCGATATCAATTGTCTTCTGGTTGTCGTTGAGCTTTAAAAGTGCAGATGTGGCTATTTCATTGAGCTCAATTCATTCTTTTTTTTCAAGAATTGTGACTGCAAAAATGACATCACGATCAATCTAAATTGAAAAAAAAAAAAAAAAATGAAAAATAACCATCAACAAAAGAAATACTGTCAGGTTTTCCGGAAAGGTTCCGCACAGATTTGGGATTCCACAAATGTAGACACAGATAAGAGTTTTGGCAAAAAAAAAAAAAAAAAAAAATGAAAAATAACCATCAACAAAAGAAATACTGTCAGGTTTTCCGGAAAGGTTCCGCACAGATTTGGGATTCCACAAATGTAGACACAGATAAGAGTTTTGGCAAAAAAAAAAAAAAAAAAAAATGAAAAATAACCATCAACAAAAGAAATACTGTCAGGTTTTCCGGAAAGGTTCCGCACAGATTTGGGATTCCACAAATGTAGACACAGATAAGAGTTTTGGCAAAAAAAAAAAAAAAAAAAAATGAAAAATAACCATCAACAAAAGAAATACTGTCAGGTTTTCCGGAAAGGTTCCGCACAGATTTGGGATTCCACAAATGTAGACACAGATAAGAGTTTTGGCAAAAAAAAAAAAAAAAAAAAATGAAAAATAACCATCAACAAAAGAAATACTGTCAGGTTTTCCGGAAAGGTTCCGCACAGATTTGGGATTCCACAAATGTAGACACAGATAAGAGTTTTGGCAAAAAAAAAAAAAAAAAAAAATGAAAAATAACCATCAACAAAAGAAATACTGTCAGGTTTTCCGGAAAGGTTCCGCACAGATTTGGGATTCCACAAATGTAGACACAGATAAGAGTTTTGGCAAAAAAAAAAAAAAAAAAAAATGAAAAATAACCATCAACAAAAGAAATACTGTCAGGTTTTCCGGAAAGGTTCCGCACAGATTTGGGATTCCACAAATGTAGACACAGATAAGAGTTTTGGCAAAAAAAAAAAAAAAAAAAAATGAAAAATAACCATCAACAAAAGAAATACTGTCAGGTTTTCCGGAAAGGTTCCGCACAGATTTGGGATTCCACAAATGTAGACACAGATAAGAGTTTTGGCAAAAAAAAAAAAAAAAAAAAATGAAAAATAACCATCAACAAAAGAAATACTGTCAGGTTTTCCGGAAAGGTTCCGCACAGATTTGGGATTCCACAAATGTAGACACAGATAAGAGTTTTGGCAAAAAAAAAAAAAAAAAAAAATGAAAAATAACCATCAACAAAAGAAATACTGTCAGGTTTTCCGGAAAGGTTCCGCACAGATTTGGGATTCCACAAATGTAGACACAGATAAGAGTTTTGGCAAAAAAAAAAAAAAAAAAAAAAATGAAAAATAACCATCAACAAAAGAAATACTGTCAGGTTTTCCGGAAAGGTTCCGCACAGATTTGGGATTCCACAAATGTAGACACAGATAAGAGTTTTGGCAAAAAAAAAAAAAAAAAAAAAAAATGCAGGACCGAGAGAGTACATTTGTTCTCATCTATACGAGGAATCACAAGTTCCCAATTTCCTTTGGCAGACAAGTGTATGCATGAGAAAACGCGTGTTTGTTTTGTTCCAGAGAAAGCAAAGCGAAACCTTCCAGGGTCGATGAAATGTTAGTTGCAACAAAACGCCGTTTCTCTGCTGACTTGACTTGAGGATGGCGCAATCGCTGATTTAATATGTTGCATCTTCACCACGGATGAAGTCTCATGGAGGATTTCTTCGTCTATTTACAAAAATCTACAGTGACACTGTATCGTAATCCTTTTAAAGGTGCTTACGCATGACAGAGCGGGTCAAGCCTCTCGGTGTGCCTGAGAGCAGCCTTTCAAAGTGCAAGCATAAAATGTGCAGCGGCGACCGAGATGAGGTAAGCATTACTGTCTGAGCCGGCGCGGGGCACCGAAGCCCGCTCGCTGCCGGAGAAAAGGCATCCATCCTCTCGCATTGCCGTGATGCTACACGGCGGCGCTTTTGAAGGTGTGCAAACAAATCGCCCATTTGTCATGTCGCTGTGTCGCGTCGCTCCACTTTGTGTCCATTTCTCTGTCACTGTGTTCCATGGAAGTTGCGCGCTTGTTGCGAGTCCAGCTGCAAATGTGCAGCGCTGCGCTGCTGCCTGCACGCCGACGACACTGATTACGGGCCCAGTGGAGTAGGCTGACTGATGGCCTGGTAAATTGTTAATCAGACAGAAGCAGAAGCGCTTCTTAAATTAGAAGCGCGTGTCAAAGTGGGGCCCGAGCAGATTTTAGCAAGCAGGGGCGCCACATTGATTGATAAATGAATGGATTGATGGAGAGAAATTGCTTTGTTTTGTTCTTTTCTGCTCATGGAAATCGCATATTTGCGTGGCCGCTGGTTGCTAGGCAGAATTCAATCACCTACAGCCATTTGCTTCCTTTTCCCCTCCCTCAAAACACAAAAAAAAAAAAACCCTGGCAGTCGTGCTCACTCTTCTGCTTTTCTGGGGAGAGAGCTTCACCGCCCCATTCGCCAGAGAAACCACAATGGCAGATGGGTGATATGGGTTGATGGATGGGCGCATATTTAGATGGATAAATGATGGACAGACGGAAACACTGACTTACACAAAAGGAAGATAAATAATAGAGCGCTTGATGGGTAGATGGATAGATGATGGGATGATGAATGGCTATGAGATAGACAAGAGAAAAATGGACAGAAAGATTCAGCTCACAGAAACACGTGCATTTGGTCAGGGATGGCCAACTGGTGGCTTGGCCCGCTCGAAATTTGGGAGATTTTTTTCCCTTTTTTTAAAATAACCATACATGGATTCTTTTTTGATATTTTGTTTCTTTGTGATTTTTGTTTCTTTTTTTGGTGGGGGGGGGGCGTTTTTCGTGGAAAATTTAGATTGAAACTATGAGCGTATAGAACTTTTGGGTCTTTAATTATACATGGATGATGAGCTATATTCAATACATGTTTACGACAAAAAATAAAATCGGGTGACATGGGGAAAATAATTGCAGAAACAATGGGGAAAAAAAGATATCTAAAAAAAAAAAGGCTGGGAATATGCAAAGCCACAGGTGCTGACTGCAAGCATGCGGAGGTTGACTGTCATTTTAAGTTGTAATTCCGCCATTCACCACTAGATGACAGACATGACACGACTCTGATTAGACTGAATATTCTTTTTCCCCCCAATTTGGAATGACAGATAGGACAAACATAGTACCTCAAAAATATCATCATATCATCATACCCCCCCCACACCCGAGTAGCACTGATGAAAAATTGCTTGAAGTTGCCCATCTCGGCATTAGATGCTATTCTTGCCTTCATTGAAAAAAACGCTCTTAAGGGCCATTTCTTTGCCTTGCGTACACTAGTGCTGCGCTTTTAATCTGAAGGGCAAACATTGCACACTTGATTCCAGAGGTTGCATAATTTAGTGGGGATTTTAAAACGGAATTTGATAGTGTCGAGCGGGTGGGAAGCACTTTGAGAGGAAGTCAGAGAACAAACGGTTTGAATAGGTAACAAACCATTCTTGCTCCACGTTGGCAAATTTATCTCGAAATAACACATTTTATTGAATTCTGAAAGTAAGTCTCACTTAAAATTGTAAAACTGAGCGACCTTGTGCGAATATCTGGCGGAGACAAGTAAAAATTCATTTTGCATTCATATCTTTGATGTGAAGCAATGTCAGAAAAGCTACAAGCAATTCCATTCCAAATATTCAGTGGCTTTGGAGAATTAGCTTGTGCAGGTTGGATGTGCCTTTTATTTTATTTATTTATTTAAATCAGCTCTCTCTAAATCAAGACATAAAAGGCTTTTTTCGCGAGTAGAGAATCCTAAAACTTTTCGAAGATGAGGTTTAATCGACCTTTTAAATATTGCCAAGGATTTTATTGAGCATGCTCGGCATTCAGTCCCATCTACGGCAAGGCGACATGACTTGGACGCCCATTTTCTTTTCTTCCAGGCCAGTGTGAGACATTTCATCACTTCTGTCTGGTGCGGAATGAGAAACAGACTTGTCTCGGAGCAGGAGATGATCATTCGGAGCTGGCTTATATATCCATCCATCCAACCATTCAATCATTTTTTGATCCGCTTCATCCTCACAAGGGTCGCGGGGCGTGCTGGAGCCTGTCCCAGCTGTCTTAGGGACACCCAGAAACGGTTGCCAGCCAATCGCAGGGCACACAGAGACGAACAACCATCCGCGCTCACACTCACACCTCGGGACAATTTAGAGTATTCAATCGGCCTGCCATGCATGTTTTTTGGAACGTGGGAGGAAACCGGAGTACCCGGAGAAAACCCCATGCATCACTTTCCGTGATGCATGTGAATCCATGTTGTAAATATTCGTCCGACCGCTTTTTTTTTTTTTGCTCGACATAGTTAGCATGTATTAAAAAAATTCTAAAAAAAAAAAATCACACGACGTACTATCGCAAGAGTCATACGTTGACGACTGAGCGAATTAAATTTCCCGCAGCACTGATTGGACAAACAATGTAATGTGATCATCTGCAGCCAGTGATGGCCACGTGGGCGTATCATAACTAACTGACATGTTGAGTCGGGTATGTCTTAACCTCCATGGCAGAGGCTTCGTCGAACCCCTGAGACCGATTCACCGAACCACTGGGGTGGGGTTCGATCGAACCATTGATTCGATATATACGCCGCGAGAGCTGCAACTGAAATTGTCGCAGAGTAAAATCCCTCCAGATAAAATACTTATAAGTGAAATTCAAAGCAGTGAGTGTGCCTCGGAAAAAAAAAAAAAAGTATAATTTGTATCCCCTGGAGAGATGAAAAGTTAAAAAAAAAAAAAAGAAAGAAAAAAGCAGTGAGTCATTCAGGGGAAATAGGGCGTCACTTACTGGATCAGGAGGAATTGATCTGTTGATCTTTAAACAGGAGTTCAGCAAATTTCTACCCGCACGTGTCACATCCTTCCATACACAAATCAATACCAGGTTGTTGAAAATGCATCATCTGTCACGGCCGCGGCGACACAACTGGCCCGCGTGGTGCCACGTTCAGGAGCTCTGACGTGAATCGAGTTTTGCTCTCGGAGGAGCGGTCGGATTAAAATGCAAATCGGAGGCGTGAACGCCGCTCTTCCTTCCGATGTCGCGGCGGATTGTCTGACGACGACATTCCTCATGACTTTTCACCGATGTCACGTCTCGCTTCTTCCTCTCACCTCGGTGATCCCTCGCCCTCTCAATCCGTCGTTTCCTCCGCGGCGCACGGCCCCCGTCACTCATTTTCTTGTCTGCACTAGTCGGTATAAATGCCGAGATTCCCTCGTGTCGCTACCGGGCCGCGGCAAATGGCTTCATCTGTATGTGGATTACAACAAGCGACCTGGCCGAGGCCAGTCCTTGCGGACTGAACCACCGCTGCCCAATTTTTCATTATTTGTCTCCATGCGTCCCAAAATATGTTTTGTTTCTCAGCCAGAAATAGATCGGACATATTTATTACTTTGTCTCTCTCCCAAATTGGTTGTTATCCCTTGAGTTGGCTTTTGTACCTTAAAATTGCTTCCATCATTTTAATTGTCAGGCACAGACTCAACGATTTGGTCTACGTTTTTAATGGCATGAGCAAATGACATTCACGTCCATGAAGTGAAGCGCGTCTAAGTCAATTGTTCGAGATTATCATGCCGCAACAATTCTTTTTGAAGTAAAATGTGTGTTGAGGCAATCCAAAACAAAATAATGAAACACGTCTCCCCTTCGGTGCACGTCTTGTCACTTTCTGGAAAAGTAAAAAATAACAAACTGCTGAAAATATCATCAATGAAAAGTAAACAATTCATCAATCATGCATGTCTTGAGTTAAGAAAGAAGCCACCTTGTTCGCAATCCTGGTTTTGTTTGCAAGTTTTTATGCAAGAGACCGCAGCAGTTTATACAAGAGAAACCTGAAACCACTTTATCGGTCTCATCGCGCTAGTATCAATCAAAAATTAATACCGCCCTTGCGATCGATATCATCGACATTCGGATCGATCCGCTCACCACAACGAAACCTTGAAATTCTTCCCGCTGCGTCCACTGTTGGTCTGCTTGCGTTCGACGGAGGAGTCCAAGTGTGGAATCCGAATTCTCGTGGGCTGCTTTCGGTTTTCACGATCATCATCTGAAGAAATAATTGAGCTGATGAGGAGAGAAGGAAGGAAGGAAGGAAGGAAGAAAAAGGAAATGTCTGTGTTGCTCCTCAAAATTGTTCTCTCACGCCCGTACGCGTTGTCTGGTAAAAGCTCCCAAATCATTACGCCAATTATTCCAGCGAGGGAGATGAGCGCAACCGACACTCCGTCTATGAGCTGTAAACAAATGATGATGAAGGTTCCTTTGCGATTGCCTGCGTGAGAAAACCAGTTCTTGATCGTCTCACTGCGGCGTCCCGGGACCGGCGCCAGAAATTGAGTTGTTGACAGACGTTAGCGCTTTGACAGATCACCTCTTATCCCCTCCGCCCCCAACAAAGGTGTTGAGGTTTCCTGACATGATTTTTTAATGAGTCAAACGACCGGTGGCGTGTTTCAATTTATTGCATTTTTTCAACTCATTTGTCGGCTGCAAATTTCCGGTGGGTTTTCCATAAATCCTTCAGTGGTCTACCCGCAAGTAAATGACAGGTTGTGTCCCCCCCCGTATATATAAATAAATACAGAGGTGGGTCTGAAAATGGTTGGTACTGAATGAAGAACAACTTCCTGTCTGTGGGCCCTTCATAAAGGCTAATCAATGACACCAATGAGCAACCATTACAGCATTAAACTGTCTGGAAAACTTGCCTGAGTTATGAGCGCCCCTCCTGCCCATAACCACATTCCACACCGGAGTAGTCGTTCGTCTTCCATTAAAAGCGAGCGGCCACGTGGGTCAAGACGTACGCATTCGGAAATTCGAGGAGGTCACTTGTGGTCCGGCGTTTCCCGTCAATGGATTCCGTCTGCACACAAGCCATTAATAGAAACCTTTTATTTCCAAAGCGTAGTGCATTAGGAACCATCTGCATTAGTCGCACCTAGTCTGAGAGCGCTGCAAGTCACCGCCGAGCCTCAAAGCATGACTCAGCGAGAGAGCGCGAGAGCGGTGAACGTTATTCAGGATGAGCACAGGACATCTTTTAGTGGCACCATGGTCGTGTGCTGGAGGAATCATTGAACCCATGTTGGCATTGACCGCTCAATGTGTGAAATGATCAAGCTTCTGGGCCCATCAGAATCCTGAAGGGACTCTCCTGAGGTTCGTCTTGCTGACCCGAAGGTCATTGAAACCATTATTTGGGTCGCACATGGTTAACCCTCCTCCGTGATCCCATGATCCATCTTTTTTTTTTTAGATTTCTACACGTGTCAAATGAAAAAATGGACTGCAACACATTTAAAAATTTTTATTTTCTTATGTCACTTTTAGTGAATTACAGTCATCTCAAACAATAAAACCCAGCAGGCACCATCTCGGCACGGTTCCTCAGCATCCATGTCATTCCCAATGTCGATCAGTGTCGTCTTCCAAATCCATTTTTCTCAAGCGGCACAATGATTCGATTTGGGTGATACAGGATCGGCGAAAAAGATGCAGGATTGGTTGAGTGCAAAGTCCTTAAACAGGAATCGGCGCATCTCCAATATTACTACTTTCACGAACCCCCCCCTCGCAAAAAAACCCCCAAAAAAAAACCAAAACCATCTTTTTGAGTTGCCAAAGAGCCCATCTTCGAGTTAGTATTACGTATACTATATTTATGATAATCAATGGCTAATTTAATAATTTTTAAAAATGCTATTTTGTTTTGCTATTATTAAAATGAATAAAAAAAAATGGTCCAAACATGGCAGCAGCATCCGCAGTTCACACGATTGCCCAACCAGTAAAAAAAAGTAATAAAATAATAATAATAATAATAACAACAATACTTCACAAAAGCAGACTACTGTGGTTACATCTGCTTTTCACACTCTTCTTGAAAGGTCTTGGCGCCATTTGTGATGCAATAATAAATAAAAGGACAAACTGACTTAGCAATATAACGGGCATAAATGATTCCGCTGCAAACTTCACCTTCGTGGCTGATGTCTCCATTTTGCAACGAACCGTTTCACAATCCATTTTCAACAAAACAGGCTTACTCAAATGTCTCTCATCTATTCCCTGTCATTTTCGTGTCAAATGTAAACACCTCCGCTTTCAATTTTGAGGCAACACAGTTCCACGCTGCTGCCAAGGCAAAAGGCGGCGGGCGTTTTAACAACACTTTGCGGACAGTTAAGCGCTCAAAAATGATTTGCTCTCGAGCTATTTTCAACATTTTAAATTGGTTTGTAATGCGTGAAAATAATCGACGACGCAGGTAAAAAAGGAAGAAAAAAAAAACGTCATTGACCATATTTGGACATTGTGGGTTCCTGCCCGACAGCAACAATATATTTCTTCATTACATGTGCAGGGTGAACATGATTAGCTTTAGCGGGAAAAGCAGCCAAGACAAATGGGACAAACAAAACGCAGCATCACTGTTGCCCCATGTGCTGTTTACATTTCCGTTTTGTTTTTTTTTTTGGTTACATTTTATGACGGTAACATTTCAACAATATTCAAGAATCACTTAGGATGCTTCTCAAGCACGTTTTATGCGCCCCATTTCTTCCTTTGCGCATATTCTGACATCTGCCATGATTGTCATATCATATCGAGCCGTTCTGTCATTTCCACCTCGACCACAAAATGGTCTCAAGCTCACTCGGCCCAATGCAAGTGTTTCATTTTTTTCCTTTCTTTGTTGCGACAAGAGGCGGCTCAGAGTGCTTCTTTTTCTTCCCCCACTTATAATTGTCCATAGAGAACTTTTATTGGTACTCGTCGGCGATACATTTTCCAACGGATCATCATTTCTTCACTTTCTTTTTTTTTTGCATAATCGAGTCTCTTCAAAAGAAATCGTCTGTCAATAGTGCCGCAATGTAATTACGCTCCCCGCGTATCAAGAGAAGCGAATGGATACACGATAGCCTCTTTATTACCGAACAGTCTCATCAAGCCCACCGGTTGCTGCCGGCTCATAAACCCTCTCCCCGTCGCGCCGCCTTCCAAACTAGATAGATAGACGTCAGGCATGCATATATTAGCCCTGTGTTATGGTATTGACTCTTCCAAGTACTTAGCAGGAAAATCTGCTCAGTTTACAGCTAATTAATGTCATTAAAGGGGGCACACGCTAATGCGTTTATGCGCAGATAACAGAAACACAAGAGGCAGTGGCAGCGGGGCTCATTTTACCAGCAGGGCAAGGTGACAGTAATTACTTGGGTATTAAAGCTGCGCTGTTATATGTTTTCCAGCTCATCAAGGATGAGATTCAGGTGCCGGGCACTGATATGGGAGTTTTGGTTTCGTTGTCCGACCCAGTGGCAATTGAGAAAGAGAGCGTAGCTTTACACTGAATGTCTAGCCACCGTTTTATTCTCCGAGACTGAATGTGAGTGTTACTTGGCTCACGGTGTTTCCGCCAATGTGGACAAATCGATATTTACAAAATGCCCGGCGTGAAAACTTTCTTGCAATGAACTGGGCACTTTGACGTAGCGAGAGGTTTCCGCTTGATAACGGGGTCTGGAATTCTAAATGAGGCTTTTGCAAGTTAAGAGCCCCGGACTGCACACGTGCACACACAGTGTTCCTGAACATCCATTATTCCAGTTTGCGGCTTATACGCAGAGAGTTTGACAATCCAGATTGTGAAAGGGTGCATTGTGCGTGGTTGCAGTCATTCAGAGCTCAAATCCGCACCCAAATTCTCCATTCATCAACGCGTTGATGTCAGGAAATGGCTATTTGCATCGAGTCACATCTTTTCTGGAAAAAAACACGTCATAGTCCAATGAAGGAAAACTCAAATTTTATCAAAAGTGGTTGACAAATTCTTATATTCACTCACCTACGGAATGTAAGGAAAACATTTTCCTTTTTAGTTGAAAATGACTTTATGGCTTTATAACCACCAGGATTCCTCATCATGCTTTGGCCAATGGTAGAACCTAGGGCGTTTATTTGCTTTTGTTCGCCTTTTTAAATCCATCCACATTTTATTGTACCAGCCGCGACTGAGCTAATGCTAAGCTAGCTGGGGAGTTCATCTCTCCTGTCTGGCATCCAAGTTTGCAAACTCTTTTTGTTTGCTGCTAGGACGACATGAGAGGCAAAGTAATGACATGACAAAGGTGTTGATGCACTGTCGATAAGGGCTTCATTGACCGTACAACGTAACCATTTATAAAATGCTCATTAGCTAGCTAACTTTTTCAGCACAAGCAGCTTCACACGCTGAGTTGCCATTAAGTCTGTGCGACAATACGAAATGATCTGTTTTGATTTGACCGATTTTATTTGCGACAATAGGCAGTGCGGAAGCAAAGGCCTTTGTGCACCAATGCTAACTTTGCATGATGTTCTTCCCGCGGTGCTGAAGAGGCAAAGAATGAAAGACATGCTGTCGCCAGATTGACTCCCATCTTCAAAGTGCCGTTGCTCCGCCTTTCGTCTCGCTTTTCTCTTCTGAATGCTGGCCGACAACAAGATGCAGTGGTACTCAAATGAAGCTGAACTTAGACGATTAAAAAATAATAAGTATGTCGCTGAAAAAAAAAAAAAATCACATTACCGAAGGTGAGAGAACACTTTTCACTGCCGCGAGCGAAAATAATATCTGCAGATGATTGCATGACGCACAAACAGTAATCTTCCCAGTTTCCATTTCAATCACAAAACTGTCCATCATGAACATTCAGCTCGGTAAAGCCTTGACGATACTTGCGTGCATTTGAGGAAATAACACACTTGAGGGAAAGTTGTGTGATTCGTCGGGCAGTAAACCCTAACGAGATGCAATAATTTCAGTATTTACTGGGAGGAGCCGGTTTGGATTATTACCAAGAGTCATTCCCAGGTGTCCCTGCTATTTCATTGGCATGCCAAATAATGCTCCAAACAAGCACTTCAAATAAGCGCTTTCATGGTGTTTGTTCACACCCGCAGCAGACTCCAGTCGGGCAGCTGTTCTTTTCTTCGGTTGTTAAAAATTAGCTGCCGGTGAGGTGACGCGGGATCCCAAATGTGGTGTGGAAACTTGAAAAAATAATTGCGCCATATGCAGCTTGCTCTGAATTTGATCACCGGAGGATTGTAATAAACTCCATATGGGCCAACCATCAAAGGCTGTTTTCATCAGTCGGGAAATGGGAATAGCCCAGACAAAACACCCCGTCACTCTCTGTCACCCCGGCCCAATCTATATTTCATCAGCCTCGCATTTCTTTGAAACTTTCTCCGCTCTACTCCGTTTGCGCTCAAACTTAGTCGATTGCAATCGTGCCCCCCTTTTTTTTTTCCAGAAGTAAACATACTTCCAGCGCTGCTCGGTGAGCAGCTTCGTGTATGAGATCGAGTGTCAAAGCTTCCCCCGGGACGTTAAACGCCGCTCTTTGCTTATGCGACGCTGCTGTCACCGTCAGAGTGGATAAAAGTAGGAAGAAAAATACTTCAGGTGATGATGATGATGATGATGAGGATGTTGTCGGGTTGGTGACGGCACAGATATTCACACTCAAGTGCAGTGGCGTCGCGTGGGATGGCAGAAACTATAAGTCTCACGATAAGTC
>NW_017805798.1:1785323-1793874 GCF_001891065.2 Hippocampus comes
TCATCAATGCAAAAAAACCCCCCCCCCCCACTCCCAAAAAAAATGTCATTGTCAATCACAATTTAAAATTCTCATATTTGTAAAGACAGCTCCAGTGGTTCTCATCATCAAAACAAAAATGGCGGCGCGCACGGGTGCAGCGGCTTTTTGCTCTCCAGTTCGGTGCTTATTTTACCTATCTACTTCTTGGTTGTTTTTTGAGTTTTGCACAACCGCTCTTACCTACAGCCGTCAGGGACTTATTGATCTCGGTCTGAGGTGCAATCTGTCCGTTACCGCCGGTTTCCATTACAAATTCAACATCCCGGAAGACATAGCGAGACCACCGGGCTCTCCGTGGATTACTTGCCCGTCCAGGAAGCGGAGAAGGCGGCGAGAGAGGAAGCAAAAGCGAGGCTGCCGGGCGGGCTCTGAAGGTCAAAGCTTCCCCCGGGACGTTAAACGCCGCTCTTTGCTTATGCGACGCTGCTGTCACCGGCAGAGTGGATAAAAGTAGGAAGAAAAATACTTCAGGTGATGATGATGATGATGATGAGGATGTTGTCGGGTTGGTGACGGCACAGATATTCACACTCAAGTGCAGTGGCGTCGCGTGGGATGGCAGAAACCATAAGTCTCACTATAAGTCTCGGTGCACAACAGGCGCCACAGAACAGTGTATGGCTATTATATATATATATATATATATATATATATAGATGTTGTCGGGTTGGTGACGGCACAGATATTCACACTGAAGTGCAGTGGCGTCGCGTGGGATGGCAGAAACTATAAGTCTCACGATAAGTCTCGGTGCACAACAGGCGATGTCACAGTGTGCCTCAAAGCGCATACCGCCACAGAACAGTGTATGGCTGTTTTATATATATATATATATATATATATATGATTCATTGCAAAATGCGCATCAAAAAACGTCTTTTTGAAGTAATGGTGCGTATACACAGGTGACAGGGCGTTGGACTCAAACCGTGTGATTAAAAATTGTTGCCGTTAAAGTGAACAAATTAATATAGAGGTGTATTTTTTCACTCTTATCGATTTTCCCACGCCGAACTACCTGATTACTACCATGCACACCATCCATGTAAAATGAATGAATCCTTCCTTTACTACATGAGAAGTTTCAGTAATGTTCTGTGGGATTTGAAGCTGTGCGTGTTGGGTTCAAACAACCTCACTACTAGAAAAGTGAAGGAGACCCAGTGAGACCTTGAGTTTCAGGACGAAGGGGAAACAAATATTTCAGTCTCCTTGGTCCTGACATCCCAGGCTACACCCGTGCTGAAGCCAAAGACTGACAGATGAGAATCCTGCATACTAATGTTGCCCTCTGCATCTTTGTGTCCCCTCTTCTATTTTGCATAATGGGCTCCATTTCAACTTTTCCAATTCACTGTCTTCCTAAAACGATACTGCCGACATAGTCTTCCTCTTTGCATGTAACTTTTTTTTGGTATCCATCAATCAACAAGCCCGAGATATTGCGCCACCAATCTGTCATCCGGATTGCTATCCGACTACCGAGCACGTTGGGTGTCACGCCGATGCCGTCTACGCCCCATTGAAGTAATTTACCGATGCGATTATGCCGGTTATAACAGAGACGCCATATTGACTGGGCTAATTGGCTTCAAAATGCCGTTACTAAGATGATAAACGGGGGTGTGACCGCATAATACGTGTCATTCGCGGCACAGTGAGTAGCTGAAGAGGTGTTCAAACCTTCTGTTTGGGAGGAAGCGCCGAATCATGACTCATGTTGGCGTTCTCACGCGATGGCGGAGATGCACTTGACAGTGCCTTGAAAAAAATTACATTTGGTGACCTCGCTGTCAATAACTCAAATGTATTTTGTTTGAGATTTTATGGGAGAGGCCATCAAAAAAGTAGCATAGAATTGTGACGTGGAAGGAAATGTTTTGAAATGTTATTGTGATGATGTGCATTTGTATTATGCCCCACCCCCCAAAAAAAATAAAATAAAATAACCCTATGACATGACGGTGACACAACGGCTCTACTGATGTCTCACAATTCTGCTCAATTGAGTCTGATGGGGAAAACAATTTTGTGCTTTAAAAAAATAGCCTGACAGATTTTTACCTGAACCCCTCTCACTTCAAGTGGAAACCTGGGGGGGAAAAAAAAACAAAAACATAGCGCCACATCACATGAAATTTGAAAGCGGCAACAAAAGATTGAAACTGACACGCGTTAAGCAGCAAAGTGAAATGTTTAACTGCGGGCTTCATTGTTGGACAGAAAATGTCCAAATGGCAGTGAAAGAAAGGTCAAAAAAATTACACTCTCTCAAGTCATTTTCACACACACACACACACACACACACACACACACACACACACACACACACACACACACACACACACACGCAAGGCCGCAAAACAAGTCAAGGATTTCCTGCAATCTGAAGGTGACATGCCGCTAAATGGAAGCACAGAAAACACGTTGAGGATTTGGATGACACGGGTGCTTCATGTGAGCTGCAGCACAACATCTGCTGGCTATGAAGTCGCCTTGGGGAGAGCGCTGCCCGAGCCGGTTCGGATTCATCCTGTTTGCCTTCTTGCTTTATTCGCTACGGCAGCAATGAGAATCGACTGGACAAGGCAACAGGGAAGTTCGAATTAACAGATGGAAGGACGCTTTTGAAAATCTTGATTTCATTCGGGTATAATACATCGATTTGGCATCAGGTTTTTTTCCCAAACACAAGATTGTGGATTATCCCGCCAAGGAATTTGAGGTTTTCATTTGTTAGTGAACAATCTATTGAGAAAAGACTCATTAGAATGTTTGCCAGAGGAAGCCTTTGGGTCAATGGGAATTCAATTAGGCAATGAGGATCCAATTTTTTTTCGACATCTGGAAACCGCTGGGACATTTCTCAGATGATTATACATCCATTCCTCTTCTATTTGGCTTATGCTCATTTTTGTGAGCTGTAGCATATCCCCGTTGATTGGTGAGAGGCAGCCAACACCCTGGACTGCTCGTCCCTCCACACGAGCTAGCAATTCCAACTCAGAACCTTACTGTGAGACAGATGTGCTAACGACAATTATCATCCTTTTGACCCCAAAACCCCCCCAACAAAATAAAAGCAACAATTTTGACCCAAAAAAGATGATTAAAAGAAATTATATATATATTTTTAAATGTGTTGAATAAAAGTACGCTTCAGGTGTTAGTGAAAAGCTGCTAGCCCTCTACCTTGCTAGCTTGTTAGCCTACTGACGAGTGTCAGAGTTGGGTTAGGTAGTAACTCAGTTATCACCTCACTCGGTTTTGTGTCTTGACTCAGACCAAATAACACAGTGGCCGAGCTAGCTAGCGGGCAAATGTGTGGCCAGGTCATCTGGGATGACGGAACTCCGGCTTGTTGTTCCAGAAATCCGTAATTTGATGCAATACGTCTCAACAATCCAGGAGTAAACTCTTCTCAGGCTTTGGATACTTTCAAGCACATTTCATGTACCGTAAAATCCAGCAACTAAGACTCATTAAATATTTTTAAAAAACATCCTGAATCAAGGGGTTTTACACAGGGTGCTTAAGAAGAAACAAAGAGAAAAATTCACATAGAGAAAGATTGAGTGGTGTCATTAGGATACACAGCAGTGGTGTTAAAAAGTCAAGTCAGAGTGACAAAATATTAGGAACAGCCGTGATTATTATGTAGTGCATCATTGCAAAAAATCCCCCCCCCCCATTGGGTTTCATGAGATTGTGTGGTGGCCTCAGTATGTTTTTATTCGCAGGACCGAAACCTGGCCCGGGCGAGTGAGCGACGACATGAATGAAAACACTAAAATATTTACAAGTCTAACGGCCTCTTGACCTCCCTGCATAATACATGTTGAGGGTCTCCAGTTTGGTGCCGGTTTGCGTTCGCGTTCGGCTCGTCGGGCCCACGTGATTGATGCGGTTCCATCTTACGGGATGTCACTCTCTCCTGATGAGCGGATACTTTATCGACCTCCGTCCCGATGAGTGGATCTTGTCTCACTACTGGCGAGGAACTCGAACGCGCTTTCAGTGAATAGACTCCAAATGGCACGTCAAGCTCGGATCTTTGGTGTCGATTTCTGTGCAAGGTCCAATCAGATAAGCTCCCTTGGTGGGACATTAGGCTCCAAGAGAAGGCGGGAGACAACACACTGTCACTTTCTGCCGGATCTGACCGGCTGAGGAGCAATTTGTTTATGTCTTTTTTAGGTTTTGTTTTGTTTTTTTTTCCTCCCCACACACAGAGACCGTTGCCCTGTCGCTGCTGACGATAACGTTTCAACTTGCAGCGTTTAAAAAGCGCCTCGGGTCTATTCGTTCATTTAGAATTATGAGGAGATTTGTCGCTGTTGATTGCTTATCCTGGTGGCGCGGTGATATTCCGTTGAGGCGGAAATACATTCAAAACTGTCATCCACAAAGTCTTCACCCCCTGCCGATAAGGAGATGACTTTGCGTGTTCACTCCTAAGCTTGCAGGCTGGATCAGAAAGGAGACTGGTACACCCTCTGCGTAATGGACTGCTTTGCAAAAGGCCAGTTACTTATCTTGTCAATGTAGGATTTTTTTTTTTTTTTTTCATCCGACTGTAAGACAGGGACCTTTTGTCCACTTCTGGGTTAGCTGAGCGTCACTGGAGGCAAATACTGTCGACAAATCCTCTGAGCGCCAGACGATATTTGGGACTTTTGTTTTGCCCTGACCCCTTTTACGTGTGTCGCGCACCACGCAAGGGAGTCTGACTCAAGACAAACAATTTGTTCCATTGAGTGAGGCAAGATATGTTGAGATAATAAGCGGCAGGATATCAGGGCCTTGTCACCAGTGCTTTCCGTGCTCTATTTCACCTCAATCAATAGACAAGCAAACTAAAGCTGAAAATAACGAGTCGGCTGATTAGAAGTCAACACGTCTTCCTCTCGCTCTGATGTACCAAAAGGCTGACTGCTTTATTTGTATTTTGAATATGCAATGTTTTTTTTTCTTTCTTTCCAACCGGCATGAAATGGCAGGTTTGTTTGAAAGCTTGCGAGCTGCACTTTTTTTTTTTTTTCTTTTGGTGACATTTAGACAGAATCATTATAAACTTCCAAGACAATGCGGGCACAGGAGCATCAATGCACAGAAATATGGTGACGAAAGATAGTTTCGGATCGTGTCGCCTTTGAAGGCGGATGCCATGCAATTATAGATAGTTTAGTAAGAAAAACAATTTGCCGAACAAAGCATTTCTCAAATGTATTTGATGAGATGTACTGTATCTGGTGGCGTGTTGTGTTATCGCGCTGACCTTTAAATCATCGTTGGGAAGCTGATACGGTACATCGCGGAGCCTCGACCGTTGAACGCATCAGGAAGCACTGACATGCATGATGTCACACGCGAGCGTTTCTGCTCGCACTTGCGTAAGGTACAAATAGATGTATCTTGATATCTTGAGTCATAAGAGTCTTGTTTTCACAACCCTGCCACATTCGAAGAATGAAATCAATAAATAAACACGAACACAAGATAGGCCTTCAAAATCCTGACGTAAAATACGCGGTCTACACGCTGGTTGGAAAGTCGGACTTCGAAAAAATATATCATAAAAACAGCAAATTCCTCCCTCCATGCCCTTCCATCTCTTTCCGTGTGATGTTCACACACTCGCGGCACACAACGAGGCGCTCTAAAGCCGCCACGATAGTAGACTATCCGAAGGGAAGATGTACTTTCAAGCTAGCTAGCTAACTTGAAGTCACAATTGCGCCGGATAACGAGAGCACCCCCCCCCCACACCCCCACCCCAAAAAAATGGGGTGCAGAAGTGGGCTGGGATCGGTTTCAACTCGCCATGACCCTGGCCAGAAAAAGCGTTCGAGAAAATGGACGGATGGATATACACGTCCATTATATTTCCAACGTCCTAATCGAATACAGCTACACAATCACTATGAGGTGTGTCATTATATTTGGACTAATGCCTCTGCTATTCGGCAAAAAGCTGACAGGTTTGCCAGTCTGTGTTGCCATGGCGATGATCATCGCATTTCCACGATTATTGACCGGGATGATATCCTCACGCACCTGGAGGAATCATATCCTTCTTTTATGAGCTGCATATTACTGTTGGACGTAAAACAATCAGGGCGGTCGACCCTTTGACTGAGCGACGCCACACACTATCGGTAACCGTGTTCGGCGGATGACAGCTGAGCCGCTACGGCCGGTTTACCGTGATGTGACTTTCATGACTGACAGAAAGATTTCTCGATCATAAAAGAAATAGCGACACGCTCCCAATTGACATTCCGTGTCATGTTTGTTGAATACATTGATGCCATTTCCTCAAAGAGAGCATTTTGTGTGTGCTCTTGGTTCAGCGTGCCTGGCGCTCGCTATTTTTCAGTACCGCAACATTGCACATTATTTAATCATAACTGCTGCCGGCAAATACGAAATGGAGAAGCGGATGAGTGGTGTCGTTAATAGGGTCAAATTGTTTTCTTCTTTCAAGTAATGAATCTTTCTATTATGGTCGCGCCGACTTTGACGTTGTCACACATTCTTTCTACCTATCAACAGAGAGGTAAGTTGGAGGTGAAACCATTTAAAAACGTTTAAAATCTTTAAAGGAACTTGAAAGTGGACATGGAGCCAGTGAAGGACGCCAGAAGTGAAGTTATGTGCTCCCTCCTACGAGCTGAAGTTAGGAGGCGAACAGCAGCGTTTTGGAGCAACTGGAGACGCTTGAGGGTGGACTGGCAGACTCCAAAATAAAAGTGGAATACAGTAATGGAGCTGAGATATAACGAAAGGATGTGTTCATGTATCCAAGTGCTGCTGTGAAAGGAGAGACTTGACTTGAGCCAGCTGCTTGAGATTGGAAAACAACAGCACCAATTTGCCGGTCCAATTTAAAATCGCCGTTCAATTTACAAGCAAAATTTCAGACTGATGGCTTTAAATAAGAGGCCCCCCTGCAAAAAAATCTATTTTAAAAGAGCCAATATCAGCCGATCACGAAGTCGGGCCTGAGTTTATACATGTGGTCAGAAAATCAAGTTAGTCGCGGCTATTAAGTGCACAGTTGCACAAACACAGACATACACACCTTGACAAAGTAAAGTATTCTGGAAAAATGAAACGATGACCTTTCCTCAAGAAAACGAGACAATGTGGTACGGCTCTCACATTCCAAGGCTGCACCCGGCATCTGGACCAAAGCCAGCTGGAATTGGCTTCTACTTCATGACCCCTAAGTGGTCGAAAATGAGTCGATTGGACGACCATGTTTTGATGTGTGAAAAGCCATTAGAGACCGTGCCAGACACGAGGGCTCAGACTAAGACCTTCCTTGCGCATATTTAACATCATTCATTTGATTTCTTTTGCTTTGTGGGCTCGCTTCACGGTGGGCATCTCCTTGAGAGCTAACATGCCTGGTATGCGTTTGTTTAAGCCGCACACTAAATATTAGTCCAGCAACAACATTCAAGCGGGCAACTTATCATTCTGATGAAGTCATTTGAAGAAGTTGTTGTTTAAAAATGCTTCGCATTGTAAAAATCTCTCTTCCTCCGCACCGCGCGCTATCTGCGGAGTTGCCGGGCTGGCTTAAAATAAACTCGGCGCATCTCGCTTCCCCCTCATTGGCTACATTCTGCGATCGGTCGTTTCGCTTTGTGCGAGCTTATTGCACTGTCTGCCTACATTTGTATCATTCTTCGGTGTGCGATGTCAGCTCGGGCCCCGCTGATCAAATCCTAACAAGCCGACGGCGGCTCTCATCCCGCGCTTAGCCGCCGTACTTCCATGTCGCCGCGTCCGTGTTTCCCACAATTCATTGCTGGTGCGGGAACGGTGCCCGGGCCCCGAGTCTGCTGGTCTGTCTGTTGTTTGCTGCCGGGGATCAGGGAACAGATGGTGTGTTACGTTTTTTTCCCCCCGCAGAGGATGAGTATAGCATCATGCGAGATGTGGTTTAGTGCGCACGACTTCCTCAGTGGAGAAATGAATACTGCCACTGTTTTTTTATTTTTATTTTGTGATATACCTGGATCGATTTTTTTTTGTGTTTGTACATTTTTACACAGATATGTACACTGCGTATATTGTACATCGCTGGAAACAATTTAATTTGTTCAATGAGGTTGTTCTACACTAGATTCAATTTTTTCCAATGGTGGATTTGTCACGTTGCGTGGTGGTGGTGGACCCCAAAAAGCAGGCAGGAGGGAGGAGCAGGGTGTACTTGAAGAAGTGTATTGATAAAACACAGAAAACTAAATCCTAAACAAACTAAGTCCTAAGAACCAAAAGAACCCAAAGTAGCAAACAAAATCATGAGTGAAGCAAAAACTAACCATGACCGAAACATGACTGAGAACAAACATGACAGTAGCAAACAAACAGCAACAATGACCCGACAATGAGTGGCCGGGTGGCCGGGCTGGAGTCCTTTTAAAGAGCTAATGACATAATGAGCAACAGGTGTGCAGCTGCAGGGAGAGCCCAACAGTGCCACCTGTTGGTCACA
>NW_017805798.1:1794009-1798707 GCF_001891065.2 Hippocampus comes
CAATGGTGGATTTGTCACGTTGCGTGGTGGTGGTGGACCCCAAAAAGCAGGCAGGAGGGAGGAGCAGGGTGTACTTGAAGAAGTGTATTGATAAAACACAGAAAACTAAATCCTAAACAAACTAAGTCCTAAGAACCAAAAGAACCCAAAGTAGCAAACAAAATCATGAGTGAAGCAAAAACTAACCATGACCGAAACATGACTGAGAACAAACATGACAGTAGCAAACAAACAGCAACAATGACCCGACAATGAGTGGCCGGGTGGCCGGGCTGGAGTCCTTTTAAAGAGCTAATGACATAATGAGCAACAGGTGTGCAGCTGCAGGGAGAGCCCAACAGTGCCACCTGTTGGTCACAAACGGAAACATGACAGGATTATGACACTTTCACTGAGCTGTACAAAAGGTAGAAAGTTGAAGGGAATTTAGGGTGGGAGTGATAAGCTGCTTTATTGATTGTTATGAATTGTGCCGGGCGTGGAGTTAGATCATTTTGTCAGGTTGCTACAATTTTGGCCAGCCTTTAAAAAAAGAAATAAAACAAAAAACAAAGGTCAGTTTTATGGCGCCTCATATTTTCAGAGGAAGGCTTCTTGCTTCACGTCGGAGTAAATTTCTGCTGTGTCCTCGTTTATGTTTTATTTACATGCCCAAGTTGCGGCAGAGAATTTGCTCCGTTGAGTTAACGTTCGGATTTGGGTCGTCGCTTGAAGAAGAATTCTGTCTTGAGCAATGACGTCGTCACGGATTTCCCTACTCTTTCGGTTCGGTTCATCCAGGCCAAGTTGAGGGGCCGCTGTCGAAATCCCAAAGAGAAAATGAACACAGACACAGCGAGGCGGCATGCGAGCCTTTGAAAACCGCACCGGTTTTAAATATTTCAATACAATGTACTTGTGTACCTACGGAAAGTAAATAGAGTGAGGTTTCCAAAACTGACGAGCATATCCACTCTGTTTCCCTCTGGCACTTTTGAAATGTGCTTTCAGCTGACTGTCGCAGAAATGCTTTTACCAGTTGACACTAGATCGCACAAGCTGTCTTCTCATTTCCATCTTGCATGAACGTATGCGTACATAACAGTAGATCTCAAAAGGCGAGGCCGTGTACCATCAAAAAGAAATAAAAAAACCAGACCAACATAAATCATTCCACAACTTTTCCCACCGTGAATGTGACCTTTAATAGCATCATGCGAGATGTGGTTTAGTGCGCACGACTTCCTCAGTGGAGAAATGAATACTGCCACTGTTTTTTTATTTTTATTTTGTGATATACCTGGATCGATTTTTTTTTGTGTTTGCACATTTTTACACAGATATGTACACTGCGTATATTGTACATCGCTGGAAACAATTTAATTTGTTCAATGAGGTTGTTCTACACTAGATTCAGTTTTTACAATGGTGGATTTGTCACGTTGCGTGGTGGTGGTGGACCCCAAAAAGCAGGCAGGAGGGAGGAGCAGGGTGTACTTGAAGAAGTGTATTGATAAAACACAGAAAACTAAATCCTAAACAAACTAAGTCCTAAGAACCAAAAGAACCCAAAGTAGCAAACAAAATCATGAGTGAAGCAAAAACTAACCATGACCGAAACATGACTGAGAACAAACATGACAGTAGCAAACAAACAGCAACAATGACCCGACAATGAGTGGCCGGGTGGCCGGGCTGGAGTCCTTTTAAAGAGCTAATGACATAATGAGCAACAGGTGTGCAGCTGCAGGGAGAGCCCAACAGTGCCACCTGTTGGTCACAAACGGAAACATGACAGGATTATGACACTTTCACTGAGCTGTACAAAAGGTAGAAAGTTGAAGGGAATTTAGGGTGGGAGTGATAAGCTGCTTTATTGATTGTTATGAATTGTGCCGGGCGTGGAGTTAGATCATTTTGTCAGGTTGCTACAATTTTGGCCAGCCTTTAAAAAAAGAAATAAAACAAAAAACAAAGGTCAGTTTTATGGCGCCTCATATTTTCAGAGGAAGGCTTCTTGCTTCACGTCGGAGTAAATTTCTGCTGTGTCCTCGTTTATGTTTTATTTACATGCCCAAGTTGCGGCAGAGAATTTGCTCCGTTGAGTTAACGTTCGGATTTGGGTCGTCGCTTGAAGAAGAATTCTGTCTTGAGCAATGACGTCGTCACGGATTTCCCTACTCTTTCGGTTCGGTTCATCCAGGCCAAGTTGAGGGGCCGCTGTCGAAATCCCAAAGAGAAAATGAACACAGACACAGCGAGGCGGCATGCGAGCCTTTGAAAACCGCACCGGTTTTAAATATTTCAATACAATGTACTTGTGTACCTACGGAAAGTAAATAGAGTGAGGTTTCCAAAACTGACGAGCATATCCACTCTGTTTCCCTCTGGCACTTTTGAAATGTGCTTTCAGCTGACTGTCGCAGAAATGCTTTTACCAGTTGACACTAGATCGCACAAGCTGTCTTCTCATTTCCATCTTGCATGAACGTATGATAACATAACAGTAGATCTCAAAAGGCGAGGCCGTGTACCATCAAAAAGAAATAAAAAAACCAGACCAACATAAATCATTCCACAACTTTTCCCACCGTGAATGTGACCTTTAATCGAGAATGCCACTCTGTGTGCAAATTAGTGTTCAGTGTCTTGCTGAAGGACGGCAGAGCCAGCCGGGATTCAAACCGCCGGCCTTCGGATCCGCTTTACGACAGTCGCAGTGTTGTTTGCGCCATACATGACTTTCGGAACCTTGATATTGTATTCCCATTTATTATGGTCCATTGAAATTTTGTCAGGTGTGTGTGTGTGTGTGTGTGTGTGTGTGTGTGTGTGTGTGTGTGTGTGTGTGTGTGTGTGTGTGTGTGTGTGTGTGTGTGTGCGCGCGCATGCTATAAGAGCGTTCTAGGTTACAATGATATATATATATATCCATCCATCCATTTTCCGATCCGCTTTTATCCTCACAAGGGTCGCTGGAGCCTATCCCAGCTGTCTTCGGGCAGTAGGCGGGGGACACCCTGAACCGGTTGCCAGCCGATCGCAGCTGCACGCAGAGATGAACAACCATCTGCGCTCACACTCACATCCAGGGACAATTTTGAGTGTCCCATTTAGCGAGACGTGAGCAGCTGTGGTAAGAATTCGGCAGCTGCAGTTTAAAAAAAAAAAAAACAATGTGACAAGCTCAGCGGAATGATTGAAATGCCTCCTGTCTGGTGAAATGGCAACGTTCTTGCCTCTCGAAGCAGAATGAAAACTCAGCTGGGTTTGGTAAAGAAAAGATTTTACACCTATTCAAAACCCATGACATATATGAAGTGTATTTTTCAATATATACAACGCAGGTGACATAAAATATAAGAAGTACAAACCTTAACGAGTCGTAGAAAATAGTGAGAGGAATGTCATGCATGTTCATCCCTCGTCTTTGAATATTGTATCGACTGTGGGCAGCGCAGGAGGTTTACACGGAGGAGTTGGTGGCAAAAGGCGAGGGACCCAAGTGCAGGGAAGCAGAGGGGGCAAGGCAGGAGTATTTTTTTTTTTTAAGGCGAAACAAAAAGTACTACAGCCAACTCAAAATAAAACCCACCAAATTAAAAGTAAAAAAATATCTTTAAGCAAAGCAGGAACAAAACACTGAACATTGAAGCCAATGGGGAAGACGTGACAACAAAGGATACGTGACACAGGACAAAGAACCAACAGACTTGAAAGAAAACATGGAACTCAATAAAAACAAAGTGATGGGACAACGAGGCACACCTGGACAACACACAAGTAGCTGGAGGGAGCCGATTGGTTGCCACAAGGAGCAGGGTTGACAAGACCAGGTGAAAAAAGAAAACCAAATGAGTGGAAATAAACAAAAAGTAAAATGAAATAAAAACATGACATGGAGCAAAATGAATCGAATCCAAACAAATTCGACAAAAACAGATCAAGACACATCGTCGTCTTCCTAAACTATAGGCTGTCGACCAGCTCAGGGTGTACCCAAAGTCAGCTGGGACTCACAACCTTTTTGCGGAGAAGCATTATAGAGGTCGCATGGGTGGATGGGCCAATGATTATTTTTCAACAACCTTCTTGCTACGTCATTTGAAAGCTTAACAAATGACACAAAATGATCAGAAAGATGGTTTCAATGGACGCACAGTGGTGATGACGGGCACCGTTAAGCGTTCAAAGAATTGTTTTCTCCCCGTGCAGTCAAAATTTGCTTCAATGGATAAGTGAGTATTTGTACTGAAAACGACTGAGCAAAAACGTGTTTGTCACGGCACATGTGGCGCAAAAAATACACAGAACATTCCGCCCTATCTGTCAGGCGCAGTCGCGGTGACATTGACGCTGCTATTCATATCGAAAGCCAACGGGTGCTTCCAAGATGGCGCTTCAGGCAGCTGAAGGATGTGGTTTAAAAATACCAGATTGCTTTCCTCCGGGGCAGGAATGAGTCATTACCCTGGCAGCAAAGCAGGAAGTGCTGTCAGATGGGTCATTCCTGCGATAGAGCCCCGCTGCGATTGCGCCATCGTGCATTACGGGTGAAGCGCTAGCCGGTTGTTTTGAAGCTGAAACAAACGCGGAGGGAATTTGGACCCCAAAAAAAGTGGTTGCCGCACACCTCTTTTTCATTTGGGTCGTAAATAATGGATGGGGTAAGACCCCTGGAATCTGAAGGCGGTATCTGAGCAGGACATTTTGGACAGC
>NW_017805798.1:1798845-1826433 GCF_001891065.2 Hippocampus comes
ATATATATATATATATATCTCCCTCATTTTTTAAAGCACAAAAAAAATGCCACTGCAACTTTCCACAGAGAAGCCAAGATTGAAGCGCAATTGCGCTCGCGAACGACAACAAAAGCCACAGGATTAGTCATGGGAGATTGAATCAGGTCCTTCGCCCTGCTAATGAAGCTCTTATCTTGCACCAGTCCGAAGCGCCGTTTAACCACAAATGCCATGTCATGCTCATGAGCAAGTTCCCTCAGCTTTTGATGAATTCTCTTTGGAATGCAATGACTCCACAAAGACTGGTCGATATCATTGCTGAAAAAATACGCCCACGTGCGTCTTTGACTGCCGAAAGCCCGGGACTGCTTGTCCGTCCATGGAAGCATGATTTTGGTCGCTCAGTTACTTTTTATGTTTTTACATATATTAAAACCAACAAGTAAAAGAGCAATCCATCGTTAACATCTGCAGTTTTGCTATTTTCAGACGCCCTGTGAAGCTTCTTGTATAATCTTGCCATGAAGCTATTTTCATCCTCAGGAGCTTTTTTTTTTTTTTTTTTTAAAGCTTTCTCTCCTAAAAAAATGTTTTCTAAAGTAAACTTCTTCACCCTCTGTCTTCCTTTTGTCTCATGCATAATTGAAAGGTTGGGCTCTTGACGAGAATGGCTGAAAACACGTGCGCATTTGACTGTGTGTTAGTAAATTAGCGAGACGTGAGCAGCTGTGGTAAGAATTCGGCAGCTGCAGTTTAAAAAAAAAAAAAACAATGTGACAAGCTCAGCGGAATGATTGAAATGCCTCCTGTCTGGTGATATGGCAACGTTCGTGCCTCTCGAAGCAGAATGAAAACTCAGCTGGGTTTGGTACCGAAAAGATTTTACACCTATTCAAAACCCATGACATATATGAAGTGTATTTTTCAATATATACAACGCAGGTGACATAAAATATAAGAAGTACAAACCTTACCGAGCCGTAGAAAATGGTGAGAGGAATGTCATGCATGTTCATCCCTCGTCTTTGAATGTTGTATCGACTGTGGGCAGCGCAGGAGGTTTACACGGAGGAGTCGGTGGAAAAAGGCGAGGGACCCAAGTGCAGGGGAGCAGAGGGGGGCAAGGCATGAGTATTTTTTTTTTCTGGTGGCAAAAGGCGAGGGACCCAAGTGCAGGGAAGCAGAGGGGGCAAGGCAGGAGTATTTTTTTTTTTTAAGGCGAAACAAAAAGTACTACAGCCAACTCAAAAAAAAAAACCACAGAGTTAAAAGTAAAAAAATATCTTTAAGCAAAGCAGGAACAAAACACTGAACATTGAAGCCAATGGGGAAGACGTGACAACAAAGGATACGTGACACAGGACAAAGAACCAACAGACTTGAAAGAAAACATGGAACTCAATAAAAACAAAGTGATGGGACAACGAGGCACACCTGGACAACACACAAGTAGCTGGAGGGAGCCGATTGGTTGCCACAAGGAGCAGGGTTGACAAGACCAGGTGAAAAAAGAAAACCAAATGAGTGGAAATAAACAAAAAGTAAAATGAAATAAAAACATGACATGGAGCAAAATGAATCGAATCCAAACAAATTCTTAAAGCTTTCTCTCCTAAAAAAAATGTTTTCTAAAGTAAACTTCTTCACCCTCTGTCTTCCTTTTGTCTCGTGCATAATTGAAAGGTTGGGCTCTCGACGAGAATGGCTGAAAACACGTGCGCATTTGACTGTGTGTTAGTAAATTAGCGAGACGTGAGCAGCTGTGGTAAGAATTCGGCAGCTGCAGTTTTAAAAAACAACAATGTGACAAGCTCAGCGGAATGATTGAAATGCCTCCTGTCTGGTGAAATGGCAACGTTCTTGCCTCTCGAAGCAGAATGAAAACTCAGCTGGGTTTGGTAAAGAAAAGATTTTACACCTATTCAAAACCCATGACATATATGAAGTGTATTTTTCAATATATACAACGCAGGTGACATAAAATATAAGAAGTACAAACCTTAACGAGCCGTAGAAAATGGTGAGAGGAATGTCATGCATGTTCATCCCTCGTCTTTGAATGTTGTATCGACTGTGGGCAGCGCAGGAGGTTTACACGGAGGAGTCGGTGGAAAAAGGCGAGGGACCCAAGTGCAGGGGAGCAGAGGGGGGCAAGGCATGAGTATTTTTTTTTTCAAGGCGAAACAAAAAGTACTACAGCCAACTCAAAAAAAAAAACCACAGAGTTAAAAGTAAAAAAATATCTTTAAGCAAAGCAGGAACAAAACACTGAACATTGAAGCCAATGGGGAAGACGTGACAACAAAGGATACGTGACACAGGACAAAGAACCAACAGACTTGAAAGAAAACATGGAACTCAATAAAAACAAAGTGATGGGACAACGAGGCACACCTGGACAACACACAAGTAGCTGGAGGGAGCCGATTGGTTGCCACAAGGAGCAGGGTTGACAAGACCAGGTGAAAAAAGAAAACCAAATGAGTGGAAATAAACAAAAAGTAAAATGAAATAAAAACATGACATGGAGCAAAATGAATCGAATCCAAACAAATTCGACAAAAACAGATCAAGACACATCGTCGTCTTCCTAAACTATAGGCTGTCGACCAGCTCAGGGTGTACCCAAAGTCAGCTGGGACTCACAACCTTTTTGCGGAGAAGCATTATAGAGGTCGCATGGGTGGATGGGCCAATGATTATTTTTCAACAACCTTCTTGCTACGTCATTTGAAAGCTTAACAAATGACACAAAATGATCAGAAAGATGGTTTCAATGGACGCACAGTGGTGATGACGGGCACCGTTAAGCGTTCAAAGAATTGTTTTCTCCCCGTGCAGTCAAAATTTGCTTCAATGGATAAGTGAGTATTTGTACTGAAAACGACTGAGCAAAAACGTGTTTGTCACGGCACATGTGGCGCAAAAAATACACAGAACATTCCGCCCTATCTGTCAGGCGCAGTCGCGGTGACATTGACGCTGCTATTCATATCGAAAGCCAACGGGTGCTTCCAAGATGGCGCTTCAGGCAGCTGAAGGATGTGGTTTAAAAATACCAGATTGCTTTCCTCCGGGGCAGGAATGAGTCATTACCCTGGCAGCAAAGCAGGAAGTGCTGTCAGATGGGTCATTCCTGCGATAGAGCCCCGCTGCGATTGCGCCATCGTGCATTACGGGTGAAGCGCTAGCCGGTTGTTTTGAAGCTGAAACAAACGCGGAGGGAATTTGGACCCCAAAAAAAGTGGTTGCCGCACACCTCTTTTTCATTTGGGTCGTAAATAATGGATGGGGTAAGACCCCTGGAATCTGAAGGCGGTATCTGAGCAGGACATTTTGGACAGCTCGATGCTTTCGACGTTGTGGGAGCGGCCTGATTGAACGCGACTGTGCTCACTGCACAAAGCAAGGTCCATTAAGGCGTGCTTGGATGAGTTTGCTGAGTAGGAAGACTGGCCGCTACAGATTTTACTTCAGCGCGGAAGGAACTAAAGCGTTAACAAGGCCCTCTCGCCCAACATCCACTCGTAAATGGAACAAAGTCATCCCAGGGACACACATGAAATTCTTGTACAAAAGGGAGGATGTTGTTTTCATTTCCTGTCGGCGCATCAGACGGCTTTCCCAATACATTTGTCCATAGACTGAAAGATTAAATCCGGCAAAGTCGCTATTTTTCTTGAAGTGATTGCTATATGTTGCCGGGTGTCCTCAGAGGAGCAATAAAAGGAGATAACCTGGCCAATACTTTGCTCAGAGACCGCGGCAGCAAGGTGACTTGCCACTCTCGGATCTTTACTCTCGGCTTATCTGATGAGCTTCCGTGCCGTGAATCGTGAAACGGGAAGCTCGGACGTCACACCTGCTACCCCGTTGGATGCAAACCCAAGTTGGCGGTTTTGAGAGATGAGAGAGGGCAAGCGAAGGGGCAATGTGGGAACTCGGCCTCCCTCACCTGGGAATGAAGGCGCCCCAACAATGACCCGTCGCATCATCTGAGCTTTGGGCCCGTCAGTGACCTTTGCAGTAACAAAGGTGACTGATTTGTGGAGGCCTTTGATGTAAAGCGCTGCCCTTATCAGGCCAACGGAGAGGAAGACGGAGAAATAGTGCGGAGCCTTGTGGAAAGAAATGTGACTGATTCCTTAGCCAAGTGGAGACGTTCCAAAGCTCTCTGTGCCTTTGCGCCCCCCCCCCCCCCCACACACACACACACACACACTTTATTCCTCTTATAAGAGATCCTCTGCAGGAAGGGGAAAAAAAAACCTATTTTCCTGCAGCACAGGGTGCGGCGGCATTGAGGCGACTGGTAAATAATGCACGGCTTTTTTTCTCTTCCTCCTTTCATTCTTGCGGAGGAGGGAACACTCATTGTGAGGCAATATGCGAAGTGGGCTTATGAAACCAACAAGGCCACAGCTGTTTTATTTCCATTTTGCAAGGTGAGAGAAAGCATGAATATGTCAAAAAAAAAAAAAAAACATCCACTGCAGCAGCCCCAGGCAGCATTATTTTTCTTTCTCCCCCCCCCGGAGCCCACAAAAGTGAAATTAACACTCCAAAGGGGTACAGATGGCTCCCAAATTGTTGACAATGGCTTCCATTGTCTGAACTATTTCTTAATTTCTTTATTTCATTGGGACAGTGCACATTCGTCAACACAACAGCGTAAATGCGTCGGACTTAGCATAAATGCTCGTTTTCAGCCGTAGTCCCAAGACAGGTTTCTTATCATACACATAACATAAACAAAACTATGGAAGTATTTCTGTTTCTTCTATGTATTAGCTATTGATCTATCCAAAATGTTGATCTGTGTATCATCCAACCAGCCATCCAATCGGTAACTCATCCGTTATCTGTCACTCCACTCATCTAGCTAGCTAGTTAGCTATCATCCCTGTGTCATCGCTCTTATCTGTAAATGTGTGCCAGGACTTTAACGAAACATTTAATATATTTGAAAGCTTTTCAAGGTTTGCCAACCCCAGTTTCAGCATGGCTGACAAAGCACAAAGGTCTGTGATGATGAATAGGACGCGTGCGCATGTGGCAAGATGCTACAACACGCGCACCGCAATGCAAATCCAGCCACTTAGAGGAGCACAAACACTGGCCTTATATAGCTTGGGATCGCACAAAACATTTTAAGATGACTAGACGAGAGCAATTTTAAACACCGCAGAGGCCAAACACTGTTAAGAATGGCTTTCCTGGATGGAGAAGCTTCTTGTTATCAACACGAATGCATTGATTTGAAGGATATGAAAGGGAGGGAGAGATTTGTCTTTTTCAGGTCAGCGTGCCTACAGGGTTGCATACGCCTTCAAAATATAGGAGAGTATTGGCTATAATAAACCAACTTTTGCACAATATGTATTTTTTTTGTTTACAATTAGCCAACTTTTGCAAAATATTTATTTTTTTGTTTTCGTGAAAGTAGAGAACGAACAGTATCAATCTTTGTCAAGATTTTTTTTGTGTGTGTGTGTGTGTGGACACTGTCTCTGTTGGTTATGGTTACGTGTGAGTGAGGACCAAAATGCAGGGAAGCAACAGAACTCAAAGGAAAGCAAACAAGCCACAGGGAATCAAAAGTCACCTAACCAACAAAGTCTATTTGCAAGATTCAAAGTTACAAGCAAACATTGCGATAAAAACAACACTACATGAGTTGGGAGGGTGGGAACTGACAGTCCACACAAACACGTAGCAGAAAGAAACCAGGAAACTTACATACAAGCAACTGACGAGACAATGAGAAACACCTGGGAAGTGATTGGTCATCGCAAGGGACCGAGTTGACGAGCACAGGTGGACGCAAAAACATAACGAGACAAGACATGGACAAAAAAGGGGACGCAAGGAAAACGTGACAAAACCGAACCAAAACCGTATGGTCCAGGAGTCAAGTCAAGTACAACTTTATTGTCAAAGAGTGAGCCTTAAGAGCCCCAAAAATACATTTGTTGAAAATCCAGGTCAAAAAGGAAATATATACTTTCAATCAATACCATCCTTCAGTGTGCTACGAATAAATCAAGATCAGCCCTTCGTTCGCAAGAGATTGTTGAGTGTCATGGCGTACTCCGTTGTGTCATATAAAAGCACTTGATACCTGGGCACTGAACACTCGAGTCAAGAAAAACATGTTTAGAAGTCATTATACATACACTTCAACAGTTTTATGACCTTCACATAATGATCGTTGTGTTGAAAAACTGGGATCAATAACCAACTGTAGTTGGAAAATTGATTCCGAAAGGTCCACAATGGCCGCTATGTACATAACGTTACAATGGATGCACAGTAGACACCGACAAATGGTCAGCAATCCCTTTGCAAAAATAAATATTGGCTGCTGCTGAGCTGTGTGTCTTTGAAATCCTGCGCACTCACTCGCGTGAACACACGAAAGAAATAGTGTGTGTGCAAATGGCGTGAAATAATTTAGCGATCGATTTTATCGAACGCGCGTTACCGATCAAACCGCTTGCCATGTGTACCTTACCTGGTTGTTGTAGAATTAAAAAAAAAAAGTTTAAAAAATGTTAACATCGTATTTTGCACGGAACGCATTGAAGTTTCGATTCAAGTGACTAAAGTAATTCTGGTGGCGACGTACAATATTAGCATGTTGACGGCACGAGACATGACATGGGTGTGTTGGCGCGTCACGAAGAGGAAGTGGTGGCGGTGGCCATTTTACACCACTCAAAAACTCATTTCGTCCACAGACGACAACACACAAATCTCAGTTGCCTTGTTTTAAGTCATGCCTGCAATATTGTCAGTGGTGAAATCTGGTGATTCTGCTCAAGTGAAATCTGGTGAGAAAAGATTGACTCTCAATGTGGTTCGGCGTTGAACCATCGGGTTGGACCATGCTCTGTGAGAACCACCCAGAATCGTAACGGCGTTCCCACCATTGCGTGTCTGGTGAGTCACGGATCCCAAGTGACGAAGGGCCACCGACAACACCGATGACCAAATTGTGCAGGAACACCAAAATAGCCCGTTTTAAATACAGGAGGTGACAAACAGGCTGCAACTTCACAGAGTATCAATGCGCTCGCAAAATATGAAAATGGCCCAATCTCAAGAAAAAAGAGGAGCCGCGGCATTCCATCCAGCGTCGCTGCTTTCATGTGTGTCCGACAACAAATCTCGCGCACGTTTTGGACGTTGCGTACGAGGCTCATTATTCCGCATCGGCAGCAGGCGAGTCCAGCAGAGTGGAATATTTTGCCTCACTGAAGAAGACGCCAAGGTGGAATATATTGCGAAGGTTCAAAAGTGACTCTCGCGGTTCATCTTGTCAAAGGAAAGGCGAAAAAATGGATAACTGATACTTTTATCTCCTTTTTGACTGTGGCAAAAAGCTAAAAACAAAAAAAAACAAAATCACAAAACAAAACCTCTGAGTGGCTATTTGTGATTTGCAGTGGGAAAACCGCTAGCTAAAATATGAATGTAACGCCACTTGACTAATCCATGTAGCGACAACTGCGAAGTCATACTGACGGTTTTAACAAATATGACAAAAAGACATTTTGAAAAGTGCAAATTGACACTTTAAGATTGTTCAGTTTATTATTGGGAACACAATGTGAACACTTGAGGTTTTTTTTTTGGTGACAAATGTTAAGCAATTGTCATTTTCAGGGTAACGTAACTGTGAATTGATTGCTCAGGTCTGTTTTTTTGGAAATGTTCTTTTTTTTTTTTTTTTTTTTAAATGAACACACCCATCGGTGCAGCGTCAAACTCACACGCTGACTTGATCGGGGAGAGGAGCGGTGGGGAGGGACTATAAATAACTGAAAAAGAGAGAAATAAATGGCCATGAGATACCTCATAAAAGTCCGCGGCTTTAAAATAAGGTTTGCGGCAACTGCAAGCGAGAAAGGAAAGGTCACCAAATGAAGTGCTTAAATTTCATAAAGGTTATCTTTTCAAGCAAAACAAACAACGGGGGCCTCGTTTATCAGAATAAAAGGAAGAGGATGCCAACTGCCACGCTTAATAGTCTTCTTCTGTCAAAATATGATCTGCTTTGGGAAACAACACACATCTCACACTGCTGCAAAAGTGAAAACCGAGCACTTTTTTTTTTTTCATACTTTGCCCGTAGCCAAACAGGCTAATCGCTACAGAATGGTCCAATTGGATTCAAACAAGGGAAGAGTGGAGCACCCAAGTGCAGGGAGGTAAAGCAAGAGCGAAGGATGTACTCACAAGATTTATGAGGGGAAAAAATAAATAAATAAAAGAGGCAAAACAAGAACTAGTCCAGCATGATTAAAAAAAAAAAAACAACAAACAAACAAACAAGGAATTCAAACATCAAAACTCATTGCACGCCATCACAAAGAAACAAAACACTCGTCACTGAGCACCATGCAGAAAAAAATGACGACGAAGGCGGACGTGACAGAAAAATAACAACCAGGAATAAAAAAAAAAAAAAAAACAAGAATAAAAAAAAAAAAAAAAAAAAAAGCCAAGAAACTAAATAGAAGCAGATTGACGAAACGACAAGGCACACCTGCACAAGACACGAGTGCCTGTTGGGAGCTGACTAGCTGACGCTGGGAAGAGGGCTGACGAGAACGGGTGGAGATGAAAACCGAACGAGCAGACAAGACGTGAACAAGGGACACACACACGCGCACACACACACACACACACACACACGAAACGCTCAAATATATTTAAATATGTTCGAACGTACTTGCAAATACATCTTTGCCAGTTAAAAAAAAATAAAAAATTCCACACTGGCAGCTCCACGCTTCCCTACAAGGCTCACTGCAGACAAAAATGTAAAATTTGCACGTGGTTGAGTTGCCCTTGAGCAAGGCACCTTCCCACAGCTCGAAAAGCGGAGGACTGTTTACGCAGCCCTTAAACACTTGGTCGGATAAAATTCGGAGTGCAAATCACAGCAACATTTTCCCTTGCCATCTTTTCAGTCCAGAGCTTGTTCCTCTTGGACACACACAAAGCGAGCCACTTGCCAAACTTGGGGATTTGTACGACTGACCCTGCCAAAAAGATGTTGCGACATCCACCCGCCGGAGTCCGCCCGTCACAATCGAGAGCGCGTCTTTCGCCTTCAGCAAAGACACGCTGCAATGAAATTCCAAAATGTTTCAACACTGATTCAAGTGTTCCTTGCGGGCGGCCAACCTCCGCTTGTGTTATCATCACCACCGTATCAAACCGCCTTGTTTTTTTTTTTATTTAGGTTTTTAGTTGCGGGTGATATAATGGGATAGGATGGGATCACTGGCAATTTCATTCTTTTCAAATGTCATTCATCAGCGTTGATTTTTGGCAACTGTGATAGCTCACATACCTCACTGGAAATTAATGCTCCATTAGATGTGACTCGTGGCCCTTTTCCACCGCACCTATGCTAGTGCTAGTGCTAGTTCCGGGCCATTGCCCAGGTTAGCACCAGTTCTTTCTTTTTCCACCACCGAAATAGACTCTAACTCAAGCTCTGGTGCTTGAAACTTGTGCTGAAGCTCGCCCCAATTATGCGTTGGGCCAGACTCTGGCACCAATTAAGTCAGGAGACAGATCGCACGATGAGAAATGACTCCCTGGAAATACGGAAGTTTGCAGTTGAGCGGTGAACGCAGGTACAATTGCGTCCCATCAGAAGAGCGACCGCGGATGTGCCCAGCTAGCATGCGATCTCCGACTCGCAGCCAGCCGCGTGATCATCTGCGATGACTAAAAAAGCGTTTGCTGATCGCATGTCTCTGACTCGAGGCTATGCTAGGTTGCCTAGCAGATGCTAACAGCGCATTATTATTCTTATTATTAAGAGCGCAGTTGCTCTTGGGTAAACGACAACGTAAGCAGTGACATTTTGGACGCTTTACGATGACGTCATGACGTAGCTCATACCTGGTTCTTTGCCGGTGGAAAACCAACTAAATATGTTCTTCATAGGGACTTGTTAAGCAGCAATTAAGCACAGCGCTGGCGCTGGTGCCGAGCGAGCATCAAGTTTTTTTTGGGGGGGGTGGGTGGAAAAGGGGCATCAAAGACCAGCTTCATGCTTCCTTTATTTCACTCAAAAATGCGATTGCCTGCTCCAGATTAGTACAGCAAGCTATATTTTTTTAAACCCTTCAGCAGAGAAATAGCATGCCGGTGTCAAAAAGGCAGGGCAGGTAGATTGGAAGTCAGGATTGGGTTCACTTGACACTGCAGATTTCAACATGTATACGTGAATGTGATCACTCACTACGAGAGATTCAAATGCAATGATTGGCCGCGCTCAGGCTGATCAAACGCCACAACTGGGGACATGCGGTGAAACACGGCGCCCTCGTTTCTTTCCTTGGCATCGGTGCGCAGATAAGATAAAGCCACAAACACGATGTGACACAAAGTGGCTTTGCAGCCAGAACACACACACACACACACACACACACACACACACACACACACACACACACACACACACACACACACACACAAAAAAAAAACCACTCCAAAGTAGGCCATTAGACTTTTTGCTCCTCTGTGGCTCGAGCGGTCCATCTGGACACTGTCGCATTCTCATGTAAGCGTAATCGGCCCTGAAGAGTGCTTTTTTTATTTTCCACAATACTGAATTAGGTAAAGGTGTGACTCAATATGCGTTTTTTATGGACTTTGCCATAATTGTAGTGTGACATCTGCTCGACCGTCCCCTTAGTCGCAAGTCACAATTATCGTATTAGTGCCGTCGCGCTGCGCTATTATGCCGCGATTGCTAACGAATGAACGCGGAAGCGGCATTTTCGGATTTCGGTCGGAGCTCGAGCCTGATCGCAACATCGGCTAACTTGGGAGGTCAGCGAATCCGTCAGGAGCTCGGCGATAATTTGATGGCATTTGCTGAAAAAAGGGAGAACTCCTCACTTCCACTTTCCCGTTCCATTTTTCACCAGTCAAGGGGGGATTCGATCCGACAGCCCTCTGATTGCGAGCTCATTCTCTTGCTGTCAGGACATTGCCATCCCGCTGCCGCTACTTAAACTGCATCCATTTTAACGATGTGACAAGATCTGCCTGCCAGTATTATCCTGAAGCATTTGTTGGGCTTGCTTCTTTATTGATTTTCATCTTTTCTGTATACGCGGGTGTGCGTGTGTGTGTGTGTGTGTGTGTGTGTTTTTGTGGCCCCTCTGTTGACACACACACACACACACACACACACACACACACACACACACACACACACACACACACACACACCCGAGCCTGGTCCTGCCAACCAGCGCTTCCCTCAGTTATTCATGAGCCATCTGCTTGGGCCAGTGCTGTGTCACATGTGTGTCAAACAGGAACTCATCTGTCCCCCCCCCACCTCATCTCCAATCCGGCCATCTAATGGCGTCCTCATCTGCATTCCGAGAGTGCCACTAATGCCCCGGCAACTGCCCCTGCGCTCCATCATGTCCTAAATAACCGGTTTGATCGGACATGTGCATTTTCATTTAAGACCAGAGCGCGTGCGTGTCATCGATGTCGCAAGGGCGAGCTACATTTCTGTTCATGTATATTTGTGTGTGTGTGTGGGTGTGTGTACCTCTTGTATAAGATGAAGATATCAAAGTACCCCACTCTTCCCCCCCCCACCCCCCCCCCAAAAAAAAATCATATAATTTTTCACAATGACTGGTTTAATGTCAAAACCAGCTGGAAGTGACGATTAAAAATGCTCGACGTCACTTTAGCGCCGATTACAATAATTGATGAAGATTCCTGTGCCATGAGAAATCGCGTCATAAAAGGTACAAGGTGTCTTTCATGATGGCAAGCTCCTCCATGGTGACGATGACCCTCCTAACAACCGCGCCACTTTCCGGAATAGGCCATTTCTTCCCATTATGTGACATTTTTCGGAGCTCCGTGGGCCAAGAAGAGTTCAAAGCAAACTTGCCTTCAAATACAGTTCCAGTTCTTCCACGGCGGCCATGCTTAATCCTCACTCAAATGTCAAAAAAAAAAAAAAAAAAACGGAGAATTTCAGAGATTAATTTTATGTCAAGTGTTGCTTTTCATCTTTGACAAAAATCACTCTTGCTTCTGCAGAGTTGAAACTCGCGGCTAAATGAATCCTCACGTATGATGGATGACTTGACCTGTCAGCAACATTTAAAAGCATCGCATTTTTTTTTCCGCAATATATTAACTGAACATTATTAGGAAAAACGAACACCAAAAGGCCTGTTGATATGCCGGAGACCCAAAAACAAACGTGCACAGATAACGCGGATAAAGTGCAGCAATAACTGATGACAACCAAGGTGCTGCAGTCCTTGTAACATTTTTGTCTAATCAAAGTTTAAAATGCACAGTGTGAAATGGCAAAAAAATGACCCCCTCCAACTCGGGGGCGGGGGGGTCAAGGCGCCCGTTTAGAATAGCCAGTGATAGTCTAATCAGAAAATGAGAGGCTTACGTTGCTTTTATCTGAAATGTTTTCTCAACGTTATGCAAAGGACGGAAAACAATGTATGCACGCTTGAATGGATTCGCAAAGAGACGAGGAAAGAATCCCAACTCGATTAAATACAAGGGGCAGCCCTAAGAGCGACGCGATAATGTATGATGCCGGAAAAAGGCCAGGAGGTCCCGGGTGGGGGCGGAGGAGAATGTGTTTCATCTCTGACAGATATGTCGCTTCCACTCGGGGGCTGGACTGACGAGACTGTCATGTTAGCAACCCTTTCCCACTCCCTGGCGTGTCAAAGTCGAGCCACCATGATTGACTGGCTGCTCGTTTTACTGTCCTGGCATGACCTTTGTCTACTTTTGGGGGTAGGAAGGAAAATGCTTGTTGTGTTTTTGTGCAATGGGACAAATTTGTGTTTGCGCAAGGCTCGAAATTTAACCGGGGAGACATGAGTGGCACGTGTGGGCTCACTGCACCCGCTCCCGTGGGGTTACTTTTAGGCTTGTGTTGCTTTTGTTGTGTTTTTGTGCAATGGGACAAATTTGTGTTTGCGCAAGGCTCGAAACTTAACCGGGGAGACATGAGTGACGTGTTGGCTCAGTGCACCCGCTCGTACATGCTCGCTCCCGTGGGGTTACTTTTAGGCTTGTGTTGCTTCTCACTTAGGGGTCAAATAAAAATATCTGTGCCGTTCAAAGAAATCTCCCGAATACTTTTGCAGCAAATGTCATCGCGAGAGGCTGCGCTACAACCTTCATCTTGAAGACTTTTCAGACAATTTGAAACATTCACGGAAAAGAAGACAATCAGGAAATCCGGTCTGTCACACATGAGAAAAAAACATGGGGGAAGCCATTCAGACATGAGGCCACATTGGTGAACCTTTCTGAGGTTGATATTCATTTGCTGTTGTTTTGATGATGCTATCATTGACTCGTTGTCAGCTCAACCAAACTTATATCCGACATGTGGCCTCAGTGATTGATAGTCAACGTGAGAGGATACGTGAGACAAGATGGCGGCGCCCATGTCTTCTTCTGTGGCTGCTTTGGCGACCGATGCTTTCACAAACTCGGACTAAACACAGCATCAAAACAAGTGGAATATAGAGATTAGCGGAACATATTGTAGCTAAAGCTAACTGGCGGCCGCCATTTTGTGTTGTCTCCGTGTTGAGTTTCCCACCGGTAGAGGCTGCCCGAGGAGTAGCAGCGCCATCGATCAGAACTCCAGCTTGATGCTGCCAAATCAAATCGGATTGCGCCATGGAGTAATTCTTTATTCTCATCATCTGGATTGTTGATATGTACGTATTGAGAGGCTAGCTTAACTGGAAGAATTTTAAGCATTTGAATTGTCATTCAAGTGTTTTGTTGATGAAATATTTAAGATATCCTTTATTTGTCCCACACTGGGGAAATTTACATTAATTTAATTTATGCTTAAGACGATTGATATCGGCAATTTAGAATGACTTTTATTTGCAGAAATTTGCTATTTATGGTCAGGCCCACAGCTCCAGACTTTCTATCAGCGCAGGTTTCTCAGGCTGTCATATTGGAAACCATCATCTTGAAATCTTACCCGTATCTTCGTGACGCTATCCGCTCTGTTATGCTGCAGGGCTGGTGTCAGTGCAAGTTTAAGTGTTTCCATGCATACAATAACAACACACCCTGCAGCAAACGCTGTGCGCAATTCATACCGTACTCGACAGGAAAAATGTAATTCACATATATCATCCAGCTTTCAGACACCTATTCGATTAGGTGGATTTATGTTACACCAACAGATAGTCTGGACAGGAACAACGGTCGTCTACAAAGTATATTTACACACCGTAATTGAATTGTACACACCCGCTCCGCTTTTATACCATGCACGCTACTTTTGTGTGTTTCAAACAGAACCATTTCCCAGGTTTGTTTGATTTATTTTACATCGTGACTAGCTAGCGTGGAGGTCCGCACAGCTGCCTGTCACGCGGCCGGCACGGGATGGATTTCCACACTCATAATCACCCTGCGATTGACATGCGACCGGCCTGGAGAGCGATCTGGCTTTCAACCCAAGACAGCTAGCACGAGGCCATGTGGTGACCCGCGAATAAGCTAAGCGGTCTACTCTCTGATGACGAATAACAAACACATCGCGACCACACAGTTTAGGGATCTTTATTTCGATGGAGAAATCGCTCTCTCAATCAAATGAGAGTATCACTGAAGTATCGTCATACCCTGCAAATCCGTCCTCCAATGCCGGGGTCCAATTGTAAATAGTGCTAAGGGTACCGAGCCGTGCACTTTACATGCTGAAGGGCCTACAGTGTCAGTCAAGAGGAAACGAAAGAGGCTCGTCCGTTCCCCGCTGAGTGATGATTGCTGTGTCGCAAAGCTATAGCTCTCTGAAGATATGCCAGTGGCCGGGTCCCCAAACAGGGGAGTCAGTGCTCGGAAGCATGTTTTGACACAGCAGATAGGGCGAGATTAAGTGTTGAAAACAAAACTGGCAGAAGACGATAAGGAATATCATTTTATTCACGCCCCTCCGCAACCTTGCTGTCGTATTTTTAGACTGAGCGTCAACGGCGGCGGCAAAAACAAACCGACGGGGGGAAAAAAAAAAACAATTGCGCCTTTGGTGACTTAATGTGCATTGACAGCAAAGGTAAAGAAGTGAGGACTTTTGCTGTCCAAACACGAACCTTGAAGTGACACGCATACGCAGAAAACGCGGTTTATGGAAGTCAGTGCGGTTCAGTCATTGTCATACATTTGTGGCAACTTCAAGAAGTTGGTGCTGGAACCGATCAGTCGCTCCTATAAAGATTTTTGCCACTGACTGTTTTGTGATACTTCATCCGTAGTTTTTCGGTCCTGTCTGTTTTGTCGAACAATTGTAATGTTTGTCGACTTTGGATGCACTCACATTGGATATATATATATATATATATATATATATATATACTGTATAAAACAAAAACAAAAACAAAAAGGGGACTTGACCTGGACATGATGCCCCATGTGTCGAAGTGCAAAATGAACAGGGGCTCAAGCCCCACTCAAGTCCTTAACACAGCAGCCAAGGATGTGAGAGCAGGCAAGTCCGCTCGTGTCCTCCTGCAACCTGGACAAAGTGCAGGTAGGGATCAAGCGGGGAGGTCGGGAAATTGGTTGAGAGAAGGGGGCGAATAGATGATAGGGAGGAGGATGGAGTAGTGAGCGAGGAAGAAAAAGGATGGATAATGAGGATGAAAGATGAAAGGAGAGAAGGCTTGGGGCTGGTCGGGAGGGAACAAATGGAAGTAGCTCAACTTACCCAGTCCTGTGCGCAATTTCCTACATGCATGTGCCACGAGACAACTTTTTTATTTTTTTTGACAGGCCGTTTCATCAAAACTGATATGTTCTTATTAAATCTGCTTGTTTGTAGGGAGGCACAACATCCTGAGATCTAGATTCGGTTTTGTCAAAAAAAAAACAAACAAACAAAAAAAAAACTTCCTTCCTGTTGTGAGCCTGAAAATGAACTTCCCCCACTCCTGCGTACGTTTAAATTGGGTCGAGCTCACTGCTACATTTTCTGAAATCGAAAATGTCATCAGCTTGCCTTCATTTTGCAATTCAAACTTAAACTTGACTAATTGACCCAAACCACAAGCCATTCGCTAATTTTCGAAACAATGTCCCATTTATTTTGACATTCGACAACTTTTACAGTGATAATAATCCCCGTTCGATCTTAAATGATGATTTTTGGCTTGATTCTTGACAGTGTCATACCAAAAATATTGCGACCTTCGGGGTTGCATATTTACAATACATGCAGACACGCAAACCGGATAAGTGACTGCGCTGGCATAATTGTGATCGAGGTGGCGACATTTTGGGCCTAACGCTGTCATTCAAACAGATGCTAACAAAGACAGGACATAATACGCCGAGAGCGGAGGAAAGTTGACTTTGACATGTGACGCGTGGGTGGAAATAGCCTGCTAATGAATAGACAGTGCAGAGGGCTTGCGGAAAAAAAACAAAAAAAACAAAAACAGGAGACGGCAGAGAAGCTACACGAAGCGTGCTTGTGCGGTAAAATATTGCTATTGTTAGGCATTGCTGGGAGAAAAAAGTGCCGCGATGCAGAAAGACCGTAAAATCTTGACAGCTTTGCGGTGGCAGTCTGACGGCTGAGCGGGGCGATTGGAGGGGAAATTGCGGCAGAGGCCCCTCTGTCGGGCCGCACCGGGGCTCGCTTTAACAAGTTCGCAAACGAGCGGCACCCGCTATCCAATGCAGGGAAATGAGGAGAGATGGACGGATGGCTGAGTAAGGCGCAGCCGGTTTTTTTTTTTCTCCCCCTTCAGGTCGCAGCACCTGTCAGGGCTGCATAGGCATGCATGGGATCGGATAATAGAACATCTGAGCTCCTTGGACAGGAGCTGGAGGGGATCTCGAGATTGGGATGTGGTTTCTGCAGTTATGTGCTGATACTAAGACGTGCTTCTGCGCACAGTTGGACTGCGTGCGCACTGGAAGACACACATCCCCTTTTTACCCGGCCGTTGGACATGCGGCGAACGTGATCGCTCACGTAACAATCCAGTCCGTTTGACTTTCAACACGTAAGCGACTATGCAATAAGATAAGATAAGATAAGAAAAGCTTTATTAGTCTCACAATGGAGAAATTCCCAATTCACAGCAGCAACGTTATGAATGGAAGAAGTAGAAGAACAAAATATAAGAGCTGCTGTAAAGGCAGCCACTTTCGCGGCGCCATCTTGAAGTCAAAATAACAAAATAATTCAACACAACACATAAGCACAATAAGCTAATCCTGAATCGCACTGGCACACGAGCATTAATTAATGCCTGCAAATGCCAAAATATGCCTCGTTTTGGACATAGATGACTTGAGGGCAAGCTAAGCTCCAAGGTCATAAACCGCATCAACCGCATCAGGGCTGCAGCAACAATATGCTTTGGAAACTACGCGGGAGTGAAAATGTGGAGTGAACATTTTTGACTGGGCTGTACGTTCAAACTTAGCGACAAAGTCGCTCGAACGTGCCGGTAAAATCGTTTGAATGTAAACATTGGTAAAAAGTAAGTACAAAATTAATAAGTAGTTTTTTTTTCCTAGAATGTCATCACGTTCAAAAAAACTTTACTGAATACGTTCGAACAACTCTACCAAATACGTTCCAAAAACATCACCATATACGTTGGAACGAATCTGCCAGAAGGTTTAAACAACTTTGTGGATATATTTGAACGATTTTGCAGTATGTTCAAAACTATTTTACAACACGCCTCAACGACAGCCCACAGTTCAAAATGAATCGACTTCGATGATTCATTTCTGCTGGTTAGCTCCTCTGAAATACCGCAACGTACTTTATGGAATAAAATGGTGTGTATTGCGTCCACAAAATGTCTTTTTGAACGAACCATCACTATGAAGGTCAAAAAGATGGTTTGTACGATGTCGGCATTGTGACTCGAGCAAAATGTTGCGTATATCCAGTGAAACACGGGCAAAACTGCCGGTTGCTAATACGTCCGCTGTGTTTCGCTGTCTTTTCAGGGGGGCGGTTCCTGGTCCTGATCATGTGGCTGAACTTTGCACCTCAAAGCGACAGCTGCCCTGCTAAGTGCGTGTGCTACAGCGAACCGCGGCCCACCGTGGCGTGCCAGCAACAGGGACTCTTTTCCATCCCTACCGAGATTCCCGTGCGGAGCCAGCGAATCTTCCTCCAGAGCAACAAGCTGACGGTCGTGAGATCCACCAGCTTCAGCTCTTGCCAAAATCTCACCGTCCTGTGGCTCTACTCGAACAACATTAGCCACATCGAGGCCGGTGCCTTCTACGGCTTGGAGAAACTGGAGGAACTGGACATAGGGGACAACGGCAACCTTCGCACCATCAGCCCGACGGCCTTCCGAGGTTTAACCAAGCTGCACACCCTCCACCTGCACAGATGCGGCCTGTCCGAACTGCCCGTGGGGGTTTTCCGAGGAATGTTCTCCCTACAGTACCTTTACTTGCAGGATAATAACATTTTAACCCTGCATGACGACACTTTTGTGGACCTTGCCAACCTTACGTATCTCTACCTGCACAACAACAAGATCAAGATCGTGACTGACAATATGTTCCGTGGTTTGATCAATCTCGACCGCCTGCTACTACACCAGAACCGCGTCATTTTCGTCCAACCGCGGGCTTTTGGCGATCTGGCCAAGCTGAAATCCCTGTTTTTGTTTTTCAACAACCTCACCGTCTTGACGGGGGAAACGATGGATCCGCTGAGCACCCTCCAGTACTTGCGCTTAAATGGGAACCAGTGGATTTGCGACTGTCGGGCCAGGACCTTGTGGGAGTGGTTCAAACGTTTCAAGGGTTCCAGCTCGGAGTTGGAGTGCGACGTTCCGGACTTCCTGGCGGGGAAAGACCTGAAGCGACTTAAGAGCGAAGACTTGGAGGGATGTGTGGAAACGCCTCAAATCCAGACCAATCTCTACACCTCCAAGGCCCAGTCCGGCAAGTTCCCCTCCACTGAAAATCCTCAAGGGGACACGATTCCCAGATGTTGTCTCGGCGATAACGACAAGTCCTCCATCCTGTCTGGCAAGAGTCGCCAAATTACTCACAACCCCTTGAAGGAAAAGGAGAACATGTCCAAGACGAAATTTAAGGATCCGGAAAGAACAAAAAATGACACCCAGAACAAGCAGAACGACGGGCCTCTTGGAACCTTATCCAACACCCTGGACAAGCCTCTGGAAAATATGAACCCGAACCTTATAGACAGTCTAGAATCTTCAACAACCTCAAGCAAAAAGAAAAAGAAATGCTCCAAAAAGCCGCGATCAGACACCCACTGCATTAAAGGCCGGGGCGCTACGCTGGAAGTGCTGCGCTTTCTCCTCATTCCCACGATCTGGATCTCTCTAGCCATGTCTTAGGACTCCTGATGTGATTCCAAATGCAGGACTGAAGATTGCGGATGCTCGTGACAATGATAAGAGAGGATGCAGAGGCATCGACAACAGGCAGTGACTGAAAAAGTGAGTTGCTAACATTCGCCCGAGAACAGAGGATGAAGACAGAGTGCGGGAAAACAAAATGGATGCCTTTACAGAACACAACAGATTTGATGTAAATAATGAATCGGTGCCCAAAATCGTTTGTTCTCTATGTACTGAACTGTATGTGTCGAAGCTACATTTTGGAGCGCCCCCCCCCCCCCCACCCCTTATTCAAAGCTTCTCCTGCTTCGAGAGTCCACCAAAAGAAAAAAAAAGAAAAAAAAGGACAAGCTATCCGACACAGTAAGCACACGACGAATGTTGGGTCCATTTAATGAAAACTAAGGAACCCCTGCCCCCACCCCTCCATTATTTATTGAAAGTGATGCATCTGTCGAGTAATGTTATGTTTGTTATGTTAAAAAAAAAAAATGTTGTTTTATCTTCCCCCATCTTTCTTTTAATTTTCAGGAGAGAAAGAATATATGGGTAGCATTTGCCAAAAAAGAATGCTGTCAATTTGTTTATTGCGACGGAATCATAGATATGCATTTTATTTTACTTGTGTACAAGTATGAATATATTATGAATAAAAGTTCTTATTTCGTAGATTGTTTTGTCAGCGTGTTCTTGTTTAATTTTTGACGACAACTCCATTCCACCATTTTACCATGACCTTAAGTCCTGCTTGGTAGTCCGATGCCGCTGTACCTCAATTGGTTTGAATATCATTCAATGTCGTTACCGTATTTTCCGTCCTATAAGGCGCACTGAAAAGCATTTGACAGTGCACCTTATAATCCGATGCGCATTATATATGGATCAATATTCAGATTTCTTGGACGTAGCATTTTAAATGTTCTGTCAAGCGCTTTCTTACAGCTGCAGTGGTTGTGACGGCTCTCTATAAATAAAACTGTGTGGTATTGTATTGTATTCCCGTTTAGCGTAGCTCCGTCTAGTGGATGCATAACGCAACCGCAGCCACTAATGTAGCTTCTATTCTATGCGCCTTATAATGTGCTGCACCCTATATATGAAAACTGTTTTAAAATAGGCCATTCATTGAAGGTGCGCCTTATACTCCGCCTTACCGTGTGGGAAAATACGGTACTTTACATGTGTTCATAAAAATAAAGATCGCATCTAATAGAAGCCTTTCCCTTACGAGATGCCTCAGACTGTTATCTGATGACTAAAAGGCTTCCTGCCATTTTTATGAAGAAATACAGTATTAGTATACTTAAATGGAGCGCATGCCATCGCATGTCAAAATTAATGCCGTTCTGATCCACTGTGAATAATTTGAGTGAATGATTTGTATCAATGACGGGTCCACTGGGTGTCTGAAACAAATCATTGATTTGCACTCTAATTCGAAACAAGGTCAGCATCCACACAGCATATTTAGAAGGCGTTAGTGGCTCCCGCCTCGGGCGGCATCGTAGAATTTAGCATCTCATTAGAAATAGTTATTCACATAGCAAACGGTGCCGCATCGCTTATCATCTGGTTTAAATTATTAAACTTCTCATGACCCTGAATTCAGACGCTACAGGCACCATAAGAAAGTGGAGTAGCATTTTGGATTCTTTGCATTCATCAGGCACCATAAAATAAATAACGAAATAAGTAATTCAATCTTGAATGAATAAAATGAATGCGACAGCTCAAATAGAGTGAGAATTGACGCGTAAATTCAAGGAAAAAAAAAAAAGAGCATAGATAACTGTTGAAAAAGAAATTTAAAAAATATATATGAAAGCATACATCCAACAAAATACACACCTGCGGGGCCTTGTGGCATGCAGCAAATTACACGCCTGAATAGAAAAACACATGCTGAAACTTAGGAAGGCTTATTCGTCCTTTTTTTTTTTTTTTTTTGCCATTGCACAAAATTATTGATCAGAACTAATAATTCAAGAACACACAAATAGAAACTGCTTATGTGAAGCACATTCCTTTGTCGTCATTACAAAAATTAAATAATGATGGACAGCATATATATATATATATATAGGCATCAGTAGATGTATGTACACAGTATATATATATATATATATACACACACGTATATACATGTTTTTTTTCTTGCCCATCAACACGTTTCTGTCTCCAGCCTTTGCATAGATAAAAATCTCTTCTTCATCATGCACAGTTTGGATTCGAAGGGCGTCCCCCGTTCCGTCAAGCCCCTGGAGTGTGTGTTCCATTGTCCTCGATTAATATGGAAAAGAAAGAATGCTGATGTAAAGCTGAGAAGATATTATTGAGCCAAGGCCCCTCCCCAATCGAACGTAACTATCCTTCCACTGATGGACACTGACGAGGCGTAAGCAGTTACATTCCGGCTGGATCGAAGTAATTAGGTGTCACTTGCGAGAGTCAAAATGATTCCACAGCTTGTTAAAACAGTCGAGCTCACCATGTTATATCCCTGCACGAGCTGCACTGACATCTTACATAAAATGCAATTATTAAATCTGTCAGGATTGCCGACCGCATCAATTTCCTTGGCTTGACCCACTTGCATAAATCGCACTCAAATAACCACAGTCTTGAAGAAAATATTTCTTCCAAAGCATATGTGCAATCGCAAGCTCTGTGAATTTGAGACCGAGAGACACTTGGACTCAAAAGTAGTGAGCGGTTGGCCAAGCAGGAATAATATTTGGCAAGAAAATGGATTTGTCCTTCATATCTCTTATGAGAAGTCACAAGAACACATGGTTACTTTTCTTTAACATTCAAACTTTTTTTATTTTTCATTTCCTTGCGTCGCTCAACCTTTGCTGTGTTTGTATTGGTTTCTTTTTGGTGCTACCATCTGTGCGTTCATCTTTTTGAGAACGTCCACATTTTAGGGAAATATAATTTCGACAGCAAGAGGTAAGTTGAAATCAAAGCTGCTGTTTAAATGTTGTTTGATGGGCCCGATGTTTTTGTTTTGGCTCCAGCTCCCAAGGGATGCTGAATGGTTTGAGCGGTTTAGACGAACGCTTACGCAGTTCTGCCAAGTACATCATCAGTCTGTTTTAACATCCATCCATCCATTCATTTCTCGATCCGCTTTATCCTCACAAGGGTCGGGGGGGGGGGGGGGCTGGAGCCCATCCCAGCCGTCTTCGGGCAGTCAGCGGGGGACACCCCCGAACCGGTTGCCAGCCAATCGCAGGGCACACAGAGATGAGCAACCATCCACACTCACACTCACACCTCGGGACAATTTAGAATGTTCAATCAGCCTGCCATGCATGTTTTTGGAATGTCGGAGGAAACCGGAGTACCCGGAGAAAACCCACACAGGCCGAGGGAGAACATGCAAATTCCACACAGGGAGGCTGCAGCCAGAATCGAACCCTGCACCTCTGCACTGTGAGGTTGACGCGCTAACCACTAGACCACGGGGCTGCCCCCCGTTTTAACATATGACCCCTTTATTCTTAACCGTGTAAAAATGTTGCTTGGAATTTGTTGTTGTGCTTATTTATGCTTTTACATTTGACAAGCGAGTTAAACCGTACAGGGCTGGAGTGTGCTTCTGCATGCAGGATGGATATTTGTCTTGGCAGGAAATCTAAATAAAGGCCAGCAACGGAGGTAAAAGGGGCTGTTTGGTTTAATCGTTTCGCTGCGGGGGGTGTGTGGGAAAATTCCAACCCGTATTCCCAGTTCCACAGCTGGAAGCTGCCCCCGTACAAACCACAGTTTGATCAGTTTGCCAGTGTGAGGCTCCAGTGGAGCATTTGAGGTTAATGGTCTTGCTCTTGTGAGCTAAAAATGCAGCAAGAGCAAGTTTACACTTTCGCTAGCCTGACTCATGCTGCCAGTCATGGGAACCAAACTGTGATCTCCCAGAATTTGCATCTCTAAGGGTACATTAAGGTGAGAATAATTTAAAAAAAAAAAAAAAAAAAAAGCCCATCGAGACTCAAGACGACAGCAAACATACACGTCACTGGAAACAGTTTACCTTATCTTCAGAGTTAATTATTTATTCCATTTATTTGATGTTTAAGTTCGGGCTGTGAGGGGATCACTGGTGACTGGAATAAAGAAGCGAAGTGGCCGCTAAAAACAAACGCGGAATCAGAAATTTCAGATTTGAGTCACAACGGGTCATGGCAGATATTGTCTCAAATTTTGGGAGCGAAATGCTACACCATGCCCTGGTTCATGCTTGGATTTTGCACACAGTTGAAACACGTTTGGAAATTTGGACAAAATAGCAGCACGCACAAAACGATCCAACTTTGAACTTTTAATCGCTTTGCACTGGCTCGTCAGGAAAGATAACGTGGCTCCGTGACAAAGAGGAAACCCTTCCTCCCCCGTCCTTAAAAATCCTTCAAAGTTTGACGAGCTAAATTAGCGATAACCCAAACATTACCTTAATCCTAAACAACCCTTTAAGAAAACTTTTTTTTTAAAATCAGAATCACAGTCGAAAGATAAAATGGGTCACCTCAGCTACCACCGCCACTTTTCTTGACTGTCTACGAAGAAAATGGAACCATCAATGATTTCTTACTGTTTCAAGAAGATTGGAGAACCTCTCTGGAATATTCTGAGCGGTCAGCGTTGGATGAAGCAACACAAGAAGTTCGACCTCCCGTTGCTAAATATTCTCACAGCAAACGACACGATTTGGGAAGCAGCCACATCGCGCAGTCAAATTTGCCTCAATTGCGATAAGAACGATTCCAAACTGTTACAAGATGTGATAAATCACTTTTTAATGATCGGTTCGCTGATTCATTATTATGCTGATCCTTTGGTTAAAAAAAATAAAAATAAAAACCCTCTCCGGCTCATTTAAAACGACATAATCATAATTTCCTTGATGGCCGCATCGTAGGAACCAAAGCACTTGATTTTACTGTCTTGCGGGGAGCTCTAAACACACACTCGAGTTACCAAATGCAACAATCAATACTTGGGATACTTTAGTTGATTTGTTTCTTGTTCCCCTCACTAACTTCCGCAGCTACTTCGGCGATGATCATTGTTGATGTTTGATTATCCTCACAAGACAAACAAAGCACGCGGAGCCTCGAAGCTACTCAGCTCAGCATCTGTTGATGATCTCCGGCTGGAAAAAGCAGGTTTCGATTTGTAGAACTTGGTCAGTAAGGGTTCTAAGCATGCCAAACCAATACCAGATGGGTGACGTGAACCACCGTGATCCCCTTATTGGGGTGTGCCATCGCCACATTTGCGTGCCTTAGCTCTGGACACTGCCGTATTTCAGTCCTGAGTTTCTCTGTGCTGCATCTGTTTTTTTTGCTATGCTCAAATAAAATTAATCTCCCTAATGTGACCAACAGCGACATGTAGAGTTGTAAAATCGAACCGTAACAACACTTCAACACCATCATTTTGTTAAATTTTTATTTTTTTTTTGACAGCTTTGTGAAGTGGGCTCGCAATTTCCCAAATCGAGATGAGCGGAGCCAATTCAAAGTTGGCACTGCGTTGCGTGGCGGCGGAGAAGCAGAATTTGACACAGTGCGATGCTATTGTGGTTCAGGGCAGACGTGAGGTGAGCGGTGCGATACAGACGGTGGAGGGGGGGGGGATAATCTCGTGTACCGTTTATGAGGACTGAGCCACTCATTATTTTTCCCAATCCTGTCGGATTTGTGAATACAGAATGGCAATTTGTTCCCGATCCCGATTCACCCAAATGAATGCTTGTACATATGTTCACAGCCATGACTCCGCCGAGGGACGGAGTCCCTTTGAAACGAGAAGCCGCAGAGCTTCCGCAACGGATTAGGGCTGATAGCCAATCGGATTTTGCTCTGGTCCACCTCGCGAGCGCATTTGTGCAAATGGCTTCATCTAATGATCCAATTGGACATGATTAAAAAGAACAAAGCCAGCCGTAAACAAACGTTCCCCGCGGCGCTCGCGAGCCCGCGGCTTTAATAAAGCGGGGCCCACCACATCGCCGCAGTTACGTGCTCACTCACGCAATGACCGTTGCTGATGTTTGATTATCCTCAAAAGACCAAGCAGGCACGCGGAGTCGGGTAATCTTCCCCGCATCCCAAACGTCGGCCATGAAAAAGCATGACTCACAGACGTACGTATTATTACTGGATTAAAAAAAAAAAGGAATGAATAAAAAAAAAAGAGAAAAACGGTGGTCTGAGCACATAATCCTCTCTGATGCAACACATGGAGGACAAATTTGTTATTATGAACGGTTATTTTATGACCTCGTTTGCTGCCGTTCTCATTAGCTTTTGATGCATCGACGGTGTAAAACAGGCCTCAAATATTTCACTTTGATGTTCGACGCCGTGCTTGTTTTTGATGACACATATCGAGACACGGGCGGCACGGTGGTGAGCACGTCCGCCTCACAGTGCAGGGGTGAAGGGTTTGATTCCGGCTCCGGCCTTCCTGTGTCGATGTTATCCCCGCACCTGCGTGGGTTTTCTGCGGGTATTCCGGTTTCCTCCCACATTCCAAAAAACATGCACTGCAGATTAAGCAAACGTTCTAAATTGTCCTTAAGTGTGATTGTGAACGCGAAAGCTTGTTCATCTTTGTGTGCCCTGCGATTGGCTGGCAACCAGTTCAGGGTGTTCTTCGCCTACTGCCCGAAGACAGCTGGGATAGGCTCCGGCACGCCATGGCCCGGTACCGGTGGTTGAGGACCACTGCTTTATGAGGTACCGCTAAAACACTTCTCAAAAGTCAAACAAACAAGCACTTTATATTTGTCGAGCCACATCAAATCATTTTTTTACGGAAAGTTGAATTTGCAAGACCTTTGTGGGAATTCCTGCCATATCCTGTTTATGCTACGCTTCCTGTGTGCCTCCGTGCTGTCAAAATATTTCCATGCGCAATCCTGCCATCGCTTCATCAAAGCAATTATCGTAGTGCCTGCCTACGCTGCGAGGGTCGATCAGTCAGTCTCCGGCCCATTAAATGTCACGCCATCTCTTCTCATCTTCACTGTCAGAAAGCGTGATGATTCAACCCACCTGCTCCCCATCATCGCCCCACTCGGTCTGCTTCAGTATTCCTATTGGAGGGATCAACCTCGCTCAAGCCCATACCACCCGTGATGCCAGATGTTCCTGGGGAAGTTGGAGCGCTGTCCGGTATTAGTTCTTTTGATATGCTGAGCAGAGGCGACATATTTGAAGAATCTCTTGGTATGCTGGGGTGGCGTTCTACACTGAGACACGAAATAGCAACAGACTGTGATGTTAGTAACCCTCCAATTCCATCTGGGGATCAATGTACTGTCATATCGTTTGATTGAAAATATGTTTGCTTCATATTTAATGACTACCGTATTTTCCGGAGTATAAGTAGCAGTTTTTTTCATAGTTTGGCCGGGGGTGCGACTTGTACTCTGGAGCGACTTATGTGTGAAATAATTAACGCGTTCTATCGTTTGACATGTTATTTTCACATTAAACCGCAAGAGGGTTTGCTTCATATTTAATGACTACCGTATTTTCCGGAGTATAAGTAACAGTTTTTTTCATAGTTTGGCCGGGGGTGCGACTTGTACTCTGGAGCGACTTATGTGTGAAATGATTAACGCGTTCGATCGTTTGACATGTTATTTTCACATTAAACCACAAGAGGGGGCCCGAGGCCGGTATTGATGCTTTCCACATTGACAAAAAAAAAAAAATTAAATAAAATTAAAAACCCACGATGACTCTGACGTCAGCGAAGTAGAAGAGGAAGCACCGCCTCTTCTAGCTCCGAAGTCGGCAGAGTTGCTTAAAAGTGACACCGAGGATGAATATTTCATTGGATTAAGTGATTTGGAGTGACACTGATGGTTTGGTAAACTTGTTAGCATGATCATTATGCTACAGTTATCTGAATAACGTGAACATACTGGGCACATTCTCAGTTCATTGTTTATGCGTCATATAACGTTAGCATATCGTACTCTTAATCAGCCTGTTGTTTTATTTTTATTTGCCTTCAAAGATGACGTCTGTTCTTGGTGTAGGATTTTATCACATAATTTCCCCCCAAAATACGACTTATACTCCAGTGCGACTTACGTATGTTGTTTTTTTTGTTTTTTTGTTCTTTATTATGCATTTTATGGCTGGCG
>NW_017805798.1:1826544-1836091 GCF_001891065.2 Hippocampus comes
TTCAGTGTGAGCTACTTCATTACATGCAGCCATGATACAAAATACGTTGGACTAAATGCGGAAAGCAGAGGGACATGTTGCATGAATGTACTCTCCACAGACCAGCAAAGTCATCTTCAAAAGCACAACATGCTCTAAACTGGCAGTGCTTGGCAAGCCAATACTTGCGCAATTACCTCCGGGCCTTAGTAGGGCCGAGATCCAATTCTTTACACTTCCATGGCTCCAATTTTTGCTCTCTAATGGAGGGTAACATGTTCCGGTGCTAAGTCGTCAAGAAATATGGAGCTTCCATTCACCGTAACATGTCACAGCTTTAGAGTGACATTGAACTTGAAAAAAATTGAAAGTGTTTAAATATTGTACGGTAATCAGTGTTTCTCAAAATTACTTCTTCTTCTTTCACGGGGAATTTTCTTTCAATCTGCTTTTCCACCGCTAGTGACCGACTGTTGCCTTGCCACCGGCGGACTCTTGTCTTAATGCCCACTCGTCAATACGTGACAGATTCCGGGATTCATTTTAACCCAAACTGCGCACTCATTTTTCACTCCAATAGTCCCCTGAATCAACTCACTCGGAAGTTATGACTATGAAGCCAGAAGAAGAAGAAGGAGTGGCCGGTTGTATGCTCACTAGATGAAAAAAAGCAATCAAATTTTTCTTACCCATCTGCTCATGATTTAAAATAATTCCCAAACTACCCACGCTAGCATACTTTCACGACAGGGCCACAGTAATGTAGAGTAAGACATGTGCTTGCATGTGGGCTCCGTTTTCAACCAATTTAATCACACTAACACAATTAGGAGCGATTTGGACCTTTGCCTTCTTTGAATCAACCGAGTGGAATAAATCAACTTTTCTTAACGTTCCAATTTATTTTGCTGCACCTGTCGTCATTACGTCTGTTGTTTGCACTTAAAACAGGCCCGCTAAACGTCCTGCAGTGGTTAAGTAGCATTCCGAATATTCATTGGCCAAATACGAGTAAATGAAGACGCTGCACAACATGTGGCATTTACTTTTTTTTTACCGGTACAGCAGGTGTTCCTTGAGTGAAAAATAAATATGTATATATATATATATATATATATTTTTTTTTACAAATTTAAGATCTTCAAAAAAACGCATTTATTAAAAACAGAAAAAGTTAATAAAATGTCAAGATTTAAGTATATATATTTTTTAATTGAACAACGTGCTATCACGACAGTCACACATAGATGACGAATGACCTAAATTTCCCACAGCACTGATTGGACAAAGCAATGTCATGTGATCATCTGCAGCCAGTGATGGCCAAGCAGGTGTGTCATAACTAATTAACATGTTGAGTCACGTGTGTCTTACCCTCGATGGCAGACAGAGGCTCCGTCGAACCCCTGAGACCGACTCACCGCACCCCTGGGGTTCGATCGAACCCGGTTTAAAAACCACTGTCATAGAGAAATACGTCATAAGTGAATTTGAATGAAATCGAAACGTTCCAGTTGCGCAACTGACGCTTACGTAACATTCAAGTAGCCAGCGACAGGGGGTAGAAGAGGACAATTGCCATGTATCGGCGATTAGAACGGAATCCAGGGAAACCGTCGGCATTTTATAATCCCCTCCTATGTTCCCTTTATCTGAGTCACAAGCCTCTCGTTGTGAGATTACAAACATCTGGCAGGTCATCGACTCGCAAGCTGTTACGGTAAACCCGGCAGCAGGGGGAGGGACAATTTTCCTGATGGAATATCCCACGCGCCGCTTGCGTCGCCGACGCACGGCTTGAGCGCTGCAATGTGATCCGCCACCGAATGGCCCACCGGTGTGCAGATGTGATTAAAAAACATAATCTGAGAGGTTTGCAACGGACCGATACGCAGTGTATCGCTTCACAGCCACTCGCTCGGCAATTAGTGGCTAATGTCTGGCGGTTAGACGCTGCGGCTCGATCGCCTTTTGTAATGAGTCTTCACCAGCTAATAAAATCTGCCGATGAATGTTTTCGTCTTGGAACAGTCATGACTTGTCTTTGGATGAAATAGCTTGTTCAACCCGCTCAAAAAACATCCGAAATACGTTTTGGCACACGATCACTTCCGAGGGCCAGCTGGAGAATTGAGGTTTGTCGGAAAGTTTTTGCAGGTTTGGAGAATGTGAACAGTGCTGAGTAGACGCGATGAATACAGCAATGTTGACGTGCAAGAGTCCTGCGCATTTTTCAAAGTTTGGCATTGTGTAATGTTTCAAGACCTTTCATGTGTTTTGGATTTTATGGGCGGCGCGTTTCTCTTCTGAAGTGACAGAAGCTTTGTAGTGAGCATTTCTATGAAGAGGAAAGCACCCGAAAACCCCTCATGCTTGGGCTATCTGTTAGGGTGGTTCTGTTAGTGCCCAGCAGGTGGCACTGTCGGGCTCCTCCTGCAGTGGCACACGTGTTGGCCATTGTGTCATTAGTTAGGGTTTGGTTAAAAGGAATCCCTGCCCGACCAGGCGGTGTGTCGGATCATTGTGTGTGTCATGTTTTGTTTTTGTCATAGGTTTTATTTTTTGTTTGTTTGTTACTTTGTTTTCTTGTGGTTTTCTGGACTTTGTTTGAGTTTTTGAGTTAGTTTCTCCAGCGTACTCCTGTATGCCTTTTTGTTAAATACATCTTGGTCACTCCACCCTGCCTCCCTGCTTTTTGGGGTGCTCTATTCCAATGTTTTTCAAACTTTTTTGAGCCAAGGCACACTTCGTTCATTGAAAAAAAATCTCGCGGCACACCACTAACTGAAAGTGTGAAAAAAAACCCTGCTTATTTTAACAATGAGCGTGTTATATTGTTACTATAACCGTTTTTAACATTGAAGAATGACGTTAGAACAGCTTGTATTGGAGTCAAACGAACACAAAGAAAAAAGTATTTTCTCATCTTTCACATTTATTGTTTCACCGTCGTCGTCCTGCATTCATGCGTTACAAATTCGCTTGTCTCTCGTCTCAACACAAGGCAATTGGCTAGCTGTTGCTGCTCCCTAGCGGTATGGGAGGGTACTGCATGATTACTTTCTGGGCGACAGACCGCACAGGCTTACAAAATGAATATTTTCCCGCGGCACAAAACACTGCTCTATTCCACCATCACGCAAAGCTTGACACTATCATTCTAATCTTTTCAGCGGTTGATGTGAGCTTGAAGTAACTGTGTAAGCGTCAGCATAAATTTGGTCGCATCAATCGCAGTTTTTGCATATGAGGTGACGTTTAGATTCCTACATTACTAGTTTAGAGCATGTGACATCACTGTACGGCAAATGAGAAAGGACAAATTACAGTCGTATCAACAATTAAAGAGGAATTTGAACAATTTAATACGAGATTCCCTGGGAGCCATCAATGCTTTGGAAATATAAAATGAATATAAATATTGTTTTTCTTTTCAATTCTGTAGCGGACAATTGTTGAACCGGGTCGGAGCGATATGTCAGCCCATCCGCCATATTGTATGATAATTATTATACAAATAAGGACAGACGAATGATGACAAAAGGGTACCCAATTCGCGGAAGGAGGACGGACGGCAAAATAATGTCAAGCATGCCCAAGCCGGTGTGTCAAAATGGCTGAATTTTAATATGATGGCATTACCATTGTCACATCATACGGTGACTCTGTTTCCCCACCCTAATCTACATCGGTAATGACATTCATCATTTTAATGAGAGACAATAACAGTCATTAGATATTCAGACATCAAGTGCGGCTTTGGGCAATTAATCACGTTGTGAGTGTGACATCTGACTATGAGCTTTGTTTAGCAACCGAGAAGCTCATTTTCACGCTACGGCTCGACACAGCTTGCCTTTATTTCCCCTCCCTTTGTACGTGCCGCATGTATAGCACATTTCATTTCACCAACATTAACTATAACTCCCGAGAGTTGGCAACCTTTTAAATAATTGCACCCGGCAAGGCACCATGCAAATTTTAGTGTTTGCTCGCAATTTGCTGGTACTGCAGTGCAGATGCAAGCAAAACTTCCAGAGAAAAGAAGAAAGGAAGTGTGTGTGGGGGGGGGGGGGGGAGGGGGGTGGCAGGGATTATTAAACCCACAGTGAATCATCCATCCCGGCATCTATTTTCCACTCATTTCTTCCCAATAATCTCTAACAGTTGGTGGTTAACGGAAGAAAGAAGCTCGTGTTGATATTAGCGCAGAGCCGAGGCAGTTTCTTGGTCAGGGATTTCCGAATTCATTGCGGACACCCTCTGATCCAGGTGATTCAAGGGCTGGGGAAAAAAAAAAACCCAAGATTGATTGGTGGGGAGACATGCTTGTGTGTTTTGCCTGGGAATCTGCTTCATTCCCTCTTTTTAACTTTTGGTTCTAACCGGAGGTGGATATTCTGCAACAGCTTCAGCAAAGCTCCTCTAGCCCAATGTAACAGGTGTTTGCCTACAAGTGCACGATAATGAATGAGACCTGGTCGTCTGTCACTGATTGGTTGTTTTTTTTTTCCTCCGGCATGGCGGTGTCCTAAAAATCACCTGACACATATTGTTGTTTAAAAGTTAGCTCGTGTTGGCTCGGCGGTTATGTTCTCAAAATAAAGGATCTTACCAGAGATTTGCTAACGTTGAAGACGGATACAAATTAGCCACTGATAACTGAAATCCTACACCTTACTCGTGTTGTCTTCAGATTTAACGGCAACATCAAGCAATTCTCATAAATAAGGCAAGGGATGGGGGAAATATTTTGCTTCTCTGAAACCATTACCATAGTCGTTAACGCTACCCGGTTCAAATTGCTCCATGTTGTTGATGTTCTATTCATTTTTTTTTTTTTATTTTAGCCTTGCGAAACCCAAAGAACTTAATCAGTCAAGATCTCAACAGAGGTGAACATTACCTCTTTCTCTTACGGTCTCGTCTTCAGCCACATCGGTTGAAAAAATGTCTATTTTGACAAAATGACGATGAGAAATCCCAGAGTAAAAAAGTAGTCATGAAAAAAAAAAAAACGCTAAAACTCCTTCTCAAATGATCTACAATGCATACTTAATAGGGACTTCAAATTATTTTCACCTAATGTCGAAATAATTCATGTTCTAATGAATCTAGCAAATCCTTCTTGTGGATTTCATGTAAGAACCTCCTTAAATTACATTTACACTAATTACCTACCATAGCGTCAATAAAATGTCATCTCTGTGAGTCATTTAATTAGCCAGGGCCGTGGAAACGCTCCAACGAGCAGAGACCTCCCTTTTTAAGTGGTGATTAGTGCACTCGTCTGTGCATTTTGGACCAAATGGTGGGAAGATGTTGGGCGCAATGTCATTAACGGCGCACTTGATCAATAACAGTCGCCCAGCAATTGGGCCTATGAACCAGAGGCTTACATTTCGGACCGTTACAGAAAATCTCATCACAAGACTTCACCCAGTGGGTTGTGAATGTTGGCGAACACTTTTTTACACACGCGCACAGCACGCTCTAAGTTGGAGTCATAAGCACCCCCGTACGCGCCCTGAATATTTAACAGCGTTAAACACTTCAATTGCATTTGACCGACGCGACTGAATATCAACTAATGTGTGTTAAAAAGGGTACTCAAGCAAGGCAAGGCAAAAAAAAAAAAAAAAAAAGTCCCAATTTAGTGCAGCATCAGTTTGTAAACCTTCGTAGATGCGCACCCATTGCATCACCTAAATTTGGCCAGATTCATGCATTATTCAGCATGAAATTAAGGTCAAGCTGGTTCTATTCTCCTCTGAGAAATCACTTGGCTTACCATCTTCACAAAACGGAGGAGGGAAATAAAGGCTCTTGGAATTCACACCAGTGGAAGCCTCAAGGTCGTCGTTTTCATGCTAACAGTGGTGAACTGCTTTTTAGAATCGTCTGACTGTTTAGAACGGCGAGACGTTCATTGAAACCTGCACAGTTGAGGCCATCGTGGGGGAGTTTGCGGCCTTGGTGCTAGCAAGATCAGAATGTAACCTGACATCGCTAATCCCCACCCAACCCTGGATTCTCTGAAAACGGCCCTTCATTCACAAGCTGCGGTGCCATTCTTAAACGCGGTCATTCATAATTGGATATGAAATGAAAGCGCGTAGGCAAGTAGTCATCGAACATATTTTCAGCGTCATCATAGCCGCACTAGCAATCCTCGGTTAGCATTAGCACTCTAAATAGCCATAGCAGCTATGTAGACTTATTCATAATAGTTCATTATAGCGTTACTTGAACATGAAGGGCCCTATTTTGGAAGAATGGTGCCTGTGCGCTCCGTTTAGATTCTGCATTCTCATGTTGCCTCGCCCCCGACTCATCCGACATTTTTTGTAAAAATGAGAGCGTTGTCGTTTTCAGGGGGGTGCAGTGGTCGAGTTCAGCGTGTTTGTGATTTTGGTTGACGCTAGACTTGCGCTGGAACGACAATAGGGCCTTATATCTTATCGGTTTCAGGTTTTATTTCATTTGAACTCATTTTGAATGAACCCGGCACCGATTGTGCCTGTGAAAACGATTGTAAGCCCGTCGCATGACTTTGACTTGTGTATCCGTTACGACACGTAATTGACAGATTGAACATCTATTCAGCAGTCATTTTGAAAAACTAAGTGCGGCGGCCATTTTCCTAACCACTCTGCCAGATAAATAAGTCACATTAATTGTTTAGTGTTTAAATCTGACAGTGTTTAGTTAATACCCAATAAAATCTCACAGTTCACAAAAATGTGATCAGTTTGATCAATTGCTTTTGTATGCTTTTCATTAAAGGCAAAATCGTGATTGCCTCCCTTCAAGACAAGCGTTTTCTCTTCCTGTGCCCACATATGAGCTAGCGCAAACGCACAATCCGCCGTAGACACGATAATTGCTCCGTGCGCTCTCATAAAATCAAAGACAAAGTGGCTGTTTTTGTAGACGACAGCTTAAGTTGCATCAGACCGAACATGAATTTCACAACGACTGCTGCGAGCTAACGTCGCAATTCCATGGAGGGTTTTTGTGGCGAGGCATTCACCCACTGCACCCGCCGGTCTTGGAATGAACTGTACTATCTTAGGTCACGGAATGCTTTAGTATTTGTGGTGTATTTGTTGTTGTTTTTTTTTAATTGTTGTTGTTGTGAATGTTACTCCGAGTTGTTTTGAACGAAAACAATTTCCGGACCGAATTACGTCCCCAAATCGTCTATAAGTTCATCGTTATATCACGTATGAGTGCTATGGACATGCCGTAGAGTCTGTTTTGTTGTAATTTTTTTTTTTTTTTTGCTGTATGCAATTCTGCTGACTGCTCTTGCTGTTGTTCATCTATAAAGAATGTATTTATTCTTCTCCGGTTTGCCACTCACGTGTGCATATAGAGGATTTATTATTCATGTACAGTTGACACATACGCCGTCGCGCAACACAAACAATTCAATTTTTTATTTATTTTTTTATATGGTGCTGCACTCACGTGAGTCTTGAAGGTTCCATTCAGCTCAAAAAATAAATAATTTCCAGTGTGCAGTTTTTTTTTTTTTCATTGTGCGCCAACATACTAGGTATTCCATTCTATCTGTTGCACATTTAAAGTTTCATGCCAGTCGATGGAGTTGTTTCTGTGTTATCCTGGAACTTTTCTGACACACGTCAAATGTGTTTTGCGTTCAGTGAATTGCGGAATAGTGCCATGTTGTTGACTCTTTGGCATTCAAAAGTATTGCAGATTTCTCGATATTGTGTAAAGTTTCCGCATACCTTCTACCCCCACCCCCCTCCAAAAAAAAACTGTGATTACTGTCATATGTATTACAATGATAAGTAACCAGTAGACGGCTTTTCGTCCCTCTCCGTTTTGGCTGCGGTGAGTCACCGGGTCCTGCATCATTCCCCCCAAAAGTGACTCCGTCAAACTGGAGTGGAGCCTTGACCACCCCGAGCGTCAATGTGAGTGTAAACAGTGCGTCTGTCAGCTCATTACCAGAGCCTGAGCTGTTTTCGCCGTGGCCAGCCGTTGCCGTTCAAGCCGGGGTAAATGGCTTGGCCTCCCGCTCGACTCGCGCAATTCATTACGCCGCGCGCCAAGGCGCGCTGGAAGCCGCCAGGAGCTAGCGCCCTCATTACCCACTAAATCCTTTGACAAGGGCTTTAACGTGTTGAGAGATACCACTATTGATTTGGAGTGAGCGTGTTGAGACGTGTCGATGCCTCCTGCTCTCTGTAAAGACCGACCGAATAAACTATAGATCGTCTCAAGAATTTCACTCAAACAAATATTTGAAAGTGTCAATATCTTCCCTCCGACAGCGCCGCGACTCTACTGTTAAATATGTTCCGGGAGAAAACGACTTGCCACGTTGGACACAAACTAAGCCACATGAGGGGGAAAAAAAAAACTTTCAAAAATACTTTCTGAATTCTTCACAATCAACTTGTGAAACTTTTAATGAGATTTCACACAAATTCACAACACCTTCATGTTTTGTTGGGGAGGGTGTTTTTTTTTTTTTTGTCCCACGGCTGACATTTTCACTGGCAATGTAAAAAACATAGAGGCTAAAAATAGCGTCCCAGTCAACCATGACAATGCAGCAGCATGCAGAAAGCCTTATTAAGCCGTTTAGTGAATGTTTAACACTGGAATTAATGCCGTTAGTTTGCTTTCTTCCAAGCGGAATCAGATGCCATTGACGCACACTCAAAAGTACGTGGTCGCGCCCTGCAGGGCTCAGCATTTTTTGACAGCGAATGTACGGAAATGGCTGACCTTTATTTTGGGTCATTTGCACGCCATTAAAATCTGCGTGATGATGACTATGACAATTATAAATGTTTTAGTTCCATTGTGGAGCAAAGCCAACGTGTACTTGTTACCATAATAAATTGAAAATAACATCTGACTTGAGATAAGGGGTGATTAGAAATGGGCATAATTAAAAATCGCGGGAGAGAGAAAGAGAGAGAGAGAGAGAGAAAAAAAAACAATTGTGCCCAGGGTTTCCCCTTCAGTTTTGCCCAATGTCAGCTGGGACATGACCTCAATTAGGAGAAGCACGACAGAAAATGTCCGGATGTAAATTTCACAAAGCAACAAGTTTTTGAATCGCTTTCCAAATGAGATTGTGCTATGACTGTCTTTGAATGCCCACAATTTGGGAAGAGTCAACGTACTACTGCTGGGGTTTTCTTTCAGGATATTTGATCAATACAGTAAGTTATTTTTGCGGGAGAATGGTTCCCAAGGAGACGCTCAACCACAAAGTACACAGCGAACAAAAAATAAATAAAATGATGGGTTTTTTTTTTTTAGGCTAGCGGCCTTTTGGCCACCATTTTGTTGAAGAAGCGATAAAATCTATCGCAGAAGTGGCTCATATGTCACAGATCGTTGGTTGACGCTGCCTGGGGGCATAAACGTGTCACCACGCGGCTTTGTATCCGTCACTCTGGATGTTCCTGTCAGATCCTCCTCGCTCCTTGGAGGGCGGAGACACAATTAGCGCGGCGATGCGTGAGAGGTCAGCTGATATATGTCTGTGTGTGCGCGCGCGCGCGTGTGTGTGTGTGTG
>NW_017805798.1:1836173-1923908 GCF_001891065.2 Hippocampus comes
ATATATACACAACCCATGTGCATTGTTCGTATTGCACATGAGAGATGTGTGTCACCACCATTTCCTCACACGCCGAATCTTTAAAAACATTCAGAGAGAATAGCCAGAAGGATTGGGGAGAATTCAATTCACCAATGTTGATAATGTTGACACATATTCTATCATGCAAATACCGAGTAACGTTTGGATTATTCTCGTCGTTCGTGCCGTTTCAGTTGCATCTAGTGACCGGTGAGCCCTCAGCGTTGATTTTTCGAGCTCAACCAGCAGCAGCCACAAGTTGCCGCACTGATGTAGCGTCAAATTGTAATCACTAATCATGCCTTTGGGATGGGGTAAGCGTCCCAGATTCCAAGGGGCCTCTGGCTGACGGATCAATGTGACATTATATTAGCGCGAGCCGGAGCTGCAGTCACATCGAATGCGCTTAACGCGGGGAGTGAAGAGGCTCAACCGCCCGTCTAAAAATAATTGTTAGTTTAAACAAGAAAGTCGCCGGCATGACAAGCGCAGAAAAGAATAGTTTATTAAAATGAGGGCTCAAATGATATCGAGTTCAGGGAATGACTGCAGAATTGCGAGAGACTAAAAAAAATCTTTTCACAGGGTTGACCTGAGCTAACCCGAGCGATTTTGAAGCAGCTGTCGTTCAGTTGCCTTGGTTGAAAACGACGATTGCTGTCGTGAAAAAAAAAAAAAAAATAGGAGAGACAGAAATCTAGAAACTGGCGAGTTTCAGTCGGTCATGAAGTGATTTGAATGCTGACCTCAGCCACATGGCCCAACCTGTTTTGAATATGATTCGTAAGGAATACGGTTCATGCACTCTTGAGGTGGTTTTGGAACGGGGCAGTGATCCATCAAGGTTTTGATGAACATTGTGACTGTTGAAGCATTAGGAATAAAATATCCTGAATTGTCAGAATTTCAAATGGTGTCTGATAATAAGGAGAAGCACTTGGCAAAAGAACACAAACCGCATGATCTCGTTTCACCTCCCATCTCATTCTCTTCTGCTAATCTGAGTTTGGGTCATCAGGGCAGGGAAGCCCAGACTTCCCTCTTCCAAGCCACTTCGCCCTGATGGATCCCGAAGCATTTCCAAGCCAGCCGGGAGATATCGTCTCTCCAGTATGTCCTGGGCCGGCCTCCTAGTGGGACATATGCCCAAAACACCTCATGAGGGAGACGTCTTGGAGGCATCGTAATAAGATGCCTGAGGCACCACACCTGACTCCTCTCAATGCAGAGGAGCAGCGGCTCAACTCTGAGCCCCTCCCGGATGACTGAGCCTCTCACCTTATCTCAAGCCTGGACACCCTCCGGAGGAAACTCATTTCGGTCTCTTGTATCCGGGACCTTATTTGTTGGTCACAACCCATAGCTCGTGAACATCAGTGAGGGTTGGAACGTAGATCAACCCCTAAATCGAGAGTTTCGCCTTCAGGTTCAGCTCCCCCTTCACCACGACAGACTGACAACAGATTCTGCAAGACTGCAGACGCCGCACCGATCCGCCTGCTGATCCATCCTGGCCTCACTCGCGAACAAGACCCCAAGAGACTTGAAATCCTTCCCTTTGGGCAGGATCTCATTCTCGACCCGGAGAGGGCACTCCACCCTTTTCCGACTGAGGACCGTCATGTCAAATTCGGATGTCCTGATTGTCATTCCAACCGTTTCACACACAGCTGTGAACCGCTCCAGTGAGAGTTGAAGATCAGGGCTTGAAGAAGCCGGCCTGAATGACTTTTTGCTCAGCAGTGTGCGGCAGGCTTTAGCCGACATTGCACTCCTCCATTGTTGCCTGATCAACAACGCCCTTTGTCGAGTTAACTGCATCCAGCTGATAGCGTATTCCCATTTGAATGCAGACTATTTGTTCTGAACGGTCTGCCTTTTGTTCTCAGCCTGCCTCCCCTTGCAGCTTCGGAGCCTCTCCCTTTCCTGCCTGGATCCTGCGCCCAGATTCCTCTAAACCTCCTCGCACCGGAGTGTTTCCCTCGGGGAGCAGATTTATTTGCCACTCACAAACAATCTTTTTGCGTCATAAACTGCTGTGCTCCGTCCAATCTGCACGGGGTCCTTCTCACATTGGCAACCCCGAGGAATGCGATTGCGACGTTGTGTCAAATCTTATCCAAAAATCAGATGCTGAATGCTACTGGAGGCTGGGGAAAAATGACATCCACATTCGAGTTCCAAGATCAAAAGCACTGCTTCTGTATTTGGCCTAAAAAAACAAACAGAGTTCTGGAGTGATCTAGTCAAAGTCCGGAGTTGAATCTGATAAAAAACCAACGGCGTAACCTTTACAAGGCTGCTCAAAAAGCCGATTTGGCCTAAAAAAAACAAACAGAGTTCTGGAGTGGTCTAGTCAAAGTCTTGAGACTTGAATCTGATAAAAAAAAACAACGGCGTAACCTTTACAAGGCTGCTCAAAAAGCCTTCGGTGTGTCTTAGTTAAAATTATTTTGCCAGGAATGGTGGGCCAAAGTATCTCCAAAGACATGTGCAGAAAGATGCATTGCCAGTTCTAGAAGTCTTGATTTCGGTTGTTGCTGCTGCTGATGGTGGTCCAACCAGTTATTAGGTTTTCTGGGTTTTTTCTTCATAATAAAACCCCTCAAACATGCATTTCGTGTTAACTTGTGTTATCTTTGACTAGCACCGTATTTTCCGCACTATAAGGCGCTTCGGAGTATAAGGCCCAGCTTCAATGAATGGCCTATTTTAAACCTGTTTTCAACTATAAGGGTGCACCGGATTATAAAGAGCACACAGAGTAGGAGCTCCAATAGTGGCTGCGGGTACATTATGCATCCACTAGATGGAGCTAAACTAAAGGGAGTACAATACAATACAAAGGCGCTTTTGAGAAAATTAAATGCTTTCAAGTGCACCTTATAGTGCGGGAAATACGGTATTTAACATGCAGAAATACAGGAATTGGGAAGGGAAAAACACTTTTTTTTAACATCGCTGTAAAGTTATACATATAATACTGGAACATTTTAGAAGTGCAAAGGCATGTATTTTTCTGACAGCCACTTTGGTCGTTTTGTCACATACAGCATTGAAACTATTGGGCTTTTTTTGCTTTCACACAACAAAAAATCCCCGTGTGTGTAAATGACACTCGTTAGGAATAATGCATATGGACAGTCTTTTAAATCCACTGAAGTGCACTTGAAAGCAAAATTGGCCATATCTTTTATTTCAATTTTCAAAGGAAAAGGTTGGAGCTCATCAAAAAGTGGAGGAGCTTCACTCAGCATTTCAACTTTTATCGCAAAAAGTTCCAAGCATCTTTTGGAATACTGTGCCCCAATCAGTGGCCGTTCAGTCCTTTTTAAAAAAAAATATTTATTAAATCCCTTTTTGAAAACAGCCACGTTTGGACGTGGAGCGCAACAACTAGTGCTGATGTGAAATGAAATTGCAGATTCTCTCTTTCGGGTTCATTTCCACTTTGAAGTCATCTCAGCAGTCAACTGCCCCTTTGAACTTGAGCTTTTATTGACACACAAAAGCATGTCAAATGCGATTCACATATTTGATTGTATTAAATGGACACAGGTCAAGAATCTTTGTGCACCACCGGACAAATAAGACAAAAATGTTTTGCAGGGGATTTTCATTTATTTATGTAATTATCGCACATGGTGGTTTTTTTTTTGTTTTTTTTGTTTTTTGCTTTTCTTTTTTTGCCATATGCTCCTACTCGGGAATCACACTTTTCCCCTCTCAAAACTTCCGGTAAATCATGTCAGAACACACACACGCATCATTTACGTGACCCGGAGATGTGACAAAGGCATATCTGACTTCATTTGAAACTTTGTGACAGTTTTGTCCAAACTACTCGAACATATAAGATAGTTCCAGATGACTACGAGTAAGAGATGGGGTAACCCGGTAGAAAAATGAGGTGTTCGGGCTATGAAAATGGAGATGCATTGCGACTTGGTCTGTTTTTGCAGGTTTGACCTGATCTGAGCTAGCTGCTATTTATGTGCTTCGGAGAGGATGCAAAACAACAAGGCGCAATCTCTAAATTAATAAGCAATCTTTGTGTCGTTCGTGTCTTTGATATGAATGATAACTTACAGTGGAAACTAAAATGGAGCGCAGTCATTCAAGATTTGTCAAATGAGATGAATAGAGGCCTTGATTAAATCAAATGACGATGACATGAATTGATTTCGACAATGATTCCGAGGGACTCTCCCGCCCTGTTGTCACATTTATGGATGCAACACGATGACATCAACCTGCCTGCGTGCCTTGATCAAATCCATCAAAACCACGGTACACCACCTGCGCCACAACTTAGACCACCATTGAGTTGATCTAAAGTAAGTTTTTGTCACCAAATTGGCAGGTGAGGCTCAGCGCGTCCCACCAAATTGACAAACGGGGTCAAAGACACTTGCCCTCGGGGCGATAAAGAAGACGCGGCCGTTTTTATGCCAATCGATCTCTTTCCGTTCACCAAAATAGGGCGCCGCGCAGGGGGCGTGTCATTAAAAAAAATGCACGGTGTCTGCCAGAGCACCCCGCTGCCCATTCTTTAGGAATTAAATTAAACACACAAGTAAATCTTTCATGAGTTGCCTATTTCCGACCCCCCCCCACGACTTGGCACTTGGGAGATCCGGAGCCACTTTTCAGTGACGAGCAGAGTGCTTCCATCACATGACACGGTTGCACTGGGATGCATTTTGCATTATGCATATTACTCCGATACTAGCCAACTTGCATTGCTTCCCGGACCACTTGAGATGCGAGTACGAGGTTTCCCCCACTTACTTATAAAATATTCCACGGCTTGGCACTTTGCGATCTCATTGATTTAGCGGTACCGTATGCTCCATCCAGAACTTTTCCTTCACAATGCGATGGTCTTTTAGTGATCCGGAGAGCCAAAATAAAAGTTCGCAGGCTCTCGAGAATTTTCTATTCAGGCTCCAGTGCCTTACCTGTGGAAATTAGAGCCGCTACCTCAGGAGAAATGTTTGAAACTGGACTTGATGACAGAAACAAGACAACTGGTTGTCTTATGAAATGTGGAAAAAAAACGCACGCTGCCTTTGAAATATCACTCATCACAAAGCAGACAATCCATTAGTTAGGATGTGCGGAAGTCAAACATTTTAATCTCGGCTTTTATATAAAGTGACGTCTTTCCACCCTCTTTGTGTGTGTAGAGTAAATGATGTGGCCTGGTGAACCGCTATTGGATTAAAACACACAGCAACTAAAAAAACTGGGTCATGAAACTATACCCAAAGAAGTGTTCACAGCTTCGGGCTATGACATTGATGCTGCTATTTCAACTTTGTTTTGGTGAGGTATTTACCGCTTCTCAGCAGGGTCGTTCCTGGAATTAAGCCAGCATTATCTATCAATCAGGATGCAGGAGCTTAGCGAAAACAGGAGGGGGTGAAGGGCATGCTCCCCCGGGGAGTCTTTTCCTCATTATTTGACTGCGGCTCCATGCAGCGTTTTTGCAAGTCGGCTGAGGTGAGGGCGATCAATGAATGAAAGACATTAGCGAGAAAATCAGAAGAAGCCTTTTTTTTTTTCCTCGAAAATGCATGGGTTCCTGACTTCCTTTAAGCGGGGGAACTGTGTTTTATTTATTTATCCACCCATCCATCCATTTTCCGAACCGCTTTATCCTCACATGGGGCCCCACCCTATTTATGTATTTATTTATTTATTTATTTAAAATGTCTCATAAGTATCATCTGAAGATGTCACACGCGACACTATTTGGCTATATCTACTGTTTAATTTAGATCCCGTCACCAAAACGTAACCAAGAGGCTCCTTCCGCTTCCGGTTAGGTTTACAGATTCTTGAAGCGAGGAAGTGAGGAACATCCTCGTAAAAGTCTCGGGCTAATATGAACGCTGTCGAACCCCACTCACCCACAAGACAGCAGCTGAGCTTTCTTGTCTATGATGTGCCCAATTAGACCCACTTGACCAATAACCGACCTGTTCAGAGCACAATCAGTTAACACCAGAGACAGTCGTGTCCAAAGAGAAACGGGCTCGATATGCTGACACTTCGGTTCTCGAACAGTTCATTTTCCGATGGCATACACACTCGGCATGGGGTCTGTTGATCTAAAACTTGAGCCGACAGCTCCAAAAGGGGAGTGCAGCAGTCTACTGATCTATTCCCATCCACACGGGTCCTCTGTTAATGGCGGAGCAAGCACAAAAATTAGTAGTATAAAACTCTCGAGCCAAATAAGGTCATCGTCGGTCCTCATTACGGTCGCATGTGCCCACGTCAGAAAAACAACCATTTACACTCAAACTACTCAAAAGCTAGAGTCTTCGACGAACCTTAAGTCGAATGGTTTTGGAATGAAGGAAGTGGCCAGAACTGTGAGCCCTTTATTAATAATGCTGTATTGTTTTGTATTCCCTTCAGCGTAGCTCCATCTAGTGGATGCATAATACAACCACAGCCACTATTGTAGCTTCTATTCTATGTGCCTAATAATGTGGTGCACCCTGTATATGAAAAGTTTTGAAATAAGCCATTGATTTCAGGTGTGCCTTATAGTGCGGAAAATACGGTAATCAGAATCGAACCCAGACCCTCAGAAACGCAAGACACTGTCACAGCACTTGCACGAAAGTTCTCACTAGGGGATTCATTAGAAAACAAAGAATGCTTGTCTTTGATAACTGCATTGTACTTTTAATGGCAGGTTTTCTCCTGTGTGTGCAGGAAAAAATCCGGTCAAGCGGTAAGGCACATGGGTGGAGCTGAGTCGCAGGCAAGCCGGAGTAAACGTCCTTCCCGGCCAACATCCATAACGGCCCGCAGTGAGTGCACTTAGATTGAGACCATATATCAACACACACGGGCCGGATCAATGAAAGTGACGTGCACATCTATGGCGACGGCAAGGTGGGAGAGATGGCAACACCTTTGAAATTGTGATTCATTAAGCCATTAATGAAGCATTTTACAATGTGTCAACTTGGCCGTGATTGACGAGTTTTCATACAGCCGCAATATACGAACGGCGACATTATTTGCAAGATCCCGGGCTTCGGCAGCCGCAGTCTCTGTCACAGCAGGGGTGGAGATTACGAGAAAGAACGGAACCGTCAAGGGCTAACTGCTGCTGGACCACATTTTTTTCCTTCCCTATTCCACTCGCAGCATACTGTATTAAAACTGCAAATGATGAGCGACAAAGGCAGAATCCTAAGAAGGCCATTACTATGACGTCACACTAAGGTTTCACTTTCAAACTTTCTTCATCAGTCGACCCAAAACGGGGACGACGACTTGAGATTTTGTATCAAAAGTAATGCGGGCGGCACGGCTCAGGTGGTAGATGGGTCCTGTCCCAAACCGAAGTTTCTGTTTTCGATCCTGAGCCCATGTCCAAGTGCTCTTGATGGAGGTACTGAATCTCCAGTTGCTCCTGATGCTGTGTCATCAGTAAGTGAACGAGGAGACAGTACCGCGATTTTTTTTATATTTGGAGTACCTTGAAGGTAGAAAAGCACCATACGTGAATCCCCGGCTGGACGTAAAGTGAATGCCCATTTTATGTCATATGCCACAGGTGTCAAAGTCAAGGCCAGGGGGCCAGATACGGCCCGTCACATCATTTTATGTGGCCTGCGGAAGCAAATCATGTGTGTCAACTTTCATGATCTTTGCTAAAATCTGTGTCGAAATGAACAATCGTAGTGCGCAATAAATAACGTTGAGATTTAGCAATAATTTGGTCATCCTGTTTACGCTCACTTGAACAATAATTGAAAAAAACGATTAGAGTTGATCGATTTCAAAACTAGTGATCCATCAATTTTTTTGTGTACAACTAATAACATGATGAGATCATTAAATTTTAATTTGGTTTCACTGTTATCATGGCCCTCCGAGGCGAGACGTAACTCCAAAGTTGACAAAAATGAATTTGACACCCATGTCATATGCTCGTTATTGACACAAAAACAGGATGCGTTTTCAGTTTTAAAAGACGCATCATTTTCTGAACGTACTGTGGCCAGGTCTGACTCACACTTTCAGCAAATATGACTAACTCCCACTTTAAGTCTTTATGACTTCGTAAAGGCTGTGAATGATTCACTTCCCAACGTAGCACAAAAGGTGATTGAGAGCAATCGCCACGGTCCAGGATGAAAAGCGCGACGGACCGTCTGCTCTTCTTCGCGAGGCAAGCGGGCTGACATTTGATACCGAGCTCACCCGATAGGGCACAACCTCAGGAAAAGAGCGAGCCCTACCAAAGCTGAACGTATCAAGCCGGGAATGACGGCAGTTAATTGGAAAGAAAAAAGAGCGGTGGTGGGGGCAGGGGAGGGGAGCAGGGAGTTCAAATTGATTGTCGATTTGCCGAGGGGGAGTAGGATGAACGCCCTTCAAATGCCGAGGAACCTCAAGTAAGCCGCCCGGACGTGGTTGTCTGTGCGCATTTCGGAGTTGTGTTCATCTGACAGCGGGAAATGGCACGTCGGTAAGAAGCTTGTGATTACAGCACAACAGGCAGCCCAAGTCCTTCGTTACACAAATTGCCAGTAGTTATCTAACATATGGATCGATACCGCAACACGGCCTCCGTCGGCAGGAAGTAGTGCTCCTTTTTAATCAAACGCTGGGTTTGGGCTTTGGACTTTACACTCTCATAAATCCTGCAACATCCTTCCGGTCACACTAATGGGTCTAATTCCTACACAGTGAATGGCAAAAAAGGATTAGATCAATTATTTATTTGTGGAATAAATAAAAAATACAAAACCACTTAGGCAGAACACAATACGTTCAGGGAAACCGGTCAACCTCCGTGTGGGATTTATGTTTCCCATAAGAAATCAGAGATCTGGAAAAAAAATAGGGTGTCGTCGGTTTACGATGCTGTTCCGATATGTATAAATGTTGAAATGCGCAAGATCGCTAACATCAAAGCAGTAGTAAAGTCAGAATTACAGTATGTATATGTGATTGTAGATTCAGAGATTTAAAAGAAACAAAATAAAATCAGTATGTCAATTGCGAGCACCTTCTCATGCCACGCCAAGTCGTCTTCTTATGTCGCTGCGCAAGCTAGTTCATCGTGCGCCATCCATAATGTCGAAAAGCTGTCGTAAAACAGTCATAGTGGTCGGACATCCGAAAGGTTCCGGACAGAATCGGACCGTACAAATTTAGACTCAGAAAAGTTGATCTAACAAAAATGTTTATCTCCACAAAATAGGCGCAAGGCTGACAAATAATTACCCTGGACAACAAGCTCGGTATAATGGGAAGAAAACAAAAAGCGCTTGCATAAGGCAAGGAAAAACATGAATGAAAATAGCGAGTTACAATACCGTGTGGAGAACAAACCGTGGAGACACTTAAACACACCAAGAACTACTTAATTGAATAACGAAGAACATAAATCATGGCAAGAGCCAAAAACGGAACTAGAGTAGTGTTGATTCAATTCCACCCAATCACCCTCCAACTTTCCCAAAATTCTGTAAATAGTTTGAACAAAAAAATGAACTGGCATCTCACCACCCACTGCATATTCAGTCTCTGAATATGTAAGCACGTCTTTGTGCACATGCTGCCATACACATAAAATAGGCAACCTGTTCGAAAATGTTTTGAATGCAGAAATATTTTTGTAAAATCTCCGGGGAGGCAGATTCAAAGATTTTTTTTTTCCCTCCGAAATTTTTGAGATAAATAAACTTTTTCAAACTTCCCACAGCGGTGACTGAGCTTCCCTTGGTATCTTTGCACTCCCAGCTGACTTGAAGACAAGCAATAAATCAATCTGTGGATGGTGAGTGTTTTTGTATGCAGTGAATTTCATTTCAAAAAGTACTGCAAAATCCGGTCACTCTATCATTCAAGAATCGAATAGGATGGTCTTGTCTTTTTTTTTTTTTTTTTTTTGGCTCCGTCCTGTCTGGCCTTTTGATGCACTTGATTGATCACCTGAGTCTTGCCATTTGCCCAAACGGGAGACGAGCAAAAAGAGCTGCAGTCAGGGGTATCAGTTGCCTTTCAGAGGCTGACCTTCAAGGCCGTGTGGGACCAAACGGCTCTGCCTTCAGCGGGTTTGCCGTGCTACTTTAACCTGAGTAGAATAACACCTTGATAGGAATCAGAGCTCGTTGAACATCTCTCCATGTTGAAGAGCTCCGGGAATTGAGGATTTAGGCCCTTAAAAAACACAGTTGCCGACGATCATTTCATCTGGCGGGTCTGAATTTACTTGAATATTTCCAACTGGAAACCAATGAACGAATACTTATCAACAGAAACGAAGGACTTATATATTGTCATAATGCGCAAGACCGGCATGCCTCGGTAGAGCTTTTTTAGCCAGTTCCAAAGCATCGATCCAAAATCGTTGCTGACTACAGCATGGGTGGCAGTAACGCGCATCAGGGATTGCTTGCCATCTGCCAGATTTTGATTGAAGTTGATTGAAGACCATGTAGTAGACTAGCAACTATTTTTTATAAAAGGTTAAGTGCTTCATTGACATTTTTTGTCGCTCTCTTTTTCACTCTCTCAATTTCTACCGCGAACGCATACTATTCGCTAGCTAGCCCAAAAACATCTTCCTTGGATGTCACAAATGTTACAGAAAAGCTTGGTGTATTCTTTTTTTAAAATTCCCAGGCATGTTGGGTATATAACTAGCAGGAAGTGAATGCTCAAATTGTCATGTAACGGATGACTTTCCATGGAGTGCCTGTTATGTAGACCCACACGCAGACATAACATCAAGCTAGGAGCTAACGTTGCGGACGAGCGCCAGTCTGGCAGCCCGTTAGCTTGCAAGCTAGCAGCTGGCTAGCTTACTTTAAGTTGACATTTTACAGGGAAAAAATCATTTTTAATACCATAGCGTTAGGTGGTTGATATGGAATATTTATTGAGTCATTGTCCATAGCGGTTGTCTTCATTTGGGACAGAACATAAATCATGGCAACATAAATATGGAAGGTTGAATCAGTCATTGTCCATAGCGGTTGTCTTCATTTGGGACACATCCAGGCTGACTTTGGGCAAGAGGCAGGGTACACCCTAGACTGCACGTATTATATGAGGAAGCGAGGCTGCAGCACAAACTAATGAGGACAAGCGTGATATAAAATGGATGGCTGGACGTTACAAGATACTTCAAATTTGGGCCCTTTTGGACTTCAAGCTTTGTATTTAAAAAAATGTGTGTATGTGTTATATGCAGCAATCCATTCCTCTCCCCCAAGGTGTGGGTTACATTCCTTTCCACTCTCACAATAAGTGGCATGCACGATTTAAATACTCCATGGCATTGACTTTATAGCATTTAAAGCACTTATTTAAGGTCTGAGCACACTTTGACAATCACAGAAAGACCTAATACTGTGCAGTGGAACAGTGTCCCTCTGTCTTTACAAATCGGCTCTGCAGAAATACAAAACAGTCACTTCCTGTTCCATTCTTCTTTCAAATTTGCACCGTCTCGAGTCAGACTCAATTAGAGTTCACGCCACGGGATAGCGGGAACCAAACGGGTATCGTACGGAAAACATTTTACCTCATAGAAGAATCCTTTAATCGTCGAACACAAAGTAAGCCTCGCCACCGTGCATTGCCGATATTTTGCGTTCCAATCTGGCACGAATCACCACATGTACGCACGTCCCTTCAAACACCGTTTAAATATGTTTTCAAACAAAAGCATCGTTGTATTCGCTGTCGGCGCAACGCAAACAAGACGGCTGCAAAGCCTATCAGCCTGGAGGCTTACACAACAGTGAGACAATCAATAGTGTGCACCATCTTTCCCCCCCGCCTCACCTGATATTTTTATTCCTTGTGTGTGTGTGCTTCACGCCGAGGCTTTGGGGGCAAACATACAATGTAATTGGTTCTCTCGGGACAAGGGGGGGACATCGTGCTTGGCAGTAAGTGACTCACGCCTTTCTCAAAGGTCCACAGTGCACCGGGGCTGGGAATACTTCCCACAATGCATCCGTGCTTTCAGCAGTGTGATGTAACTGACCTTTTTCAGCAAGCGGCAGTGGAAGATATGCAACTGTCATTTAGGATTATTTTTTTTCTTCTTTTGGGAGTCGTGTTGCAGCAATTCTACACAGAAAGGTTCATTCAAGAAGTGAATGTTATACCAATGTTTCGCTATGGAAGGCAGTTTTTCAAGAATTGAATGGCAGTCATTTAAGGTCATTTGATCAGTGATCACGTCGATAAAAATACTTGAACAGCATTGGCCTAATTGGTGCATTCAGTGGCTGTAATTTGAGGTACTGAGGTACTTTTTTTTTTTTTTCCAACTTGGTTGAAAGTTTCTCAGAGTGCATTCACGCTTTAAGGTTTAATGGCGAGCTCGATATTCCAGTGACTAAATACCGGATTAGCCACACTTATAAGAGGGGATCTCTCTCTGTGTAGTAAGAAAAGTAGACCTTTCATTGATTTTTCAGCAATTAAACGTCAAAGGTTGTACGTGTTCGTAATTGAACCATCAATTACAGCAATAATGGCTGTTTCATTGCAAGGAATGATTTGTTTTTTTTTGTTTTTTTAATAAACAACAATAGCACTCAATGCGACACTGTACCTGTATGTGCCAAACAAGATGTCAAGTTATCTCTATGCACTAATCGGTAATCCGAAAAATGATCACAGTGACGGTAAAAGAATAATAAAACGGGCAGCCATGCCTCCAGGCAGACAATGTTTCCAAGTGAACGCCACTTTAAACGTGCTTTCAAGTGCTTCCAAAAAGGATCGTTTGATTCAGTCACGCCTGACTGTGGCGTCACAAATACTACAACCCCGCATTTTTTTCAGAGCAGATGGACGAATCACCCCACATTTTTTTGCCAGCGGTTCCTCGATGGAATGGTTGTCATGGTTACTGTAATACCAGAGGCAGACTTTACAATGTATATAAACTAGATGCTCATTATTTCCAGCAGAGGCCATAATGTGTACAATGTCTCAAATAAAAATCTGACTCGTACTTGTCGTACACACACACACACACACACACACACACACACACACACACACACACACACACACACACACACACACAAGACAAAAAAAGTTGAACCCTTTCATGCACCAATAATGATAACCTGTAACCCAGAGGTGTCAAAGTCAAGGCCCTGGGGCCAGATCCGGACCGCCACATCATTTTATGTGGCCCGCGAAAGAAAATCATGCATGTCAACTTGCACGATCCTTGCCAAAATCTGTACTGAAATGTCCATTTGTCATGTGGAATATATGACGTTGAGATTTTGCAGTAATTTTGTTACCCTGTTTCCACTCACTTCAACAGTAATGGAACAAATAACAAACCAATAGCTGTTTTTAAGAGACGTCACAAGGAAGCAGTGACAGCTCCGATGAAGGCTGAAGTGACAGCCGATACTGTCAGCCAGGTGAGAGTTAAAGAGAAACTTCAACAAAAAAGACCATTGTCTGGAAAAAAAAGAACCTTCAAACCTCATTTAACAAACAAATACTTCACTTTAGTGATTTCAAAACTAGTCATCCATCAATTGGTTGTGTACAAGTTATGAGAAGAGATGATGAGACATTTATTCGGTTCCACTGTCGGAAAGGCCCGCCGAGGGAAAACGTAACTCCAAAGTGGCCCGCGACACAAATTAGTTATTTAAATATTTTGTTCAGAATGCATTTGTTGAATTCTTTCAGAGTTCGGATAACTTGGGAGGTTGCACTGTTTCCCAAAATCCGGTAATGTGTGCAGTCGAGGGTGCAGGAGGGTAGTGGAGTGCATCATTTGGAACTTTTCACCCATTTCATGCAAGTATGAATTGACTGTCTCGAAAGTCACGCCGACTGTCCTGCCGCCTGGCAGTCGCCACGACACAAGCCGTCGGATCGCCTCCATTTCCTGCCTGACAGTCGCTGGCGTTCCTTAATTGGTCTTCTTGGCCATATCGCCTCCAGGGAAGAACATCAGAGTCTTCACATGGAATAAGAAAAATGAGACTTGACTCCGGCTGGGATAATTTTGTCCTTGCTAAAATTATGGAGAGTGCCCAAAGGCAAAAATTTCAAACTAAATGAAGGCTGAAGTGACCTTGTTTTCCATGCTCCCTTTCTAATTACGCAGATTGCAGCCAATCAATACAACGAAAACAAATCTGAACAGGGAGCCATTGTTTCATAACCGAGTTCCCCTTTGTGCGGCGGCAGCAAAACGAAAATGTGCGCGTGAGTCGGAATTGCACCAACACGGGAGTTAAAGTCATAATTAGAATTTATTTTGTCCGGGGTGGCCCAGTGATCGACTGGTTAGCACCTCGGCCTCACAGTGAGTTCGATCCCGGGCTCCGGGATTCATTGGAATTGTGTTTGTGCTGGGAGTGATTCCTTGTCTTCTTGAAGATGACTGACAATGATGGGGGCAGGGGGGGAGTTTGTGCGGTGATGCCGTCAGCTGGCTGCCTTGCAGGAAGATGTTTTTTTTTTTTTCGCTCTTGACTGGAGTGGCTGCAGGTGTTGACTTGCTGCAGTCTATTAAAACTGAAACGCTGTCAAACAACAGCTTCGCGTCCGAGGCCACCGCTCGCGATATTGCCGCGTGCCGACAGCTGCGCAAAGCCTATTTGAGTGCGTGATTTACTTTGCATTTCGAGCCATTTTGCGACTAATTAACAACACTGCGTTTAAAGTGTGAACCCTGCAGGTGGCCGGGCCGGCGACGCCCGTTATGGCGTTTTAATTTTTAAATGATTTGTGATGTTGCCGGAATGGAGCAAACATGAGGCGAGAGCAGCTTGGCTCATTCCATTCATTTGGATCCGGTTGAAATGATGTCTGTGTCGCAGAGGCATGAATACAGTCGTCTGCTCGCTCGCTTGCTTTCAAGGTGGGGGGCTTCATGCCGCATTTGGAATATTGCAAAGGCCGACCGGCACTGAAAAGGGTCATAAAATAGAAATGAAGATGGAGCCGTGGGTCTACCTGCGACACGGTTTAATCCATCCTCTGAGCGGGTTTCAATCGCTCGGGGGGGCTTTTTCAAAGCGGCGCTGTCCGTCCTTTCTTGCTTATTTGGCCATTTTTTTGTCCTTGATGCTTGTGCTTTCGGCCGCAGATCACCAGCCTGTGTAATAAAATTTTTTTGTTTTTGGGGTTTTTTTTTGTCTGATTTAATGGTGGCGTGTTATTGTTACGCCCGACTTTGAGGTGCAATGACCAGCAAATTTGAAGGCCTGTCTGGGTTTTCTCCGGGTACTCCGGTTTCCTCCCACATTCCACTGTTTGTCTACGCGTGGCCTGCGATTGGCTGGCAACCGGTCGAGGGCGTCCCCCGCCTGCCGCCCAAAGACGGCTGGGGATAAGTGGACTCAGAAACTGGATGGATAAATGGATGAAATGTCATGTTTTGGAATAGAGGCATGAAAATTAAAGCACAACACAGGCCCATGGTTGCTTCTTTTTTTCTTATCTTCAGCCTCACAAGGTATGCAGAAGTTTCTCTTTACACACACACACCTTAAGTTACTCGCAACTTTTAAAGGGATTTTTTTTTTTTTTTAATGTATGACTTAAGAGGCAATTGTCTTCCACTGTATTCTCCTGAAGAACCATTTAGCACTCATCCCGACGGCAGGTGACGTGACCTCGACGTCTTGTAGGACGCCGCATCTGTGACGAGCGCCACTTCATCAGATCGAGACCACATTTAAATGAGGAAAAATGACCGCGGCCTCGGAAGCCAAAGTCATTTTCTCAAGTGTCTCCAGTGTATTGATCAGTGTTTTGCCAGAGCGACCGTGCATCCATTATAACGCAGGCTGGCCGCATTTGAAATCATCATTCTCCACATAACGCGGGGCGAACTCTCAATTGGCTTGGATGGGAGGAATTTGCACAGAAATGAACAACCGCTGTCCCCAAACCAAAGCCCCCACCCCCCACAAAGAATGCAGTGCCTCGGACTTAAATATAGATAAATACAGTAGTCTTTGGGAGCGTTTCTTTTTCCTTCGTTTGCAGGCATCTGGGATGTTCACCTTGCGTCGCGACATTAATGGCACTCATTTATCTGAATTACACAGCGTGTTGATGCCTCGCGCTGTGATTCATGTGCACCAAGGTTTGCAAATATAGGATGGTACGTGCCCATCGCATCATTACGGGGCATTCAACAACGCTTGAAAGAAAAACAGATATAATGGCAATGAAAAACGATGGCAGAGTAAAGTGCTCCCTTATTGTTAATGTATACGGGGCTGCAGGCGGGGGGGGAGAAAAAAAAGAGGGGAGTTTTATAAAGGCGTCATATTGCAAGAAAAAACATTATTTCATGAAAGAATCAGTAAAGCATAGTCAGAGATTTGTTTCTAAATATATGACACAAAATAACATTTGAGGATATTTTTGTTTGTTTTTAAAGTTTGACCTATAAAAGCTTGCGCAAATTGAGTTTTTTTTGGGGGGGCGTGGCTAAAATGGCACCTTGTGACGCACTTTGGAGTGCTGCATGAGTCGCCCCTCCCACCACTTGAGCGCCTTCGGTTGCATCAGCGTTTTCATTGTTTGTGAAACTTCCTCAACAGTTCTCAGTGTTGTTCTTGGAACATTATGACCTTTAATTTTCCGAGTACCATTTTGTTCTTTACAGTGTGGTCCGAGTACTCATCTATTAAGAGCATCAACCCCCCCCCCCCCACCCCCATTCACATTTAAATATGATTCATGTATTTATTCAATCTGGTATTTGTCAAACACCTGATTTATAGTTGGCGTTATTCTATTTTTCAATCAGAGAGTGTTTAATGATTTTGTTTTGGATGTATGATTTTGAGCTTATTCTAGATCATTCTGAGCAATTAAGGCAAGCTAAGCCACTTTATGCCTTTGACCTTTTTCGACTTTACAGCCCGTTTGACTGTTTCATTCAACACAAAGACGTTGTCATTTAACGACATTAACTTGTAAATCATGCGCACGCATGAATCAGAACGCGGCTCGTAAATCTTTACGCCGGCGGCGATGGCGACAACATCTGATTCCGTCCATATCGAGCGAATATCAAACAAAGTTCTGGAGCGTAACCAATCTGGATATGCCATAACATTTTCATATTTTGGCTCCATTTGTGGTACTCTTGATGTGATTCATCGATACTCCTTTTCCACCCCCTAAAAGAAAAGCTTAGGTAGCGCTTGAGCTAGTTTCGGTGGTGGAAAAAGATGATGACACTGGCCCGGAATTAGCACTAGCACAAGTGTTCCAAAGTGGGCGTGTTTTAATCATCGCTTCGTTTCTTCCTGCCGTGTGAGCGAGCGAAGAGCAAGCCCGGTCGATCAGTTCCAGGGAACAGCTGGCAGCTGCGCCTCGAAGCCCCGTGCCGTTATCTGCCACGGTACAGTCGTAGCTCTTGATTGAACGGCTGTCCACCGAGTTCCGTTCATTTCCAAATGATCACGTTCACCTTCAATCGCCGCATCACATTGTGGACCAGAAGGCAATGATCCACTTGGGTTGCTGCCAGGCCATTTTCTCTCCTCTCCCACATCTGAGGCTATCTCTCACTCTCCCACTCGTGGATTCTTTTTATCCAAATATTGTTGTTGAGATAAAGACTTGCACACACGAGAGAGAGCAAGTTGGCCTCCAACTCCTGGCAAGAGGTCACACAGAGTCGATGTCTTTTGTTTGCGAGTCACAGGAAGAGAAATCCTTGGGCCTTGCTCTGAAGAAGCACTCAAGATATATACGGGCTTCTCTTTTGTTGTCGCTTTGAGTTTTGGGTTTTTACTGTGGCAGTCTCCATGGGGAGCGCTGCTCGGCCGAGTCTCCTACGTCGTAGCCGCAGGTGATAATCATCAGCAGGGTAAAGCTGGGCTTACGCCTAATGATTTTCACAGTCTCACACTAATAACTGAAAGTCAGACAAAAGTTTTTCGAGCTTTACTGGAGTCACAGCGCGCTCCCGTCATATTGATCGTTTTGTGTAAAGGTGGTCATCTCAGCTGTTTTAGATCAGCCTTTTCCAAGCCTTGGCCTTCGGACGACATCAAACGTGATCAAGTCGCTCAGTTTCGGTGACGTGACGACGGCAACAACCAATAGATGAGCGCCAACAAAACCAAAAACAGGAAACTTAGGAAAGAGCGGCAGAGAAATGCAGACAGAATCCAGTTGTAGTCTTGTAAAAAGCAACGAAGCAAAATTCACGGTTCTCTCGCTCTGAGGCTCAGCTGTGACTAAAAATTCGACAACTTGTCTTTAAATATGAGTAAGTGTGACATGAATTGTCAGAGAGTCTTTTGCATGTCTCCCCAAAGTCTTCTGATGTCCAGGTAGCTTTAGACATGGAAGGAAGACGCCGTGTTTTTGTTCTTTGTCTCCATGGAAATAGAGACACACAACCATTTCCACCACACATCCGCACCGTCAGTGTGGGAACTGAACCAACACCGCCGGCACAGATGCCATCAGTACCCCCCACCTCACCTCATTTGTATTCAGCATTTTTTTTTCTTAAATATGCATACAAATAGTCTTGGATTGCATATTCTGATTTCAACTGCTGCTATTAGCATACGCTGTGCGGCGTTCAGTATTCTCTTTGGTTTTGTTCCCCCCACCCCCCGAAGCCTCATGCATATTATACCATCTTGAATGACTATTTAATGGTCACATCACCGCTGTGTATTTCACGCAAAACACAAAAACGAAATCCTATCGCTGATTGGTCTTTACTGTGTAATGTTCCATTGGGATGCGCAACCACTGTCCTTCCTCAACAAAAGCTCAGGCAATTTCTCGGTGGAAGCAGAAAGAAAAGTGGGGGGAAAAAGATCTATGGCCTTCAAAGGGGGTGAGAAGAGCTTGATGATTCCGGGATTCTCAACATTGTCTCCAAAGAAACGCGTCTCTCTCTCTCTCTCTCTCTCTCTGGAATAGAAATCCTCAGCAAGTATGTGAAGGGAATGTCATGTGTGGAAACTTGCAATTTGTAGCCTACAGGCTTCTCGTCTGTTGGGGTGAAAACTGCCTCGCCGCTGTTTTAATTACTGTCGCTCCTGTGAATCTTAAGGAGTTCTCCCAAGGTTGCTGCATTCAAAGACTGAGAGTTTTCCCTTCTTTCAGAGGTTTTGTATTGGTGGACGAGAGCTCCATTGATTTTGAATGATATCTAAATCGATATTTGTCAAATCGGTATTTGTGATCGCTGAGGCCAAAATTAGAAAGAAAGAGGTCAAAGTTGGAAACGTGTTTTGAATTATATCTAAACCAGGTTGCGCAAGACAACTAAGGTCAAGTCGAGCGAAATCACGTTTATTTGTATTGCCGTTAATCACAGAAGGGTCTCAAAGGGCTTCACAAACACGCAGTTGACAAAGAATACATTGCTGAGGGAGCAAGAGGGAGCAAGAACGAGGAGATGCGGCAGTAAAACAGGCCTGCGTGTGGTTTAACCAAATTCAGCAGGGTGAAAAAAATTGGTCTGAAGTCGAGATTTAAAGAGGCCCCGTAAAAGCAAAGTACGCACATTGCGAAAACTGACCCATATTTTTGCAATTTTACAGTCAGCAAAGGTCCAATTCTGGACTGCCATTAATTCTTTCCTGTTGTGTGACTTGTGTTATGAGATTTTTTCTTCTGGATTGAAGGTGAAAACGGTCAGGCTGACTATCGCAAAATTTATACCTCTTATTTTCGATTACAAATCTCTATCTTTATTTCTTTTTATGCCGTTCCTCCTTCTTCTTTGTATTTTTCAGAAGTCAGGATGCTCTGTGGCACCATGCTGCCACCCACAGGTTAGCAACGGTAATACTGCAGTCACCTGGTTCAGATGGAGGTATTGTTATGCGTGATGTGACAACACAAAGCAGTAAGACTGAAATAATTTTTCCTTCATTTTCCAGGGTTTTGATTGACACCAGCAGCAAGGGACTGCCTGTTACTTAAATAAGCTGCTTCAAAGTTCATTAGTACAACTTTTTACTTTGTAATGCAGTGACACCGCGCGTCGCTCGCTCATTAAATGACAGTTTATTTATCTCCTTTTATTTTCCTCCCCATTCAGGTGATTCATAACACAAAATCAGAGTCTAAAAGAACCCCGGAGAATTTTTAAAAGTGGTTAGATAAAGAGACTGACAATTAGTGCAGATCTCCAAGCACACTAGGTAACTTTCTATCTTTACATACGACTATGAATAACAACGTAACAGTGATCATCAATTATTACTTGAAAATATAGACTGTGAATTATCATATCAATGATAGATTAACCGGAAAAGAGAGGTTTGGTTTGCATCTATCTATCTTTCTTCTCAGTAGCTGTCTAGCTAACATTAGCTATCATCTCGGTAGCTGTCTAGCTACCGGTAATGTTACCTATCTATCTATCTTCTTGGTAGCTGACTAGCTAACGTTATCCATCTATCTAGCTTTCTTCTCAGTAGCTGTCTAGCTAACGTTAACTATCATCTTGGTAGCTGTTTAGCTAACATTATCGCTCTCTCTCTCTCGTGCTCGCTCTCTATCTATGTGAATGAGGCTTTATGTGATTTATTCACTTAGCAGCAAAAACATATTGATGTGTCATGATTGGGCCCTTGCCGCATTTTTCACTTGTGAAATGCAAATTTGATTGGAGCAGGGTTTGACATGGATGGCATACTAATGATCTTATTGAACGGTCACACGACGCGGTACTCCGAACCCTCAGATGCTGCATCTTCAATATTTTCCTTCAGTGGGCTCGCCAGCTCGGAGCTGTTGAGCAGCGAGTAGGAGGATATTCAAAGAGAAAGCCCTGAAGTTACGTGGAGAGAGGCTCTGTGTTTTGGGTACGTGCAGCAGAAATAGAGTGAACCTTTGACCTTGTTACTGTAGCTTTCATGCATCAGGCTAGAGACTACAAGAACAAAAGAGTAACTTACAGTTTATATAGATTACAGCGAGGTTCTCCAAACGCCCCGGTCAACAGATCAATACCTGGCTGAGGATCATTTGTTTTCAGCTGATTTTTTTTCCCCTGACATGACTACAAGAGTATATACAACCTTATTGTCATTACTGTGAAATGTTGATTACCAGATGCAAATTTTGCTTTCGTGGACTCTCAGAGGAATTTTCTTCACAAATTAGATTGGCTTGCCAATAACAATAGAATGAATTAGCATTCTAATGCATGTATGTTTTTGAAATGTGGAACACGGCTCTGGAAAAAAAAAAGACCCTCTTCCATCACAATTCGAGATTGTTTGGGTTTTCTTTCTTGTCACAGTAACATGAACGCTCAAGTTTTTTGTTGTTGTTGCTGTTTGACCTTAATTTATCCAGGTCAGGCAATTTGAGATCAGACTCTCATTTGCAATGCTAATCTGGCCGGGTGAAACAAAGCAAAAAGCATGTCCAAGGTCAATGGTCAATGATCGTGACCGTCATGTTTACACTTGTAAGGACTAACGTTCAGCAATGCTGTTTTCGCTAAAGTAAGACAAACTGTCATCTATTCTGGGTCATTAAGTAAGTCTTAGCCACTGCGTTCAAAGTTTCTGTAAGGATATTGGAACATTTAGAACATAGCTGATGTTAACTGATTACAGAAAAAAACAAACAAACAAATTAATAAACGAAAAGAGTCAATCTACTCTGTGTCAGCCCTGCGAAACAAAACCATCTATGCTCTGCTGACACCTGCCTTTGCAGAATCCAGAGTGAAACACAAAAACACAAATAATGTACACGCGTACTTTGTACTATTCACACTGCAAGCACTCTCTGTCAGCTCAGGCATTTGCTGCATTCAGCAAGAACAAGGCCCTGACAGAGAGCGAGAGAGAGCGCGAGAGAGAGAGAAAATAAATAACTAAATTTACAAAGTAAAAAAAAATTATGGATAAAAGTAATCATTTGATCTGAGCATTATTAGTACAATTTTGAGCTTCTATCTTACACAGCCTGATTCATATATTTTTAAACAAAATAATACTTTAATAACATATTTTCAAATATATCAAACTCAAGGCCCGCGGGCCAAATCTGGCCCATCACATCATTTTATGTGGCCCGCAAAAGCAAATCAAAAAACTTCCATAATGCTTCTCTAATATCTGTACCGACATTTCAGATTCTCACATGTAATAAATAACATATTTGAAGCATTTTCTTGTTACCAAACCCCTCATGACAGTAACTGAATTAGTTGAAGAAACGATTATTCTTGACTCCTACATATGATTTCACAGTCAAAATACCCCTTAAAGGGAAACTAACTACAATGTGGTGTAATGACAAATGCCACTGCGTTCAAAGTTTCTGTTAGGATATTGGAACATTTATAACACAGCTGATGTTAACTGATTACAGAAAAAAACAAACAAACAAATTAATAAACGAAAAGAGTCAATCTACTCTGTGTCAGTCCTGCGAAACAAAACCATCTATGCTCTGCTGACACCTGCCTTTGCAGAATCCAGAGTGAAACACAAAAACACAAATAATGTACACGCGTACTTTGTACTATTCACACTGCAAGCACTCTCTGTCAGCTCAGGCATTTGCTGCATTCAGCAAGAACAAGGCCCTGACAGAGAGCGAGAGAGAGCGCGAGAGAGAGAGAAAATAAATAACTAAATTTACAAAGTAAAAAAAATTATGGATAAAAGTAATCATTTGATCTGAGCATTATTAGTACAATTTTGAGCTTCTATCTTACACAGCCTTATTCATATATTTTTAAACAAAATAATACTTGAATAACACATTTTAAGATATCAAACTCAAGGCCCGCGGGCCAAATCTGGCCCATCATATCATTTTATGTGGCCCGCAAAAGCAAATAAAACAACTTCCATAATGCTTCCTTAATATCTGTACCGACATTTCAAATTCTCACATGTAATAAATAACATATTGGAAGCATTTTCTTGTTACCAAACCCCTCATGACAGTCACTGAATTAGTTGAAGAAACCATTATTCTTGACTCCTATATTTGGTTTCACGGTCAAAATACCCCTCAAAGGGAAACTAACTACAATGTGGTGTAATGACAAAAATGAGTTTGCCACACCCGTGATTCAGGGCACGTGTGGCATAAACTTTACATTGGGTGGTGCTCTAAGACATAACCGTAACTCGGTTTAGATTACGTGTTTTTTTTTTTGGACATAACCGTAACTCGGTTTAGATTATGTTTTTTTTTTTATACCCGGCAGCACTGGGTATAATCTTATAAATACATACTGAAGGCTACAGTATGTGGATATGGTGTTCGAAATGTTGGACCTTCAGGCAAAAACATGACTACATGAGGGCATCGCAATATTTGTTGTGCGCCTCCTGCAACCTTAGCCGACCGTCAGCTGTGTCTGCTCAAACATTAATGCCGTGTTTTCCTGTCTAGTCAAGCTCCCCAGGCGTTAACTGTCTAGACGCCACATTTGGAGCTCTTGCGGGTGATCAATTATTACAAAGATTTGAAGAAAGCTTCCTGCGGTGTGCCGCCAAAACAGGACGTCTGTTTGGTTTCAATTTGCCAAATCCATTTCCTCACCTTTGGACCCAGAACGATTTTCGGTTCAAGGCTGCAACTTTTGATTTGCAAATGTCTTCCGTCGCCTTTAGTCTGTTGATCCAAACAAAGGTGAACAGGAAAGGAGAAGGGATGAACTAGGCTGCTCCACAAACAAACATCTGTATTTTCTTCACAGTGGCAAGGAAAGTGCTTCAATTTGAAAGAAGTTATTTCGACCGTGTCAATGTGTCATCCTTGAACTGAATCCTCATCCCTTAAAAGCTTTTTATGTACCAAGGTCCTGTTGGCTGCACGCACGGACACACACACACACACACACACACACACACACACACACACACACACACACACACACACACAAAAACACTTTTAATTTAGCTTTACCACTGTGTCCGCGCTTGTGGTCAATCCCATTCACAAGCATTGATGATGAAATCTAACACAGCCTGCACGCCAGTCCTTAGGGTGTCATTGGGGGCAGGCAGTATGAATGGATTAGTCGTCGTCCCTCCGCCGTTCCAACGAGGCTGCAAATCCCACTGGGAGGCGGCCATTACAGCGGAGCTGGCCACAGGGAACGCTCAAGGACAATGAGAGCAAACAGACTCGGTTCTACCACTTAAGTGCGAGTGCATCGGCCTGGATTGGTGCTACATTAAAAAGCACGAGGGTCCGGAGACAGAGACGAATGCAGGAGGTAGTTGAACAATCGCTGTGATGCATGATGGGATTTTTGCAAGGTTAACAGGATTCTGAAACTTCGAGTTGTTAGTTTGTTGCAACAGCTTGCTGAGCTGACGCTCCACCTGCTAAAAGTGATTGTGACTTATTGTGATAGAATAACAAAAAAGTAGTAATGGAACCTTTGACAAGGTTGTTTATAGCGCCAAAGATGCCTGCGGTATTTTTCAAACGCTATCATTTGCTGCCAGAGCAGTTTTTTTTTGTTTTTTTCAGCGGCAATTCACAACAGAAGGTGTCTCAAGGCACTTTTTGTTCAGACTGCAGCTCATATTCCGATGTATTATTTGTTTTGCTCGTATGCGACCGTATCGGATTTTTTTTCATAGTTTGAACAGCGCAAATGCCATTTTTTTTCAAATACATATATATATATATATGTTGAGCTGACTTGCCGTTTGGTTCGACGCCTGATGGGATAATTGTTGTTCCATCTCGTTTACTCATCAGATACTTCACTCCCTGCCCTAACGGCCTGTCCACCACAAGTGACCCTGTAATCGCCCCTCGGCGAAGCGTAGCAATGAGCCGAGGGCTCCCCTGCACGATCAAGTATCAAATTATCATTAATAGGCAGGGTCAGGAAGTTGTGCGCGGAAGTGGCATGCTAATAGGGAATGTGTCTTGCCGCCGCACAACACGGCAGAAAGCTAATTTAGCTGCGGAAGGATGATCTCAGAAGTCTTGTCATACGCGGAGGGGAAATGTTGGGGGTAGGGGGTAGAACCGTGGGGATGTGGAAAGATGGGAAGCCGCCCCGCTCGAGCACCATATTGATCATCTTTCTGCAGTGTTGACACAACACATAACTCTGCCGAGGAGCTTCACGTGCTGTGCACCATAGCCGTTCATCGGAGACCTCCGTGTTTGCTGCCCCTTGGCAACAAAACAACAACAAACTAGATTGGTATGGAGACTCGGCTTATTTGCGAATAACACCGCTTTGTTGCCGCTGTTGATTTTAAATGAGGCACATTCCTCACTTGGAGTTCTATCTCAGTGCTGTTACAGCTGGGAGCAGAAGAGGAAGGGAGATTTAAGACTATGACTGGCAAATTCAAGCATGGCAAGGCTCCTCCTGCAGCTTAATAATAAATGATTGCTGGATAATTAGAGGAGATGACGCTGTCTGCTCACACCATGGTCTCCACCTCTCTATTGTTCCACTCCATCGTTGGTTCTATCCATACATGAGAGATTATAAGCAGATAAGTGATGGGAATTAGAGGGAGATGATAAAACCGCAAAGCGTGTCGTAATAGTATCAAGTCAAATTTCGAAGAATAACTCTTTCCCCAGCACAGTATTCACTGGGCTGCCCATGACTGGACTCACTATTGATGATTTTCTCAAGGTGAAAATCCGTATCCATTAGGTACTATGAGGTATATTTTCTATTACCTACCTGTTTTAAGTGCGCCGATCTGATAAGTGAACCATTATTCGTTGGTAATCGGTTGAGTGGATTTGTCATCATCTTATAAAGGGCAAGCAATTCAAAGACGAAACTGGCATGCTAACGTTAGCATCACCCTGTTGCTGTAGCTTGCCTCTGCGCTATTGTACTCAGTACTCTACACTTTGGTGAGTCCGTTTTGTTGCCGCTCTCAGTGTGCTATAGATTCATTTTGTCTCCTTAACATAGCCCACAGCCACATGGCCAAAGGTAAAAACAGGAGACCCTCGATCTCCTCCATTGTTGTCATTTGTTAGCATGTGGAGTAGAGCTGCCTCTGTGTTATAAAAGGAGCTTAGGGCAAGGAGGAATAGCATTCATTTGGATCAACAGCCTCATTGGTGCCCACCTCTTGGCTAAGTTTTAAACGTGATATTAAGATGTAAGCATTATTGACCAAAAAGATTGCAAAGAGGCCTTGCAAAGCTAGCGGATCCACGCTAAAATACAATGTGCTCTTGATGGGCAATCAGGCAAACGGTTAATTTGTATTCCAAACACTTGGTACATTTAGTTTCAGTTTTGTCTGATTACACACGGTGTTATCTCCTTGCAATAGGTCAATGGAAGTCGTCAAACTTTTATCAGATGACCTAAGGCTCCTCTTTAATTGTTAATTCAATTCAATTCCGTTTGATACCCACAGCGCACAGTACCATCCTTCTGTTTAACGGCAACCAGTTGATGTCTTTTTTAAGTTTAATGGTGTAATTTGGTAAGACAATTCTGAAAAATCCAAGCTGTCTTTGACGGGTAAATGACTTGCATGTGGGTGCTACTGTCGGCGCAGCTAAGGATGACTTGTTCAAAACCACCAACGTGAAAGAAAAATCCTCTATTTTCAAACCGGGCATAAAACAAGGGTAAAAGAGCTCAGGCCTGGCGAGCCTGATCGACACATTTGTCATATGACAAGTGATCCGCGAAGAACAGTACTAGGGTGGCCGATTTCAGTCATAAAATTATAAATCTGCTGCCTCTAGAGGGATATAGGGGGGTCACTTGCAGTAATCTGCTTTCAGCATTCACTTTTGAATTATTCTTACTTAGGTTTTTTTTTGTTATGTAGGAGACCCACGCTAAATGTGTATAATGTAACTGTTTGAATTTCTACATAAATGTCACAAAGGGGCCAAAAAAAAAAGTTGTTTTTTTTTTGCTGAAATAGCACGTGGAGCCTTGACAATATAATGTGAACCTAATCCAGATTTGATTTAAAGGAGGCATGATGTTGGAGGTTGGTCACATGACATATCAACAGAAAATGTTAGTAGGAAGGCATCGTGCCAGTGCATCCTTTTCTCGCTAAATTCATTTTCTTTCCTGTTCTAGCCTGACTTTGTAAGTTTACAGTTCTAACTTGCATGTAAGAGTTGTATAATGTTCATTCTTAAATGTAACTTCATAAATATGTTCAGTTTCGCTGAACTATTTCTCAGTGTAGACCACTCTTGCTAGCTGTTCTGTTAGCTAAGTATGTACAGTAACTCATGTCAATGTAAACATAGCAGCTCTTTCTTTTTGGAATTGGGTCCATTTCACGTTTGTTTCCAGTTTTAAAAAATCCCTAATGAGTACAAATGTATCCTTAAAGACCAACACCGTACGAGTTCAACTTTACTGGAGTCCAAAGATTCATTTCATCATTAACGTTAACTCTCTGTTGAAATTGCACCCTGCTGCGTACGTGTGAAGGGGACAGAACAGGCCGATAAAAACAGATTTACTTACTCGCCCAATTGATGGGTGGTAAGGCACCCTGGAGAAAAAGACGGCGAACTTATGAATACTGTACATTGTATTGGGCTGTGGGAGGGGGGATAATAAAGCGACTCTGAATCTGTTTGTAGTGTAGTGCTATGAGCCAGTGCGGTGGCTCTCATCTCTGTGGCGGGTCTGCTGTGTGACTCAAGATGGAACAATGCTCCAACATCCTTCATCCTTCTCCCGCCACTTAAGCTCGGGGACAGCCGTGTCCAACATCGCCGTCATTTCCAGCCTGGCGTGGAAGCCGAGTAGTCAAATGAACGTCAGAGTGACTTCTCAGAGAGATTAGGTCACACTCGAGACGGCCGGAGGATCGCAGGTCAATTGGACTGCATCCAATTAGCCGGCTGTGACGGGAGGCCGTGACGGGCCTAATGCCGCAGCGACATCTTATTCCTCATGGAGGGTTGGAAGAATAATAGAAGAACAAACAAGTCACGACTCTGGGAGAACACCCAGCATCTACTCATTAGAAGAGAATTTCTCCTCCCTCTCTTGCCTCTGCGCCACCCTCTCTTTGCTCCACTGGATGAGATGAGAGAGAGGAAAAAAAAATCTTTACTCAGGCTCATTTGGACAGCAATTTTTCCACTTTGCAGAATACACAGTGAGCAGTATTGACAGCCCGTTTGATTGCGTTCATTTCAAGTGTTGGAGGATCTGCCTGAGGTGACGGTGTATCCTTTTTCAAAGGAGAGCGGCGACACTTTGAGGTGGAAAAAACACTTCCTTGGAGTTTTGTGCTTTTCGTTATTTTTAAATGATGTCAACGATTCATTCGTGAACTTTGATACAGTTCCTGCATGGATTATTATAAATAGGCGTGAGTCTGCTGTGCATCGTTCTTTCATGCGAGGCAAACATTTTAGAAATATATGTTCACGGTTAGGATGAAACCACAGACAATAATCCATAGCCTCTCTTTATACATTTTCAAGAGAGAAAGTCAAGGTTTGAAAATGCTATCTTCCATGATTGAGACAGAAACAGAGTAAAATAATTTTCAACACTTCCAAGTAATGAATCCAACACTGCAAGTCAGCGCCCCTCCTTGGGAAATTTCACTCTTCTTGGTAGTTAGACAGTAAACAAGTGGCGGAAAACGAAAGCTGAGGGAATCCTTTGATGTGATGTTTAAAATAGGCACAGTGACGTGCCTGTTCGCCGCCGCAAGAGCATCACACGCTCACACAGGAAGCTGTGCAGTCCTGGCACGAAGCTCCAGTGGCCCTAGACCAGAGCCTTGTCACAGGACCTACTTGGTAACCGACTAATGGTCCCTGAACAAGTGGCCTCTAGGCCAATACACACACACACACACACACACACACACACACACACACACACACACACACACACACTCAGCCAAGGTTATGCAAAGGGCACAAGGTCTGAGGGAGAGTTGCAGACTACCAGAACACTGAAGTTTGAGATTGTGCGAGTAAATCTCCCCATTTTTAAAAAAATTGTGTTTGTTGTAGTTTCTAAAAGACTTAGACTCCAAACTTCAGATTAAAAGACTTTTATGATCAAAACAACGCCAGCAGAACCAGGATATTGTGACGAGGCGTATTGTTGACAATCTGTTGATAGCATAGGTCATTTTTGCACTATGTAAAGAAACTATTCAGGTTTGCCATCTTCCGGAAGTTCTGAGGTGCCCTATTCAACTTCCAATGACCAACATGAAAGTCGACACCTGCTCCCAATTGACACCAAGACATTGTCACGCCAATGAGTCATGTGACACCCGGTGTTGAAAATATCTATTTTTGGCCCGATTTGGACATTTTCACCTTGGGGTGTAAACACTTTTCCTGACCGGAAGTTTTGACATTAATTGCAATGTGTTGAATTATTTTACGGAAAACTGTACATTTTCAGTCGCAGTACACAAGCTGTATACTGACGACTTTCCATTTTAGCATAGTCTCATTTCTTCAGTGAAAATGTGAGGCGTGTACTTCCTTTTGTGAGACACTGTACCCTATGCATCTTTACTAAGCAGCTGCCGCAAAAAAAAAACTTCAAAAAGGTAGAAACCAATCTTGTGGGAATGAACTTTTGCTCTGACTGCAGAAGAACAAACAAAAGAATGATAAACAGCAAAATATTGGGTTCATTGCACCTTTACTTAAGACTGTTTCTAAATTGTGTGTTGTCAACAAAACAAATATGGTGAGGTGAGAGAGAAGAGGGCCACCGAGGTCTAGAGAAGCTGCATGAAAAAGAAAAAGGTAAAAAAAAAAATCTGATTCTTAAATGAGTGCTAAAAAAGGGTCACTTCAAGTTATCTTGTGCATCAAGAAAGCCCCAATTAATGCCTGTTTTAATCACATTCATAAGATACAAGTCCAGAGGATTAATTTGATGACGCCATCACAATATGAAAATGACTTGCTCACAGCAAAAATAGATTTACTTGCTTTCCGAGCAACTTTAGCCGTTCCTGCATATAATTTCATGAAATGTGCTTAAAAGTATTGAAAGACCAGCGTGACAAAGCGGAACGCTTTAACCCGCAAGGTCCATATTCAAGCAGTCGAAATAGGGAGGTCGCCATAATTCCACGCAACAACACAAATGTTCGGCCTCATGGAGAAAATAAAGCTCATGCAAAAAGCTTGAATTAAGTTGCAACTCCATTAGCTTCTCCCCACAACAATCAGTGAGATTGTTATGCTAATTGTCGTTTATAAACAGCTGGGCTTTGAGCATTTAAATCTTAATTATGTTCCTGGTCACATAGCTACATTACAGTGTGCGATATCAAGCTTTTATGTCAAATATTCCCACACGCTGAGGTAAACAAAAACACTGGTCAAAAATGTAGTGGCAGGTTCAGGTGTACTCCGTTAGCCAATCAGACATCCGATAAAGTATTCAATATTTCATTTGCTCATATACTGGCCATCTCTTCAGGGGCATCAAACTGAACTCTGCTGCTAACCAAAGCAGCAGTATTTACCAAGACTTGCAAATAGTCTCTCAGTTGAATTGAAAGTGTGGAAAGCACGTGACAGATCATTTCTGCGCCCAGTATTACACTTACAGTAATTCATTTTAACCTTGATGTAAAGAAGGCCTCTTTCATCAATTATTGCCAATGGGGAACTTTTCTTTGGCGATCATTCTGAATAAATCCCAGGTCAACCAGTGCCCAAATACTGTTTGTGTTCTACCGAAGACTGGACTTTAATAAATAAGTCAACACCAAAATTTTCTTTACAGCCTCACTCATCTAAACACAATCTTCTGATTCATATTGCCTTTGTGGAATATGAATTAAGCAGCAAACTCCACCCGTTTTTAGCCATCTCAGGGGGCGGCCATTTTGGCACTTGCTATCGACTGAAAATGACATCACAGTAGCTCAGCTAACGACCAATCCCACCTCACCTGTTTTCTGAGTTTGGTTTGTGACATGAGCCAACCAACCAACAAATCAGAGGACAAAAATACGGAAGACGTCACTCAGAGCTTGAAATCTGAGTCGTTGACTTTGGTCAGATGACATTGACATTGCAACACAAAGAAGCTGAAATCTGATTGGACATAAAAATAATCATAATAATAATCTAACAAAAGCTGGGCACCAGAGGGGAACGTCTATGACTTATAGATAAATGACTCTTGAAAATCAATGAAATTTAATTACTTTAAATTGAAAATGTAGGTCAATGCTTCTGATATAGTGTTGAGGCCCGCAGACATGGCCGAGCAGATCCTGACTGCACACCACTGGCAATGTGGGACTGAATTGCAGTGTTTGTTAGCCATTAGCTAACAACTGTTAATTGTACATTCACAGTAAGGTTGGCAGTAGTCGGAGACATAAAAATGCATGCCTATATGACAGTATAAGATGAAGTTCGGGCTGTAGAAAGAGCAGGAAAATGTCACCATTAATGAATTCATTTGTATGCAGGAAGTAGGACAGCAGGTAGTGGAGGAGGAATCTCAAATACAGTACGGCTTGGAATCGTGCCTCGGCATCGGAATTGACGAAAATGAGGTTAAATTAAGCCGCACTGGCACTATTAGCTCCAACTGATTGGACTCAACAAAAATTCTTTGTAGCAACACAAAGCAATTCTGTTCTGTTGTCACTCCTGCTAGCTTGTCATAACCCACAATGATGTTTACCGTATCAGCAAGTCGAGACCAGCCAGGGCATTTTTTTTTTAAACTCAGCTCCCCCGATAATTCATTTATCTGTTTTACTGTTTCTATTTCACTTGTGCTTTTATTGTATTTTAGTAAAATGTTCCACACACTTGTGGCATCGTATGTGTTTTGACACAGTATCGTAAAGCGACACAGGGGGCGCAATGTCGGCGCGTATGGCTTGTGAGAATAAAGTTCTCCTTATCACACAGTTATTGCTCATACATTATTGGATGTAATATCTCAGTAACAAAAAAAAAATGAGCTTCACTTCATCCCGCCACGCTTGTTCCTCACGGCCAGTCCTGTGGTCCTGCTGGTATGAATAGCAGCAATCGGAAAGTGATGCAAAATGAAGCTAGATTATGATGCACAATAACGCGCAGACAAAAGCGGTGTGCTATCGACAACTTTAGTCATCATTGAATAACAAACGCCCCATTGCACTTTGTTGGGACTGTCAGACTTGTTGGAATATGCCAAACAGCCACGGCTCTTTGAAGCCTAGCTAATGGTGAGTGATATTTGTAATCATTTGTTTTTAACTTGGTCCTTGAAAATATGTCTTTATGTGAAAATGGATCGTGGCGCTAAAAAGTTTGAGGACTTGGCCTCTCTTTAAAATGACTAAGTAAATAAATGTGCGGATGATGTGTGTACAATGTGCACAGTTCGAATGTCACTGCTCAGTAAATATTTTTAAAATGTGATTGATTGATACGTTGAAGCATTAACATTAATCTGTGCAAATACAATGCCTTTATTGAAGTAAAGTTGGTCACCATAAATGCAAATGTACTAATAATATCGTGCGATAGAGATATAAGCAAATAGTCGTGCTGTGAATGTTCCTCACAGAATAAAAAATATATAAATATGACAATTCAGATAAATTGCTCAGGTAGGCAGTTCTTAATTAGCTATTTATCACCCACGTGAGAACAATAGCATCTATGAACTGAGATACTGGGTCTCCCCAAAGGCAGCACCAAAGATGTACGATGGAAAAGTGGGCCTTTCAATAAATAATTGGCTTGTACCGAGCATGAACAGAACGGTGCGGAGAGCGCAGGCTAATGGACTACAGAAGCAGCTGGGCATCACGCTGAGAGGTCACCCTCTGTGCACACCCCCTAATGGGGCCTCCGGTTCCAAGGTTGCACGATGCGGTGAATCGCACGCCGTTTTTAGGTTCTGCAATCAGGCGGCATCCCCGCATTCACGATGCCCACCGCTATAATGATGCTATAGCATAAAAATGTCGGGTTTCTTTTTTTTTATTGGTTCCCCCTGGGATTTCTTACGCTCGTCTTTATTTGCACAAAGCCACACTTTCATCTTCTTTTGTCGGCCCAAAAATGGTGGATGTTTTTCCTGGAGAAATTATGCGCTGGGTTCTTCGTCTGGGAATGTACTTTATATTATTTTATTTTTTTACTTTAGTTCACAACATTCCATTGCACTGTGCTGCACCGCTATAAAACCCATGATGAATATCAGAGGAAAAGCAATTCGGTGGCCGCGAGTGCTCAACAACACTGCGATTTAAAAAAAAAAAAAAAAAAGCGATCCAAACCCAAACCATTTTGTTTTTTTTGTAAATGTCTTAATCACGGCGACAGCTGTAGAAAAGTAAACCGTCAATTTAGACACATGACAGGAAAGATCTGTCGTGACATCACTGCATTAGCGATGATGCGAGATGGGATGTCACATTTTGAGCGTTGTCCCCGGCGACCACAGTTCATCTTGTGCTTAATCGATCGTTCTTGATTTGGCATTCAACAACAATCCCTGACATTTTCGAAACCTGGAATGAAGAAGGAACGAAGGATTGTCATGGGTGTTGTGATTAGCAAAGAAGGTATAATAACACACAAATGGCCAAACACACTAATCCCAGATACCCAAATGAGATTAGGTTCCTAATTATCCAAGTCCATTCATAACTTGTTTTATTTTCCGTCACGGCAGATTCAGAGATTTTTGTTTTTTAAAACCAAACACCGTTCCTGGCTCATTAAATGGGTTGGATCATAACAAATATCTCCTCAAAATGACAATCAAGCTTACAGTCAAGACTCAAGGCAATATGCAGTACAATGGAAAAAAAATAGCGAGAATGTCAATGAGAAAGGGACAAAGCAAGCCAAAACAAAAACAGCAATTGTCGTGTTGAATTTGCCCATCTGTTAGTTGGAAGCCACGTTGTGGTTCATCGGGGAAGAGGACAACAAAGACAAACAAAAGAGTTTCACCACTCCTGTTAGTCACCGAGTAAGATGCAGTCATGGTGGTTGTTTTTTTTCTTCACAGAGGATAAAGAATATATGCCTGTGAGCATTGCGGTATTGTTTTTCTACATGTGCTGAAGCACTGCCGCCGCATACAGTAGTTGCTATTCATGAGCTCATCTGAGGAGTTTTGCATTGTTTGTTAGCATCAAGCTAAGCCGACATTGTCCAAGGCAAAGCATTTTATTTTTTTCTTGAACCATTGAAATTCCGCTATTTTTCTTTCCACAATATATTGACATGCACCTGTGCGTCACATATAACAATACACCGTATCTTTATGTCGATGCAGACATTGTCCTATAATCCCTCCACAGCTCCAAATCATGATTGCGTAACTTATTAACGTGTGAGGAATTCTACAGTCTGCATTGCATCCGGACTGTTCTGCGGTTGCCCGAGCAACATTCTGAGTCCTGGGACAAAGCGCCGCCGGACTCTTTGCTACATCTTCTCTCTGCATGCGGCTTAAATAATTGATGCGTTGATTGCTCGGGTATTCATGGACACAAAAAGGCTTTCCCTATTCTCCGCCTGCCAAACCCTTCGACTCCGACATCTCAGGGAAGGAAGCAGCACGACGCAAGAGCCGCAATCGTCGGCAGCCGACGTCCTTGAATGTTTTGATTATCCCAAATGAGTGTCATTTGATGATACAAGTCCCTCGTCCTTAACTTCCTGGAACGCTCCTTGGGAGCAGCCAACAAACGTATAATTTAGACTGGGTGCTTTTCAGCATCAGCAATCAGCCTTGCCACAGAATCACGCCGTGCGAGCAACCGTTGAGCAAAAGTACACGAATACAGTCGAGATTTTCGCACTGCCGGCGATGCATCGACCGCTCACCTTCTCTTTGGTGACCTTGCGGAGTTGCACGGGGAGCATTAACCAACCGCCTTTGCCTCCACCGCCGTATACTTATTTATTCATGCGTGCGCTCCGGCGCCGTATAAATCCCATATTTAAAGGGGATTTGTGTACAAAGAGCGGTGATGTGCTGGGGGCTCCTAATGGAGGGAATTAGCAGGGAGGAGCGCGACGCTAGCGTGAGGGCTCTCGGCCACGTCACGGCCGACGCTTTATGTGACGGCTTCGCCGTGATGATCTTTGGCACTCGCGTCAAGCCGTAATCGACTAAATAGCCCCGATGAGACACGAACATGTTTGCGGCCTCATTGGCTGAACATTAAACAATTAGATCGTCAATCTTCTCCTCTCGGAGGCCAATTACCTAACTTGATATTCCAGTTCATTGACATGTAATGACTTCCCCTTTCATTCCGCTTCATGGCAAAAATCAATGTGTGTATGCGTGACGTTGTACGGGCTGTCACATTGTGACCCACGTGCATTGAACGTAACATCCGGTCAGCCAAGCGCCATTCATGATCTTGCCGTTGTTGACGTCCACGTTTTTTATCATACTTTGAGACCGTGACATCACAGCGGACGACAGGCGAGTCCGTCGATAGCACAGTTGGGAGGTTCCGGGTTCGAATCCTGTGTGCAATCTGCATGTTTGCTTCACTGAATCTAAATCGGCTATTCGCATGAATGTGACTTTGAATGTTCTTTTTGTCTGTCTGTACAGTATGTGCCCAGTTCTTGGCTGGCGGCCGCCTCTCACCCAAAGTCAGCTGGATCGGCTCCAGCTTCCCCGTGACCTTTGTTCGGAATTCTTAGACGAGGTTGACAAGATGCCCTGCAGCCCCGTCAGGGAAAAATACCCATTGGGTAGAAATAGATCAGCCGTTCGAGAAACTACGAAATTTCCCGATGGCCACCACTCCTCTCGACGACGGTATCGGATCAAGTTATATAGATTTTGTTTGTTGAATTGTAATTTCTCTTGACTGGGAAGTTCTGAAATCATTAACTTGATTTGGGATATTTTACTAACTTGTCTGTAGGCGTGCATGGGAGTGCGACTGTTTGTTTTCTATTAGCGGCCGGATATTTGTTGGCAACCAATCAGCCGCCACCCGTCTATAAATGATGAAAATGTAAGCTGACGGTGGAGAATTTTTTTCTTTTTTTTTTGGAAAAAAAATCTTGACCCACTCATAAGTCGGTTTAAATCAGAAGGTCTTATGAATGCATATTCCTTCATTTCCCGCAGAAAGCATCGGCCACGACGCCTGACGTGACATCAATGTAAATGAATCAGGCGTCTCGATTCCATTTCAATCCGACCGTTTCATTTCCCAAAGCTTCACTTGTGACCAGACACAACAGGCCGCATTTGTCAGCATTCGTGGAAACGCTGAGTACCATTGAGTGCCGAAGAGGCAGGCCGCATGAATTAGCCAAGAGCAGCGATAAAGCTTCGCTTGACGTACGGCGGATGCCAGCGCACACGCGCACACCCGCACCACAGCCATGTGGCATCCGTCTAGGAAACAGGGGCAAAAGCGTGTCTTTGCTCATCAAGCCTCGTTCCGACCTGAGGGCAATGTTGCCGCCGTAACTCTCGAGTCAGCCAGTCGAGGGCTGGGAAAGAGGCGGCAAAAGCTGGTACGCGCAGACGGAAGAGGGAGGAGGCAACTTCACCACAGGATGAGTCATGTCCCCCCAGCCCCTCTCGGCTTGTTTGCCGCACGGAGGGAATGCTGTGGGGAATCGCCGTGTCAGATTTGGTTTCCTCGCAGACGTCCCAGTTAAGGTTCTACGAGTTTGGGATTTTGCATTCGAATTCGTTTTTATTTTGTTTTGAATTTATTTTGACGTATTATTTTTATTATTATTGTTATTATTCTTTTAAATGTTTTATTTTAATTTACTCTTTTATTCGTTTTAGGATTACTTTTACCCAACAGTGACACCTAAGTGAATACAACACAAAGTTCATGTATGAAATTATTTGACAAAAATGATAACAAAGGACATTTTGTCTATAATTATAGTTACCGGTAGTTTCGTGAATGTAAAATGACATTTAATTTTATGTTTATTTTGTTTAAGCAGTCTCTCCTTTTTTTAAATTAATGTTTTGGTTAGTTCTCGTTAACTATAATAACCACAGTACCAATGTAAATGCTAATGAGCTAGCGGGGCCGTAGACTCACTTTGTGTACAGGTTGAACCGGGCAAACGCACAAAATTAGGTGCTCCCAAATTTTTCATGTCGCGTCAACATAGCTCGAACGCTAATCAAAATATTAAAACGCCTGAAATGAAATAAAAGTGGTGAGTGCTGCATTACGTGTTGGGGAGATGTTGCTAAATCAGCCGATTGACTAGTTAATGCTTCCCCTGGCCTCAACTATGCAAAACCCCTTTTCCCCACAAGCCACATAGTATTTATTGCAGGCTTAATGGGTCCCGCAACATGAGTATGCAACCCTTTCGCATGTGCTAATACTGCCTGTACTACACAAACAACATGGGGGGGGGGGTTGGGGGGGCTATGAGCCATCATTCAATACACTGTATGGTGGCAGTGAACTCAACTCGACTGACTTCACTAAAAGGAGCAGTTTGGCAGATACTAAGGGAAAAAATCTTGATAGTGGCTTTTAGCTGTTTAATGCCACTCTGGGTTGATGTTCACGGTCAAATTAAAGACAATTATGATGTGTATTTAATAAAAGAAAAAAACATAAGCCACTAACAGGTCAACGGGTCTCTGTGGTGTTGTTGAACACAATCTTCGTAGACAGTCAGTTTAACAATACACACAGGCATATCATCTTTATACTCTGCAAAGAAAATGACTAATATCCCATCAGCTTGCTGAGTCAATTCCAGTAAGTTCTGAGACTCTTTTTCATTTGTATCTGCATGACGGAGACTACAGGTGAGGCTGGAAAAGACAACATCATCAACACACACCACCAGCACTGGAGCCCCGCAGGGATGCGTCCTCTCTCCACTGCTCTTCTCCCTCTACACAAACAATTGCACCGCAACACACCCAGCCGTCAAAAGTCCAATGACTGTATTATACTGCCACCGGTGGCCAAGTTGCCCCTACCAGAAGACACCGCAATAAATTACTGTGAGTGGATCTTATAAGTAAATTCTTCCAGAAAGATCACAGAGTGCTCATTTTAATCTGGCATATTTTTAAAGTGTGTTGAAAACAATTGTAAGAGTAAGTTTAAGCCACCGGTATATTATTATTCTTATTCTTATTATTATTATTATTCTTATTATTATTATTATCATATTTGGAATGCATTCAGATGATTGCAATGCGAACCCACTTAAATCGCAAAACCATTTTTCCACAAGGGTCTATGAGTGAGGAAAACATCAGCAGCAGCTGTTGGGCATCACAGATGCTTTAGGTGCTTGTGAGATGGAGGTGGAGGTGGTGGAGGTGCGGGGGAGGGGGGTTGTCCTCTGTGGTTTGACTAATGATGTGCCACTGAAAGAGGATTTACACCAGCAGGAAACAGGAAAGTCTATCCGAGTGAAAGGAGCACTGGAAGACAGACACACGCGCGCGCACATCCAGTACCAAAACACTCAGTGGTGGACGCATACATCGCAAGTCATGTCAATTCCGCCACTCGGCAGCTCGAAGCCATCGGCTTCAAAACCAACTGACCACAGACCAGCAGTTACATGAGCGTTTGAAAGGCGATTTACTGCACCAGGAACAGTGGGTTCTCCTCTCCTATCATGGCAAAGGCTTTAAGTGCCTGGCAAGGGCAAACGAATGCCCAACAGCGGGGACGACGCAACGAATGTACAATCGGGCGCCAGGCCTGAGAAGCCGTTTGTAAATCGGGTCGGATACGGAGAAACAAAATGTTCGCGGTAAAAGCAAAGGTTTAAAAACGCATTGTAAAAATTCAGCTGTTAACAGCTCGCGTCAATTTTGGTCAACGATCGTTTACCCGAAGCGGTGAAATATTTTGATGTGTAAATATGTATATTTTGACACTTTCGAAACCTACTTTGCTTACATTTGGCCACTTGACAGCACACAGATGGGATAAATACTGCGCTCAAAGCGCCATGCTACAAAGCTACTTAGCATTTCTAGCCAGCAGGCACGCGTGAATTCATTTAAATGTATTAAATGCTCAACTTGGCCGATGTCCATGTCATCGTTCTCCTTTTGAATCCTCTTTAAATTTACATCCACAACACTCACCATCCACGTTTCTAACTCAATACAGTGTTCAATATGTTCAGAATTTCACACCGATCCGCACTGAGAATTGGATTTGAACGAAACGGATATTTTATCCAAGAGCGACAAAAGTGATCTGGTTAGCTCACACCGCACAGCACATTCCCACATCCAAACAAAACGACAAAAACAGTCACCGTTTTCTGTATCCACCCTCTCTTGTTTCTGTCTTCCATTTCTTTGCCGATTTTCTCAATCTTCTCGGGAGACGGCTGAGTGAAACAAGACTGGAGACGAGCCCGCTAGCCACCAAGGACATAGTTTAGTGTGAATAATGTTCAAAGAGAAGTGTAAATATCTTTCTGTGACAAGCTGTTTGGATTGCTTCTCATATGCGGTCGGGTACTCGATGGATCATGTCGCAGGGCTGCCAGCCGGCTCGCCTTGCAAGAAAAGGCTTCGCTTGTCACAAGGGCAAGGTGCACTTCGAAGGGAAAGGGGACCTTTCGGGACAGGCCTCGAACTGTCACTCTTGACACTGACTTGGGCTGATGAAGTGGCCGAGTGAGTTCATGGATCTGATTGGGCTCAGCTTTGAAAGAGAAAAAAAAACATCCATTTAGGCCTGAGATCAATTGTTGGTTGAAGTTACCGGGACATTAATTAAAGCCGGGCACTCGTGATCATCCTGCAAAGTTCCACCGTCTAAAAAAAAAAATCTTTTCCGGAAGCTTCCACGACTGCCCTGACCCGACCTTGGCGTTAAAACAACAGATTATCGGTATAATTAAAACCAGCCTCTTTGGTTTCTGATTGCAGCCGCCGTAATCCAGGCATTGTTTACCTTTGATCGCCCGCTCTTTATCGTCCTATTCGGCGGTTTCGCCGTGTTGATCTAGCTCTAAACCAATCACGCCGATAAGCGGGGGTAATCAACGGTGAAATCACATCAGTCACCTCGCTGGAATATGGATAAGCACTCAACCGTAAGGGGTATCGCTTGAGGGCATCTGGGAGGGTGACGTTCACATGACAATGACTTCCAAAAAAAAAATGTCAAAAAAAGAAGTGAAAAGTTTCACATACGGACAACACTGTTGTGACACCCTGCAAAGAAAAGTTGTCAGGAAATATTGTTTTGAATACTGCCAGGAAGGTTTGGGACAGCTTCACTATTGGCTCACTCGCTGCCAATGGACGTTTATATTCCTCCATGGGAATCTAAACGTTTACTTGCACTGGTGCAGAAATTTGTCAAGTAGATTTTTCAACGGCAGGCGTGGAAGAGATGTCATGGTTCTGTTTGTGGCCAACAGGTGGTGCTGTAGGGCTCCGCCTGCAGTTGCACACCTGTTGGTCATGATGTCATTCGTTGCTTAAAAGAACTCCCGGCACGCCCACTCAGTGTCGGGTCATTGTTTGCTCCTGTTGTGTTTGTTTCTGTCATGTTTCTGGTATTCTTCGTTTTTTGCTTTTTGTTTGATACGTTGGATTCTTTTTGTTCTTAGCACTTTGTTTGTTTTGGATTTAGTTTTCTGTGTTTTTCTCAATACATTTGTCAAGTACACCCTGCTCCCTCCCTCCTCCCTGCTTTTTGGGGTCCTCCATCACCACGCGACATGACAGGTGGTGCCCCACAAGGGAGAGAAGCTCACCAGGAAACAGTACCTTGATGGGAGGGAGACTTGAGTCGACGTGTTTCAGGGTTGAAAGGCATAAAAGACATGAAAAGGGGTCGCTCGCTGCTTGCTGTTGCGTGTGGAGACGAAAGAGACACGACTTGCCTTCGTCTTCTCATTTTGCCATCAAAAAGCCCCTTTCCTCGTCTTGTGTCTGCGTCACCAAAGCACAAAATAATTGTGTCAAAGTAAACCTTTGTTTGACACCTTCCAGTTCACAAGAAGCTTGTTCCCTCTGCTTTTAGGTCAGAAACCGGTGTGTGCCGTGAAAACAACACGATTACTAAAGAATGGAATAAGATAATCAAAAACTTTATTTTCAGGGGAACATTTACATTGAGTGGTTTGGTGCTTATATTGTCCGAAAACAATATTCGGTGGGTCTTGTTAATCATTAAAAATGCTCTAAAATGGCCGGCAGGACGGGAAACGGCTCTGAAAACAGCTGTCAGTGAGTTGCTCACGAGTGCCCTGTGCAAGTCGATTGATAAGAAGAGTAACAAAATGATTCTATAAAAAGGAAACATATCTCAATGGCGTGCTCCTGGGTAGGAAAAAAAAAAATCAGGCGACTCATTTGAAAACATTTCCATTGTTTATTTTTGTCACGTAAGAAAATGGCCGAAAGGACAATTTTTGGTTTTTGTTTTTTTAGCCATAGGTGATCTTGTCAGTAACACCCACGGTAAGTGACAAACCCGCTTTATCCTTCCTCACTCTTCCCAAAAGTAATTTACTGAAAAAGAGTCAATTGATGCCAGCTCGGTTTGATGCACCTTTATCTTATTTTCGTACGTGTTCGTGGCCACTGCCAACTATGGTCGCAGTCTCTGCTAAAAAGACAAAACAACACCTACACCCCAAAAAAATTCCTTCCTCAGGCCCACAAAAGGGAGCCGCCATTAGCTATTAAGATAAATAAAGAGTAGCTTTCAATATTCATTCATAATCCATTCATTTGTTTCCTTTTATTTTCTCTTTTATTTATAAATTCAAAGCATCGCCAGAGCGCCTACGCATGTCTGAATCTTGACGCCGCCGTCTGCCCATGAGCAGATGTTCGCTTGCGCTTCCTCATCAGCGTGTCTCCAACGATTGATCGCTAATCAAACCCTTGCTTGGAGCAACTTTTTCACTCTTTAGCGTTCTCTCCCAAGTTGGCAGAAAAATGGCGATCCGATCTGAAAAGTTCAATCAGTTCGGCTGCGATCGCCGGGCGGAGAAGTTGTTTGCCTGCAAAGATGCGACAAGAAGATCTGGCGCCGGTCCACATGTCCTGACTTTGGTCCAACTTTATTTCCGAGAGCATTTTCTCTCAACTCTACGTGGACAGATTCCGAGAGTTATTTTCATGACACAAAAATCTTGCAGATGTTCAAGAATATGTCACGCAACGTATTCAGGCAAGGCAAGGAGGCGTTATTTTATACAGCGCATTTCATACACAAGGTAATTCAATGTGCTTCACATAAATAAATGTAAAACGGTATTAAAATCGCTTCCAGAATGTACAGTGCGAGAGCGCGTAGCAGTAGCACCGGTAGCTAATTTCAAAATCTATTCTACAGTTGACTAGGAGCCAGTGGAAAAAAAAATGGAGGCCTTTACAAATAAAGTCTACTGGAGATAAAAGCACAAACAGGCTTCTCCTGGTTTACTTGGAGCACGTGTCCCTTCGATCCACCCCTTCAAAATGGATTTACGGCATCAAGACTTGCGCTCGTTGCTTTGTGCTTCAGCTTTCTCGAAAGCGAACGGCAGAAGTTCCGCCGTTTTAAAGATTCAAGTGCACTGATGGAGACACAGGAAACGATTTAAGCCCTGAACGCTTCCTGTCATCATCCTGCTTGTCTCTGCCAAGAAAGTCATATTTCCATTCAAGATTCAGTACAAGAACACTCAAGGGTTTCGGATGGTCATCACTTGAGTACCGTCGCCTGTCTCCGGCAGTCCAGCCCATCTGCAACTTTGACGGCCGACGATCTATGATTAAAGCAGCGCGCGGGGCGATCCCGGAAGCCAAGGGCCGATCATGAGTGTACGTTTTCAGGGGATGTTTGAAGTGATGTTTCGTCTCCGTCGGTTGAAGCGCTTTTGGTTGGAACGATGAATAAAAAGCATTTCTGGCTGCTGGTGAAAATAGGGCATCTGTTGCGTGTTTTGTCTTGTGGATCATCTTTCAATTATGGATGGTTTTCAAAACGCTAATGCGAAAATGTTTTCAAAAACGTTTTCAATGAACGGTTTAAACCAATTTAGATTCTTTGTAGGTACCATTCAAGACATCTGTGCCTTTGAAAGAAATCCAAGCGAATGCAGGACAAGCCGTGGTCTGAAATGTGTTGCTTAAAAGAAGAGGAAGTCTTCGGATTCAATTCAAATACGAGATTGTCTAGCGCGGCCGCCGCTGTTGTTGCAGGCGGAACGCAATTACCCGTCTCGCTTCTCGCAATAAACACGCCGAGTGAAGCGCACAAATATTTCATGTCTGCAAATCACTTGAAGCATGTTGCAGCGCTGACAGATCGAAAATGAATTCAAACTCCAGACGTGCAATTGGGAATTGCTACTCATCACCGTTGCTCCCCCGCATAAAAATGTTAGCGGTCGACTTGACGCGCCGAGCGCAACGCGACAGATGCGGTGAAGCCGAGACGATCAAGTCGAGGTATTCCAAAAGACTTTCCCAAAGTTTTATTACGCCAGCTTATTTTATTTATTTATTGTTTTTTTAGTCCTCCTCACCAGCATTCCTGCTTTCAACTATTTCACTGTCACGCGGGTTAGTTGACAATCTTGTCACTGTCACGACAGAATTGTGTCCTTGAGCACGATTGATTCATAGCATGGACGGGGAAGCTGAATTTTCAGCACGCCGAAACAACTTTGAAGGTTGTATCCGAGTTGCCCGAAAAGCTTTGTTTCGGTTTTATGAAGGTTCCACGTGAAGTTGACGTGTACAGAGGCAAAACCGCCTGACAGATGACAATGATGGCCACGATACGAGCGTCATCTTTAATTCAGGTTGCTCTAGATTGGGCGGACTGTCAGATTGATACGTGGGGCGGAATAGAAGTGACTAATAAAATTCTAGCAGCCTTTCTTTGCTCGTGGCAAGCCTCCAATTGTTGTTTCGAAGCAGCGGGTACACTTAAGTGAAGCCTGCAGTAACGTCTTCACTTGATTGTTTTGTTTTTTTTGTTTTTTTGTATTGTCCACCAAGTGAATCCTAAAATGGCTGCCGTGTAGCAACGTAAACACGGCTATGCTACGTCAAGATATGAACATTTTGTCCCACCGTTATCTGCCACGGTTGCGGTGCTGTTTGCCTTCCTAAAACAAACAAGAATGCTGGACCCACGCAAATGAGAATAAAATCATTTTGCGGGAGCAAAAAGGTGCCTCGATAGAACGCGCGAACTCGTTAAGAGTGCTCGTGAAGAGGTAAAAATGTGACAAAACACCTTTACAGTTTTGTCGACGCCTTGGGATTGTTTCTCTTGTTAAGTGCGAGCAAAATGTCTTCCTTCAAGTGTTACTCTTTTTTTTTTAACTGACACGTGTGGCAGCACAGCAAAACAATTCATCGTCTTGTTTTCTTGTTCTTTCAAACTAAACTCATCCGCTCATCCCATTCTGGAGCAGGATTATAGTCAAGACCCTCCCCCAAACGGGATGAAGTACAGAACTATCTGAATAGCGACAAATTAAGACTACCGCTAGTTCTCATTTCAAGGTGTGTCCTAGTTCTTTTGTCCTCTGGCCCGTTTTTTGGGGGTAATCTTTGTCCCGTCAGTTATTACCCACTCCCCAAGACTCCATCAACGTCGGCCACTCTCCAGCTGTCATTTTCTGTAACGGTCTTCACAACTCATCAACTCCGCCGTCCCGCGCGCTCCTCCAGTCATTTCCTGTTCTTATCCTTTTAGCGTGATAATTGCCCGCCTCATTTATAATACATTGCACAGACAACGTGATGGTTGGCCAAACCATCAAGTAGCTGTGCGGTCGAATGTAACCGCAGCGTTGCTCCTTGAACACGCCGTTTCCCCCTTGGTGGAGTTTCAACTTGTCTGGGGGAAATTAGTGTTCGCATTGTTTTTTTTTTTTTTGTATGCCTTTGTTGAAATCTTCCTATTGTTATTTAGCACTGGCTCTCTGGCTGATTCGTGAGCTTGCATTTTTTTTTTCTCTCCCTGATCTATTTCAAAGACTTCATCCAGATATGATTGTCCCTCTGCTTGGTGTATTTTTCAACAGCAGGCTGTATATTATGCAGTGTTGTGTATAATAGATGTGCTTAATTTGCCCGAGCCACCTCTTTGCCTCATATAATCACACAGCTCATCAAGGTAATTTATGAGGACTGGCAAAAGATTCCTTCAAATACGGTCAATCTTTGGACACCGCAGATAGCTGCTGCCTGATTGCAAATGAAGCTCCCAAAGCCGAATCACTGCATTTTCGTTTTCAATATTGACCTGCGCATATAAAAGACCAACTGGCCGAATTCAGCTGTTCCAAAACTTTTTAAGTTCCAGAACCCATTTTAAGATAAGGTAAGAAAAGCCTTTATTTATCTCACAATGGAGAAATTCGCAGTTTTGGATCAGGGTTCAGTTTTTTTATTGAGTCGCCACTTGTCCGCTGTCAGTGCTTTTATTGATTGTCAAGCAGATAAGATAAGAAAACCTTTATTTGTCTCACAATGGTGAAATTCCCAATTTACAGCAGCAAAATTATGAAAGGGAGAAAGTAGAAGACAAAAAGTATAAAAATACATAGAAAATATAAATATAAGCATATTAAAAAATGGGTGAGTGGGGGTGAATCCAGGTTTTCAGGACCGTCTATTCAATAGCCTGACAGCAGGTACATGTTTTATTGACTAAGGGTTTTTTTTTTTTTTTTTTTAAATTTGTGTTCGTTTTGAATAAATTACCGTTGGATGTGTTCTTGATCATTTCAAATGTGTAATATAAGATGTTTTTGTGAGTTTAGGTCCTAGTTTGCCAGCCTGGACCTTCACCACAGTAGCCTAGCAGAGGTTGCTAGCTCCTTGCGCTCCCCTCAGCACCAATCCAATAATGAGCCTTTTGTCACTTTGGTTTAGCAGTGAGAAAGTCAAGTAACAGCATGAGACGGAAAGCAATTTATTGTCGTCTGGACTTAGCAAAACTTCATCTCGAGCTTGGCATGTTGTTAAGTACACGGCCTTCCATTCACGGTGTAGAAACAATGCTCTACTTAGCCAATCGCTTTGGGGCGTTGGATGGTGGATTTAGCCTTTGTTTACAGTCCAGAGTGGCAGAACCGCTAATGAAAAACCACCTCTTGGAAAGAAAACACTTTTCAAAGTAGTCGTTTCAATATTCCCTGTTCTGGTTCGCGGCCCTACCTTAATTGTGTCTTTCAAAAATGACACCAGCCACGAGGACAGGCTACATGGAAACCACAGACCTCATTTTCGTGGGCCCTCACGGCTCAAGTTTCCAACTGACAGAGGTGCTTGCGGAAGGCATCTTTTTGGGAGACCAGGTATTGACTTCCTTCACCTGTTCCTTCTAAAAATAATAAACGGTTTCAATCCAATCCCTGCAAAGGAACTCGGGGGAAGAAAACGTCGACAGGGATGCGCGTTATGTATTCTTGTTACCTTCATACTGTGATTCGCGGTGACCTCTGCCAGCTGTCTATTCAGCTGACAGAGCACCTTCCGTCGCAGCCGATTGTCACGAGCAAAGGGATGCAATGAAAAATGGTACACGGCGGAAAAAAAGCATTCATCTTTATTAGGTGATTTCAGAAAGGCTGTAAAATCTGAAATCACATTAGGTGTGTGTGTGTGTCAGGGGAGTGATGAAAACAATCTAACCATTGATGTGACAAGCATCTAAAATTATCGCCAGCCATCAAAATATAGCTTGAGCAAGCATCCCACTACATATTAGGGCAATGCAATTGAAATAGTCTCTCGGCTATTCAGAATTAGACTCATGTTGTAGTTCCCACATATCGGTCAAGCCTCCTCTTAGCCACAGGAGAGAAAAAGAAATCGGCACAAGGTGCCTGTAATTCACAAAAGAATAGCGAGAGTTGGTGCTTGTCCCTTAAAAAAAAAAAAAATGTCAGCCTAGCTCCGGCTGTCATGGTAAATAAATTTAAGTTATCCTTTTGTGGAAACGAGTTCAAGTTAACCTTGTCTGTCATGCCTGATGTCGAGTAATTTTGTTCATAAACATGACACGGAAAAATAAACTCTTTCTTCGTTGACTGTTTGTCATTAGTGTGCATTCCGCCTCCGAAAGCACACACATTACTGCAAACGCTACCTTCAGCTCGAGGCGAGACAGATATTCATCTTCCAGGGTTACAGAGATAACAGCGATGACCTGCCGACGGTATGTACCTTTATCCAGTCTTGTATAAAGTACATAAAGAGCTACATTTGATTAAAAGTACAAGCATTTCAGCAGTAAGTCGCTTCAGCGGAATCTAAATTCACCTTGACGAATGATGATTGTGGAATCATCTTCACATATGTGACATCTGATATACTTTAGTACCAATAGATATATATTAGGGCTGTGAATATCGATTGAAGAGCAAAGCAGAATTTTCCCATTTGAATCAGAACATGTCATAAACTGTCAGAAAGGAACGTTTGGATGGCTTGTGCTGTCTCGCAATGTCTGCTCTATCTATGCGGGGAGTGCACATGCGTGAAAGCTACTTATGTGCTACGTTCGAGCTAACACTCACACAACTAATGCCCTCCTAGCAATGGGAATATTTGGCCGTCTAACATCATCCTGACAATGGGAATATTTGGCCAGCTCAGGACTCAGCTGTTGGCTGGCTAACGCCGTGCTAGCAACAAATGAAAGGGAGGTTTCAAACTTAAGACACTGGAACAGAGGGACAAACTAGCTTAGCGCTAGCTAGGATGAGGGTATTACCAACGTAGATGGATTTCAAATGGGACCAAAGAGGGAAAAAAAAAACATCCCCTGTTCTGCCATTGGCCAGGGTACAGCGCGGGATCCTGGAGGTTAAAGTAAGTGCTTTTAAACTAAAAAGGTTAACCTATATAATTTGCCAGATATAGAAATAATGAAGTATGGATGCGTACAAAAAGACTTTGTAAGGACACTAACAAAGTACTCAGTTAAATTACACTTGTATATTATCACTCACAGCTTTTTTGAAATGCTCTGTCGAAGTGTTTCCTTCAAAGAGCATCGCGCCTTTTTGAGAGATGTCAAAGAAGTTCAATGCAACTTTCTCCCAAAGAGCACAAGCACCCTGACGTAACCTCCTCCCTGTGGCGTTCGTAAAATGTCAAGTTTGATCAGATAATAAACATCATTGTGATTTACTCAAGCCTTGCCTGCAGATTCCTTCCTTACCATTTTCAATCTCTTGAATCCGCAGAGTGTTCCGCGAGGCGGGCGGTAAACAAATGGCGTGATGGTGAGATTCCCCTTCACTTAATGCACCTCGCAATCCAGGCGGAGCCCGTAATCATCCGCTACGCAACAGCGGCTTTGCTCGAAGCCAACATTTCTTCAAGGGGCTTGTTGAAGCTACACCCCCCCCCCTTCCCCCGTCCCCTCAACCACCACCACTTGCCTGAGGACACTCCGATCACTCACGCTATGATCTGCTGTTTTCCCTGTCATTGATCATTGTCGGCGGCTCACTGTCCACTCAGCCATGCGCCGTGTTGTGGCAGCAGCTCGTCTGGCTGTGAAATGTTATCACTCGGCCCGAGTCTTCAACCGCCAGGATCAATGCGCTTCTACCGGGTCGCCTGTCATGTGCACAATGCTTTGATCGGCACTTTCATAGAGCTGTCAGCATGTCTTGTAAGGGAGAGCGCATGGATTCGTGCGCGGGCACGGGTGAATAATAGCACGCGCGTCGGGAGGTTATTGACCGGCGTTGACTGTTACCGTCCTGATAGATTGCTTCCCTTTCTAAAAGTCATCATGTAAGTAATCCTGCAATTCAATCACAGCGGGAGGTCTAAGTCAAACGCAATCCGTTAATAAGGCCTTTTCACACATTTCGAGGAAAGAAAATTAGTGTCGGAATTCAGTGTTTGTTTTTTTTCGGTACCGTCTGAGTTAATAAAGTTACATCAACATAAACCTTCCAATACTTTTTAAATTAATGTAATAATTGATTTTCTTTTAATTTAATAATTAACACTCTCATCATGAACAACTTTGACAATGTTCGGTCCTGTGAGTTGTTGCCACCCTTTGAAATCACTGTTTGCTTCCTGAGAAGAAAAAAAAAAAAAAAACACATTCAAAAAATGAGGTCATAACTCGAAAACCAAACTTGAATTGGAACGAAAGAAACTTTTGAATTACGTGCCACTACATACAGACTGAAATGTGTGAGATCACAAATTTCCCGCACCTGTTGATTTTCACACTCAACACTTTGCGAAACGGCATGGCTTCGTGCGTCACCAGTGACGTCCTTTTGACTATAACGTGATCACGCTTGGATAGTCGCTTGATAAATGACTTCCTGGATTTTTTTTTTTTTTGACACACGCTTCGAAGCCTCTGCACCATTTGTGCCATCGCCAAAAGCTGGCTGCCGGCGATAGAAAAAAAAAAAAAGATTGGACAGCCAGCTGATAATGCTCCTCAGTGATGCCAAAGTACCGGTGTGCACGGCCAACAAAAGGACATGCCAACGTTCTCTTAAACAGCACGGTGAACTCCGGCTCGGCAACCCGCCCCCAAGGCCACCACTTGTCTCGCCAAGGCAGCAGGAGCAAAATCAAGAGGATGGCAACCGAGTGGCATCAGGCCAGAAATAGAAGAAACACAAATCAGCCTCGATTTATTTCTTTTTTTCTTTTTTCCTCAGCACGCATCAGCAACACGAGCCGAGAAATGGCTTTGTATCTGAAGAGCACGCCAGGAAGATAAGTGTGCTATATGGAAAATATTTGCTTAAAGAAGTGACATTCTTTTGGTATTCTTCCGATGCGCTACCCAAGAAATGTGTCAAAATATAAAAGTAGTCTAGACTACTTGAGTTTCTTTTCAAAGAAGAAAACCCACGACTGACTTTTTTTTTTCTTCTTTTTTTTTATTTTTCACGAGAGGATGCCAGCCGCCACGTCCCACATCTCACCCCCGCTATCTACTGCTTGTTAGTGCGATCACTTTTCCCTTTGGTGGCTCTGCACGTGGTATGGCTTCATGCTACAATTAACCGCTGCGGGGATGGCTCGCCAACGACAATGTCCCTTCAGCGGACTGCTGCTACCCCGGAGGGAGTTGATGTCGGGAAGAGTCGGAAAAGGAGAAAGAAAACAGAAATGGGGAGAGGATAGACAGTGAGAAAGAGGCCGACCAAAGCCCCGCACTACTTTTGCCTCCATATAATTTTTGGATATGGAGGCAAAGAGGTAGCGTTTGTGCTAAGAGGGTTTCTTCTGCCCCCTGCTGCAGACAACATGCTGACGGGAGGTCATTTCAGGAGGAAAGTCTCCAAATCCGCCTCTCAAAGAAAATCCAGTTTGTTTTGTTTTGTTTTTTTAAATGGATGATATGTCGAAAAAAATATATTATTAAAATACTGTTTGTATATTTCTGCTCATTGGCGTGTTCTGCTGGTGATCAATTGCGGTGTCAGAGTGAAGTTTTTTTTTGTTGGTTTTTTTTTTAACTATTCAATATTGTGCTTGTGCAATTTAATTTGAAGCTTCCTGTGGACAGTTATTGATCAGTGTATCCTGGATTTGTTTTAATGAGGGCTAGGATGTTATATATAGAAAATTTTATTTTATTTATTTTATTCAATAACATGCATGTTGGAATGGCTCACTGCGATGTGAATGTTTTGACCAATCTGGCGCGCAAGTTTAGCTTTTCCCATAGGTCATCATGGATAGACTTGAGCTCACCCTTGATCCTGAACAGGATAATTGGTCGGGAAACTGGATTTGCAGATCTTTTGGAACGCGCAATTATTTTTTTTTTTTTCTCAATATCAGATCCTCGTCAAATCGTACTCATTTGACCACAATGTAAAGAATTTTGCTGTAAAATAGCGGCAATTTACAGGCAGCGGGGACGCCGGTTATTTTACTGTTATTTTACAATGCACCTCCTGTCATTTGGTTTCACAGTACAGTACTGTACTTTGAAATAACGTATATTCCCACGGGATCACAGTGGGTGGGGTGGAAATTTTACACCCCATCTTCTGTTTTTTTTTAACAGTATGCTCGTGTATTTTGGATTAAGGTACATCAAAGTAGAATAAATGACGTGGCAGGCCGGATCTGGCCCCTGGGCCTTGAGTTTGACACCTGTTTGTCTAGGGTATTTTTATTATTATTTTTTTTTACAGTAAATGCCACTTTAGATACCCATCCCTCCATTTTCAACGTCACTTACCCCGAGGAGGGTCGTGAGGGTTGCTGGAGCCGATCCCAGTTGACCTTGGGCGAAAGGCGGACTGCCCCCAGAGCTGGTCACCAGGGCACATATAGAGACGAAAAACCATCCACACACACACACACACACACACACACACACACACACACACACACACACATTCACAAAATCACCAAGGTGCAGATGCTTATCTTTTATAAGAGATACGGCGCTTTGCCGACACTTGGACGACTGGAGCAATTAGAAAGATCAGAAGGTCATCGACGGTAACCTGAGGTAATTCCAGCAGACGACGTTTATAATGAAAGGGTTTGATGCGGTGAATGTGATCGCCGTCGTACCACCGAATGCACATCTGACATCAGACTGACTTTTGAAAGGCAATGCTTAAAATCCAGCAGGAGTCGTAACACCGGATATTTGATTCATGTTATCTTGAGTCACAGCTCAAGCCTCTTGTGTGGACTTCCCGAAGACTTTTGGTGAAATATAATTTTTTTTAAAAATTAGGATGAAATTTCCAAATTCAACTCTACCATTTGAGAAAACGAATGGGATCTGGCTAATTTGTTGATGAAGCTCAGGCGGTTAAACAGTGACTGCTTTGATTCCAAAACTTGACAAGAGTGTTCTTGGTGGAAAGAAGGCTCTCACAGATGCACAAGCTATCTTCGAAATCAACTCAAATGACATCTGCTTTTTTGCTACCAGCTGTTGTCTCAGTCTCATGGGCTGCTTGTCCTGATAAACAAACTCACATTCATCTCATCGCTGTAACAAATGATCCGTTTTTTTTTTTTGTTTGTTTTTTAATAACCTTGTAAATCGTAAATTCCTTGGTGCCGTTCACCCGCTCCTGGTTTAGTTATACAAGCGTACGTAATGTATGCAGAGGCATATACTGCAAAGGGCTGTCACAATGGAATCCGTGATTGTAAATTAGAATACCGGAGCGTCGCCACGATATTCCACACGAGGGTGATTTAACGACGATTCGGCTCGACTTTGAGAAGGTGAAAATATGAAAGCTTGAAATGGTGGGCATCCATAATAACCGGGGGGGATGCAGTAAGAGGGGTGGGGGGGGGGGGGGGCTGGACCGCAGCCTCTGCCTCGGAGTCCTGCAGAATATTGGCTGTCAAGGAAAAGATATGCAATCGATCATGAGCAGAGTCAAAGCCAACGCGAAGCGCAGCGGTTCTCCTCCGGCTTGGAGACACTGACGCGCCATCGGTCACATCATGTGTGACTCTTGAGCTACAGATTGAGATTGATAGACACTGAGTGGAGGTGCTTTTAAAAAGTGCATGAGATTGGAGCGCCACTCACCCCCCGTGGCTCGAAAAACGGATTTAAATATATGTGTGAGTGTGCGTGTGCGTGTGTGCACGCGCACACAACAAAGGGGGCCATCGTCTCATCTGTGGAGATGCGGACATTACGGGTAGATATCGCCTTGCCGTTTCCTCTTTAGAATCTGCCACTTGCCAAAGGATAACATGAAAAATGGAGCCCATTGCTTGTGGATTCCTTTTTGTTTGTTTGTTCAGCAGGCACGCACACACTCATACACACATATACACACACACACACACACACACACACACACACACACTCAGACATAAACACGCGTCTCATGTGAATATCCTTCAGAATCTCACTCTTTGTCTTGCAACTTCGACAAACCAGTTCTCTTATTTGAAATTCGCTTCAAGTGGGAGAAAAGGATGCGAGGCCTTGATGTTGAAGACTTTGCAGTCAAAACTCTCAGTTCTCCCGCCGAGGCAGTCACTTGATGCCGTTTTGCTTTGGGACACGGCAGCGGTTCAGAGACAGTCATTCAGGAACGGCCGTGGCAACAAACGGCCAACTGCGTCGCGGTTTCAAAACTCCGCTGTCCGCGTCAGTCATGCTGTCTGTCTTCCGCTCGTGACCAAAATCTCATTTCGAGTTCAGTTCGGAGTTTGGAGGGTGTTCCGCTACATGTATTTTTTTCATTTTTTTCAATGTGCCCACGCAGTCGCTTTTGATCCTTGTTGGTTCTGGCGATGGGAGTCTCAGGATTTAGATCGCACCGGATGCTGAGAGCATTTATCAAGCGTGTGCAAAATGCCGCGGTGCAAAGCCAGCCGCCATGCAAAATCATGGCTTGTGTGCTGCGCAACCCTGACAAAGAAGATCGTATAAGCGCAACTCTGCCAAATCCGTGGACGTTGTCAGTTGGCACATCTTGAGCATTGAACTGTAATCCCCAAAAAGCCAGCGTGGATTTGGAGCGGCAACGTGGCAAAGTTGTTCGCCAAACAGCTTGTCAGACTACATCGATAGAGAATGTGCTTTGCACTGTCTCTTTTTCACCAATGTGGTTTAAAAAAAAAATAAAAATCTCAGTACTTGACAATTTTCTTTCAACTAACGCAACGCTTTCCAAAACTCATCGGATCAACGATCACGCACCAAACCTGATTCTTCCTCAAACTTGCCGCTTGATTATTTCTCCATTGAAAGATCCAGACGATGATCCGTTTGTAAGGAAAAAAATTGACACACTTTTTTCGACCTGAATGATTCCGGAGCTCCGTCCCGACTTTGGGAAGATTTGGAGCCTGAGAGGTAAAGCGTAATGAGAGGTGCTGCCACGCCCACTGGGTAGCAAATGAAGGATCGGTTTCTTGCCCAAGGACACTTCAACAGCAGACAGTTGCAGCTGGGAACTGAACTGCTGACCCGTCAGTAACGGAATGACCCGCTCTACCAAGCCACGACCACCCACGCATTGACCCTCGCAGAATTGCATAGTGCCTTCAACCATATGCCAACAGGAAAAGTCCCGCGTCCAGATGGGTTTTCTGCCCATTTTATAAAACATTTCTGGACTAAATTAGCATTGCAATTTTTCAAAGCAGTGACAGAATTTAAAAAAAAAAAATGATCCAATTAGAAGCCATATGAACACAGCTACACTAAAACTACCGAGGAGAGGCCACACTTAACCGGCTAATTACGGCCACTGCTTTACTTTTGTTTCATACAGAATTTAAAAAAAAAAAAAAAACATGCTTTCCTTTGTGTGAGTGTGGGTTTCAATGACATTCGCTGTCATGAAAACTCCATGCCTCGTGATTTTCAACCACCCTACACAATTCAATGAATCACTCCTCTTTGATGTTTGCACACTCATTCCCAGCTTTGAAGATGTCACCGTGTCAAAAATCTGGACAGAACAATATGGGTCGATGAAAATAGCGCAAGCCCAGGCGCATAAGAAGCGACTTAGGCAGGAACGGGAACATCTGGAGCCATGTGCATAAAAGCTGATGTATAAGTACACCAAAATGACTTTTTTTTTTTTTTTTCAAATGACCTATTTATGCATCCATGATTTTGTAATAGGTTTGCGCCTTCTTATTCAGATAACAGCGTGTCAGCTGTTTGAGTTTCCTGAACTAAATAAATAAATCCTCAGATTTGTTCGAACAAAAACCAACAGGGCACACCATCTGATCAACACTGCCCTTTGTTGATTGAAGAAGATTTTCACAAAAAAGGCAAAGGCGGCCACAGTGTCTCAGTCTCAACTTGATGTGCTTTTGTCAAGACAGAATGCTGGATGAAAACAGTCCTTTTTTTTTTTTTTTTTTTGTCATCGTTTCATTTGAGGAGCTGCTGCAGGCCCAAATATGGCCTACTTTTTGGTTTACCTTTTCCTCTCTGGCTGGTTGCTGAGACATCACAAGACAAGATTTAAATATAGCCAGAGCAGATGTTTGCATGGGCTCGCGTTGAGTTTAGTGTGGATTTTGCATCTTTTGTGTTATTCCGTCCAGATTGTGTAGGAAAAATAAATAAGATAGAATATGACAAAATAACCACCGTGATGAAAATGTGCGGGGGGGGGGGGGTCAATGTTAAGAATACTGTACATTGAATTGTTTATCGTGGGCTTTACATTCCAAAAAGAAGCCGCGAATTAGTCGATGTAACTGCTCCTTAAGGGTTTTCTTCCTCGTTGAGAATCACTTAATGAACTCGAAGTCGAGCAATGCCCAACAGCCTTTATTTACCACACGTCCATCGCTGATGAACACTATGGACGAAATATACAATTCCACAATGTACAACATACCTAAATGCAGCTCCACAATAATAAAACACATTTTCGTCATGGCCACATCCCGTTTCGCCTTCTAAACGGGAATTTCGGAGTCATTAGAAGAAATCGAAGCTCTTACCATATGCACTTTTCGCTTTCGTCAAATTGACGTGACGCCAAAAAAATCAACCGGAACCACTTCTTGCAATCCTCAAATGTAACAGCAGGGGGCACAATAAACTAAATAAATGTGGAGTTTTTCGCAAATAACACGTTGTCATTTTACCATCATGTAGAAAGGTACATTACATTACTGTGTTTTCAAATTACCGTGAACTTAAAAACTTAAAAATCACGACAGTTACAGTTAGCTTGATTTTTTTACAGTTATTATACAATATAATACTGTACGATAGAATGAAATCAAAGAGTAAAACCTGTTTTTGTGGCAAACGTAAATTTGGCAAGCTGTACAGAGATGAGACGCAGACTGTTGGCATTGGTCAACAAAAAAAATCCCTGAAAAAGCGAAGCCGTGAAAGATGAACCGTGTTTTAGCGAGGGTTCATGTATTGAAAAAAAACGAGTGTTTTTGTAATTCCATAAATCCACATTGGTTCATCTCATTTTACACTTAATTGAAAGTGTTAAGAATGTAAAATGTTACTTAAATTGTACAGTTGATGTTTTATGATTTCCAATTGAACAAACGACACATTGATTCGGATGTTTTGGGGCGATCTTGTTTTGGTGAAACAACAAAGGCTGGTGGAGGGAATTATAAACAGTTTTGTAATTGCCGTTCAAGCATTGGTTAGAAAGCAAAAAAAAAAAAAGATTTTAGTTGTTCAGTAGTCTCTCTCTTGAAAGAAGAATTGAGTGAGACGGGTTTTAGGCCAGATCAAGGCGACCAAAAAAATATGTTGATATCTTATTTTCGTTTTTAAAGTCACACAAACCTGGCATTTAAACAGTATGTGTATACTTTTTATATTCACTGTTGGCATCTATTCCTGGGATAGAAAAGACTCCCTAGTGAACCATGGCCGGCAGCAATGTAGCTGAAAGCTCAGCATGTGGACCACTAATAAACTGCAAACCCTTTCCAACCTTTGCTGAAGTAAAAAACGCGTCCGCAGGTAGATCAGGAGAGATCATGTGTGCATTGCTCCACCTGTGATTTGGCATCCTGGCAGATTGCTTCATTTACCACGGCTGCTCATACGTCTGCCATCCATCATGTGCTCCTGATTAAACACGCAGTGAATGGTGCATTGCTCAATGAAAGCCCCAAGCCAGCAAAGGTACCGTTAAATTAGTGCAACGGTCTGCCGTGTGGCGGACGAGGTAGTCATGTCCAGCAGGAGCCGCTCACTATTCGGATGTTCTTCTGAGACTTCGACATGCTTCCATGTGGATTCATCCATCCATCCATTTTCGATACGGTTTATCCTCATTCGGCTCTCTGGCAAGTTGGAGCCGGTCCCATCCGATTTTGAGCAGGAGGAGGGCTACAACCCAAGACCCCTGGCCAGTCGATTGCAGTGAACACTTGAATAACCGTTAGTGCCGAGGTTCACAAACACGCTTGAATGACAATGAATCCAAGCTGTCAGTCCCGAACTGTTCAGCTCAATTACCTTGGCCAAGCGTGACTTGCACGTGATTTTCGTTGGTTTATACAGTATTTCGTTTGTTACAACAATGTTTTGTTTTAGGTCGAGTCACTGCAAAAACTGAAATGGCAAAATTTGTTTGAGAATTTTCAGAGCTCAGTACAGCTCCTTTTCGCTCATCTCCGAATGAAAGTGTTGCTCTCATGTTACCCTTGATGACAATTAGGAAACATTGTTCGGTTTGGGTGACTTCTGCATGATCAAGAAAATATTGACATTATCCGTGGTCATCAAATCAACAGCAGATTAAAAGATTATTTGTACTATTTTATATTTGTATTCATCATAAAATAAGTTTCATTCATAAAACGGAACAAATTAAAACTCAGCGAGCATGAAATAATTCAGGTAAACAAATGAGGCTTATTTTGGACGCCTGCGGTGCAAAAAAAAAAAAAAACAAAAACAAAAAGCTAGCATCAACAAAGTGCAAACCTCATGTGACTTGTTCCGTATTATGTCTACATTGCCTAACCGTAATCCCACGGATTCCCAAAAGTCTCCAGAAGACCGCATAAACTGGTTGCTCTTCTGGCAATGGTGCGCTCATTATCGACTCACTTCAGTGGCCAGCTACCCAACGTACGATTTAACAGCACAGCTTTGGTTAGAGGTCATTGCTCCATCGAGTGGTTGTCTGAGATCGAATTTTATCTTGGGGCAACCACACATACTGGAATGTTGGAAACCAGTCCGGATGGTTTGCTCAGATAACGTTTGCGGAGGATAACTGTCAATGGGCCCCTTACCTTCCGTTTCCAACGTAAAAATATCTCACACAGACTTTTATTTATGTCTTTATTTATTTTGAACCATTGATTATTTCAAGGTTATGGTTCACTCAAACAAAAGTACTGGCTTTCCTCTTCAGTGTGTTGTGTGTACTGGCTCCACTATAAAGTGAATTTTGAGGCGGGGGCGACCTGGGCTCTGAATACGGTGGCCACCTTGAGATCCAAATTTAACTTGTTCCGACTCAAAAGACTCATCTGAAAGCATCTTTCTCCAGTGAAATACATTTAAAAAAGGACAATCTGTTCCAGCCCCCCGCCCCCACCAGAAAAAAAACTCCCCCAAAAATTTGAGTTACGTACACTACCACCATCAAGCGCTCAATCTCAAGATTTCACAAGCCAAAGCAGAAAATTGACAAAAACACGGCTCGTATCACAGTTGCGTATATAACTCGAGTCCTATGAATCCAGAATGACCGCCAAGACCCAAAACTGCGCAGTCACACGGCTCCCAGCGGCAAAACACAACCGCGGATAGATTCATTTGATCCGCGGGGGTCGAAGAGAACCCAGTGGTATGTGGCCGGCACATGAGACGAAAAGCCGCAGTGACCCCGTGGTGACACTGGCGCTTATACACGCCTCGGGTGACCGAGGGGTCGCTCATGACAACGTTAGGATGTTTTCTGAAACTACACGTGCGTGAAGGAACACTCCGAGCTGCTTGGTACCGTGGCAGGGATGATCTTGAATTTGTAGGTGAATTTGCAGCTAGGCGAGGGGTTACAGTCTTGGAAAAGTTAAAAAAAAAAACAAACAAAAAAAAGTATCAAGAGCTACAGTCGAATTTTTTCTTAGTGTACTCCGTTTACAACAACGTACGCATTTCAAAGTGCCGATTTCACGTCATTCATCTTCCATTTGCCGATTTTGCTTCCAAGGAACACCTTTATAACATTAACTTCATGATAATGACCAGATTTTTCCCACAAAATAGTGAAAAGGACTTTGTCACAACGAACCGCGGGAAGCTAATTGCCGCCGCGACCTTGCTTATGAACAAAATGTACAAAGTGGGGATACTGCCCCCCGACCCCAAAAAAATGCAGAATGTTTCATGGCAAAGCTCGGTGCCATTTTCACTTCTCAAAAGCCATTTATTCTGGAATCTTGTGGTGGTTCAACCACTGATGATGACAGATGACGCCTTTTGGGCTGCCTGATAGGTGCCGCCTCCCCTTTCCGAGGCATCATAATGGCTGTGATCACAACTGCCACTTTTGATTCCACATTGATCATGTTTTCCAGCTGTCTGCCCTGAATCGTCACCGTGTCCTTCCCCCACCTCCCCCCCTCCCCTTTTTTTTTTTCATTGGAAATCTGAAACCATTCGCAACCTGTTTGTGTTTCATCTCCATTTGACACAATCGTGGCGGATTTCATTGTCACCCCCATGAGAACTGTTCCACGTGTACGATCTCCGACTTCTGCGGTGGCGCTTTTCAAATGGTTGACTCACCAGTCCCAGGAGGGAAGGGGAAATGACCGACTCGAATAGCGGTATGGAAAAGACAGAAAAGAAGCAGCTGCCCAGAGATTCTGCACCCAATGTATAATTCAGAGAAGGTAGAATAAAATCCAGTCGGTTTTCCCTTTTGTCATTTCGCTGTGCTGTGTCGGTGGAAGTCTGCCAGCATTACAAAAAACGTCTGGATTCTGGATTCAATATTGACTTTAGATCACTTCTGCTCCGTCTCATCAATAATTCAGAAGAGATCAGATCTCGGAGGCTGTTGACATATTCTCAGGAATTACATAATTCTCCGTCGACATTCTCTGAAGTGAGTGGAAGGGTGTCTGAATGCAAGTGATTCCTTTTTTTTTTTTTTTGGCTTCAGCGCCTTCATTGCACTCAATTTGCACCACCGTTTGCCGTCTGTCACATCTTGATTACGTTAATATGTCGATGTAACAGTCTCAAACCGAAGTCATTTCCTATTACAGTCAAAGTCGACGGGGAGCCAGAAGAACTGACAAATCACTGTTTGAACAATTTGTTCAAGCTTATAAGGTTTTAAAGTGTCACATCATGACAAGAAAGGTTCAAATTAGCCGTCAATGCCCCGACTGGGTTTCTCTGAGAACCAAAGAAAAGCAGCCTCCTGGTGCCGGCCCCGACTCGTGCTGCAGAGCCATGAATTTTTTATACCGGTGTGAAAAGGTTGATGATGAGCAGAGACAGCTTCATAATGCGCTCCCTCGAGATTGGTAACAACATTTACAGCATGCCATCGTGGGCGTGAAATGCAAAGAGCCATTGGCCGTGATCACGCAGGGGAGTCAATGCAAGGTGGGCTGACATCTCACACACGCACGAAAAAAAAAAAAAAGGTGAAAAACACAAGCCGCTTCCATGAAAGAGTTTGAAATTGCATTTAATGTGAGTGCGCCGAGGATTAATTGAATACAAGTGTAACCTGTGGTCTTCTCGGAATGGCATTCATCGAAAGGATACAGGTTATCCCTGCATCCTTTCAGCAAAAGTGAATGCAATTCTCTGGAGAACATCCAAACACACCATCTGCAGAACTTGAACGCAAATGCCGACAGAGGGAGTTTTTTTTAATTTATTTTTCTCCTCAGGTCCTCATCCACAGTCAATGTGGACGTGCCCGAAACAATCCACAAACACGTGCCCGGTGAACAAGTGGTTAGAGCGTCGACCTCACAGTGCAGAGGTTGATGTTTCTGAACTGTTACCCGGATCCCGACCAAATATTGTTCTTTTTTTGTTTTGTTTAGTTTTTTGACCCACGTACCAACCCTCTACAAAGTTGTCAAACCCCGACAGCTCAAACGGCCGATTATCAAAACAAAAACTACGATTTTTGCATCGCACATGGAGCAACATCTCAATTTCGGCTCTCAGTCGTTATATGCCGATCATGCTTTGCATTGCCGCCGCGACCTTGCTTATGAACAAAATGTACAAAGTGGGGATACTGCCCCCCGACCCCAAAAAAATGCAGAATGTTTCATGGCAAAGCTCGGTGCCATTTTCACTTCTCAAAAGCCATTTATTCTGGAATCTTGTGGTGGTTCAACCACTGATGATGACAGATGACGCCTTTTGGGCTGCCTGATAGGTGCCGCCTCCCCTTTCCGAGGCATCATAATGGCTGTGATCACAACTGCCACTTTTGATTCCACATTGATCATGTTTTCCAGCTGTCTGCCCTGAATCGTCACCGTGTCCTTCCCCCACCTCCCCCCCTCCCCTTTTTTTTTTTTCATTGGAAATCTGAAACCATTCGCAACCTGTTTGTGTTTCATCTCCATTTGACACAATCGTGGCGGATTTCATTGTCACCCCCATGAGAACTGTTCCACGTGTACGATCTCCGACTTCTGCGGTGGCGCTTTTCAAATGGTTGACTCACCAGTCCCAGGAGGGAAGGGGAAATGACCGACTCGAATAGCGGTATGGAAAAGACAGAAAAGAAGCAGCTGCCCAGAGATTCTGCACCCAATGTATAATTCAGAGAAGGTAGAATAAAATCCAGTCGGTTTTCCCTTTTGTCATTTCGCTGTGCTGTGTCGGTGGAAGTCTGCCAGCATTACAAAAAACGTCTGGATTCTGGATTCAATATTGACTTTAGATCACTTCTGCTCCGTCTCATCAATAATTCAGAAGAGATCAGATCTCGGAGGCTGTTGACATATTCTCAGGAATTACATAATTCTCCGTCGACATTCTCTGAAGTGAGTGGAAGGGTGTCTGAATGCAAGTGATTCCTTTTTTTTTTTTTTTGGCTTCAGCACCTTCATTGCACTCAATTTGCACCACCGTTTGCCGTCTGTCACATCTTGATTACGTTACTATGTCGATGTAACACTCTCAAACCGAAGTCATTTCCTATTACAGTCAAAGTCGACGGGGAGCCAGAAGAACTGACAAATCACTGTTTGAACAATTTGTTCAAGCTTATAAGGTTTTAAAGTGTCACATCATGACAAGAAAGGTTCAAATTAGCCGTCAATGCCCCGACTGGGTTTCTCTGAGAACCAAAGAAAAGCAGCCTCCTGGTGCCGGCCCCGACTCGTGCTGCAGAGCCATGAATTTTTTATACCGGTGTGAAAAGGTTGATGATGAGCAGAGACAGCTTCATAATGCGCTCCCTCGAGATTGGTAACAACATTTACAGCATGCCATCGTGGGCGTGAAATGCAAAGAGCCATTGGCCGTGATCACGCAGGGGAGTCAATGCAAGGTGGGCTGACATCTCACACACGCACGAAAAAAAAAAAAAAAGGTGAAAAACACAAGCCGCTTCCATGAAAGAGTTTGAAATTGCATTTAATGTGAGTGCGCCGAGGATTAATTGAATACAAGTGTAACCTGTGGTCTTCTCGGAATGGCATTCATCGAAAGGATACAGGTTATCCCTGCATCCTTTCAGCAAAAGTGAATGCAATTCTCTGGAGAACATCCAAACACACCATCTGCAGAACTTGAACGCAAATGCCGACAGAGGGAGTTTTTTTTAATTTATTTTTCTCCTCAGGTCCTCATCCACAGTCAGTGTGGACGTGCCCGAAACAATCCACAAACACGTGCCCGGTGAACAAGTGGTTAGAGCGTCGACCTCACAGTGCAGAGGTTGATGTTTCTGAACTGTTACCCGGATCCCGACCAAATATTGTTCTTTTTTTGTTTTGTTTAGTTTTTTGACCCACGTACCAACCCTCTACAAAGTTGTCAAACCCCGACAGCTCAAACGGCCGATTATCAAAACAAAAACTACGATTTTTGCATCGCACATGGAGCAACATCTCAATTTCGGCTCTCAGTCGTTATATGCCGATCATGCTTTGCTTGTGCTGTGAAAGAGTGAAACTGTTGGCATTGTCCTGTGAACACAAGAGGAGAATGGGAGCGGTGTAGATACGGGGGCTTTAGTTTTGCTTTGACAAAGTCAAACAACGGCGCTCCACTTATCACACCAAACAAGATGTCCTCGCTGCCTGAAAAGCATTAAGCGACGCCATTCATGCTTGAAGTTAATTCTCTCCCAGTTTTGCTAAATTTGCCAAGCGGTGGCGATTTGCCGCAACTTTTCAAAAGGCTTTCCCTTTGCGACACGCGTCTGATACAAGTTCCGTCCACAGGAAGCGGCTTCACGGAAGCTCGTCGCCGTTGCTTGCCCCTCATAGTCTTACGAGAAAGCCGAGCAGAACATTCCTCTGAAACAATCCTATTTGTCTGCCGTCCGTTTTGAGAGCTTCCGAAGAGGCGTCGGGCCCTTCACACTGCAGTCCACCCTCATGCTCTCTCAGTGCAATGAGCAGCGCCAGAAAATGACTGTGCGCTTTCCCGGGAGCATCGCATCTGCGGACTAATAAGGGAGTGTGGCACTTTTACCTGCTGTGCCCCCGTGCAGATCTCCCCGGGGAGGAATACAACCTTCACCTTTAAGTGACGGAGTGCTAAAAGGCTGCGATCCGCAGAACAAACCTCCAACAAACTGTCCCATCGTATTACTTTTTACGACTCATAAAAAGGATCACTGAGAGAGCGACAGAAAAGCTCATCTCTTTGATTTCCCCTGGATGTCAAATGTCCTCGTGAAACGGGACAAACTGATTGGACGTTTTACACGGCAGTGATTGATCGAGTCTAGCGGTGATAGACATCAACCCGAAAACGCAGTTTTGTGCGTTAGTTATCGGCAGTGGCAGCAGGATCCGATCTGGTCGGTATTACCGAGTCACAGGAAATAAACATATCACTCTGATCATCTATGGGAAGTCAGTCACAACATAAAATGCGTGTTGGATTTAAAAGTTCAGCGCAAAGCTCAAAAGAACGGCTCTGGGTGAGGCCAGCAAAAGTTGTCACAGTTGGCCGAACTGGCCTTGAAGCATTGAAAGTTCTGTCGCACCGCCGGTGATATGGCATGACTCCTTCTTGTGACTGGCTCCAACGGAAGCCCTTGAAATCATTCAGAAAGTCCCAAATTGCATTGCTCAGTGGACGGTGTGTCCAGAGCATTTTCGTTTCTGCCATTTCAAAAATGTAATCCTCTTAATTTGAATCTATTTTTATATCCGTCTCCCAGAACACGCAATTTTACCCATTTGACTGACAGAGTCCACCAGTTAGTAGATCAGCTTCCACATGATGAATTAAATTTGTCCCCGTTTTTGTACATGCAAATCCTTGGTAAATCAGGCAGGCCAGTTAGAATCCCTCCAGGTGCTGTAAAAACAATAGACGGTTGTTCCTAAAACTTTAATTTTCTTTTTAAGGAAAAAAATGCCTGGCAGAGATACTGCCATTTTGTCGATGCAATACATGAAGGGAAAGTTCCCCCTTCTATGAAAAGTTGACGGTTCATGGATTTGTGATGTCAAAAATCTTTCACATAAATCCCCACGACTTTGTATCCAATATTTTTACACAGCATGCAGTATTTGTGGATGTGATCCAGAAAACGCCACATCATGTGCAGTCATGCGGTCAACGACGAGTCGACGAGTCGACTACTCATCAAGTTTGTCCAAACCTGCCAACGCTGAAACTTTTACTTGGTGAATGTGACCATAAAACTAACGCATCCGTCTCTCTGTGGGAATCCAACTGTCACTTTTGGAATGCATTATGAATCAGGCTTCATCAATAATTGCTGAGCAAAAAACTGAGGAAAATCCCCTGTAGGGCAGGAACCAGAAAACCACAAAGATAAAATATATTTGCCTTGTGTGAAAACATTGTGGCAGACTTTAGTTTTCAGACCATAGTCATTTAGAGCGCTTTTTTATTAGCAAATTTCTATTGCAAGACATGAACTAAAATCTAATTGTGGCACATTGTAGACGGTTAAAAATGCGTCATTCATCGGTGGAAAAGTGCTTTGATGAATTTTGACCATTGTTGGCTCCAAACAGGGTGGAATGGCCGCATCGGATCGACGTGCTCAGATTTGGGTCACCGTGTCTGCTGGGGGACATGAGGACCCTATACTGTCATGTGTATGCTGCAGTCGACCTCGAGTTGGAATCAGCAAAACATAACCGGAATTGAATGCATCAGTCGGAACGGGACATATTTACAAACAGCACACGAGAAGAAAATAAGAGTCTCCTGTATGCACTTGTGGCATTTGGCTCGTCAGACCACTGCAACAAAGCTGTTGAATACAAGGCTGCCGGTTCCAGAGCGAAGGCACAGCGACAAGGTTAATGCCCTCGCGTCGCTTGATGAGCTATCGTCCTCCGCCATCTTTCTGTTCCCAAAATGCGTGCACGTCATCATCGTTGACAAACAGTAAATGGCTCCGTACTGTTACAATGACACAAAGAGAAACAATGGCTGCTGTCCTTTTTTGACTTTCTTGAGGAGTAAGCAGAATCTGTGACCGGGTACACCAAATGATAAATTATTACAGAGGAAGAGTCATATGCTAAATCTTCCTGTATGCAATCCTGCCGTTTCACTGGAATTCTGAACGGACGCCGTGTTCATTCCTTGATAATAAAACATCAGGATGGGAGGGACACACATCGGGAGAAGGGATTATAACATTTCTTGAACCCAGTGCCATTGATCAAAATCTGCCAACACAGACAGCTTCCCAATGCGCAACCGCGATGTTGTGTCCGTTAAGAGCGGTGACAATTTGACACAACCGTTAAACGAGTACAACGTTGTTGTCCACGCCACACAATGTGCCTATAATAGTCGCTATTTCTTACTGTCGAGAGGAATGTGTCTGAAAACGCATTTCTCCCACGGTATTTCTTTCAGAGAGAACTGTGTGACATTTATATATTTCAAAGTCGCGGCTTAGAGGGAAAGCGACAGCATAATGCATTGCCTGGTCAATATGGCTTGACATTGCAATCCCCTTGCCGCGGAGTCCTAAATTCAACTGGTGAAGTTTTCTCAAACCAAAAGTAGAGCATAGAGCGTACAAATGCGTTTGGATTCTCAACATGCACCGGGCTCAAAGGTTACTTTTTCAGGGCTGACCGGAGATCGGCAGCCTCGTACCATTTTTGAACAATTGTGATGTATCCAAAAAGGGAACTTGCACAAACGCTTCTGCCGATTTAACTGAAAAAAATCACGACAAAAAAAAAAAAAAAAGGCCATCCTGTTCCATCATCCGAGTGCCTTGAGTTTTTCAACATATCAGGCGTCACTTCATTGACATTTTTGTCTTGAGATACCAGTGGAAAATTTGTACACAGGCGCACATCAGACCTCCCACCACGAGAGGGCGGTAACAACAGCCACCAGCAATAGTTTTTGCGCATCTGATCGAACCCGTGCCATCTGCGTGGAAGGCAAAAGCATGCAACACAATATCAAGCAGCGCTAAAAGTTTTTAAAGTAAGTCCGTTAAAAAAAAAAAAAAAAGTTTTGGCCTCCTGCAATTAAGTGGGCAGGGATCAACACAATATAGGCTTGCTTGTTGTGGTGCCGGTTTATTTCCTTAATGAGTATCACAATGACTAATTCTGATGGCCATTAAGGAAAGTGTTTTCACAATTAACTCTTAAATCCCATCAGGTCATTAAGTGAGATATTTCATCCTCTCTGCATCGTGTGACGGTTAAGTCGAAAATTGGGGCGGCTTAATTAGCGCCGAGATCATTAGTCACAACACTGATGTCATGATAAATCACAAGATGATGGATAATGAGATTTCAAGTAGAAAACCAAAATATTTGAAATGTTTCATAAACAGGATTCTCGAAGCATGAGTAGCAATTCGATCTACCGCCACCAGCGTTTAACGACACCTTGGTCAGTTTGTCCATCCATCTGTCCATCTATCTTGTCTCAGATAACATTGGGGGATGGTGTGTGTGTGTGGGGGGGGGTCTTCTTTTTATCTGAGGAATATGTTGTAAAATGATATGATTTTTTTGTAAGTCCCTGTAAACTGAAAAGAAAGAAAATGGTGTGATTGCCCAAATGAGGCCAAATCTGAGTGATCGAAAAAGGGCACGTAGAAGGAAATGAGACTTCAACATCATGAAATATCTTTCCGCTCTCAAATGCTGTGGGGGTGTCCGCTGAATGTGCTTAAACCGCAACCTGCTCAGCTGTCAATCAAACGCCATGTCTGTGACCTTGAAAAAAAGGGATGCTGCCTCATCTTGCATCTTTCCTCTGCCTACACACACTGGAACTAAATGCTTGAGCTGCGAAAATATCTCAGTTTAAAGCCATTTAAATAATGAAATATGTCACAGTGAGTCATCACGGGGCGTGTCCACATGCTGGTTGTCACCTCGGACTCACTTTTTCCCCTCCATGCTTTTGTGCCTTCCTTTCGTGAAGTGCGCACACTCACAGCTGACACCGAGGCGCTCTAGAGCGGCTAGGCCAAAGCGCTGGTCCACTTTTAAGTCTAACTCAAAAAAAAAAATAAATCCACCCTCTTTGCTATTTCTCCTCTTTCTGCATGATGGGTGTGCACACGCCACCAACAACGAGGCGCTCTAAAGCGGCATTGCTAGCGGGCTACCTGAAGGGAAGATGCCTTTTCGGAGTGTATGCGTAACTGGCTAGCGAAGTGCACTTCACAATTGCGCCCGTAATTCTTTGTAAAGATAATCACTTCTGTAATTCTCTTTTGGCTGCGCTTTCTACTTTCAATACAATCATTTTTCCGACTATTCCCCGAGTGAATTTTGTATTCCCGCATTACATCCAAGCAGCGTGTTGCATACACAAAAACAGTGAGGAGGGAACATTGCAAACAAAAAGTTTTCACGGCATAATGTTTTCCCGTTGGAAGCAAATGAGAAGCCTTGCCCAGTGGCGGCAATGTACCACTCGAGCCTTCGTGCCAGAAGATAATATCTCCGACTGGTCTGCTCATGTTTTCGTTTGATTGCTAACAACATTCCGCCTGCGTGCGAAAAAGAAACAAGGTTGCGCACTTTGAGAAAGGTTGCTATGAATTTGCGTTGCGCCGTCATTTCTGTCAGGTGAGCAATCTGCAATACTGAGCAGAAGATTCAAGCAAACAAAAAATCACAGTTAAGTGCAAAATTATGTTTGAACATCTGCTGCTTCAGGGTTTAGTGCTGATCTTAATACTTCCCATTTTTTTATATCATATTTTTGTAACCCCCCCTCACCCCCCACACACACACATTACAATATTTTCCCATCATCCGATTTGTTAAAATGACCCCAAAACATAATTAAATCATGTCAGAGATATCCTGATTAAAACCGAAAGGAGATGCTTGTTAAGTAACGACTACGAAACAGAAACCCGCGGACAACAAGTATGTAATTGCAGTGGCAGAGGACAGCCGCAATAAGTGGAAATATTTATCAGGAGTGCTTGCAGCTGCCATGACAACCTTGCCCTGCTGGACTTTGTCAAATGAATCTTTTGCACTTGAGAAATCAATCCAATATGAGGTGAATCCCAATTGTACCACCTACACTGTTCCACTTCAAAACACAGTTATGGCCAAAACAACTTTGCTTTTGTTTTGTTTTTGTTTTTTGCACAGACTGTAAATGTCTTTTATTCACTACAATGCCCCCCCCCCCTCAACAAAAATCAGGTTTCAGATCAAAACATGAATATGAAACAAGAGTTCAGACTTTTATTTCATGGTATTCGCATCGAGTTGTGTTCAACATTTCCTCTTATGAGAAGCCACCCACTTTTCAAGTATTGGAACGGACATTATTAAATGGGTCCCGCTTGCTTCAAATCTTGAAATGTACTGCATTTTTAATGCCGGTGAAAGCGTGCGTGCGTTTGGATGAGCTGTAATTTGCACCATCACCAGGAAAAGTAGCGAGTCAATTTGTCGATATAGGCGACTGTGCTTCGTCGGGCCGTGATGTGCTTGATTTATTGGCACAGCGCATTTCATACACAATACACAGTCACATAATTTAAAGAACAGCATTTGAAAAGCTTTTTTCCAAACAAAAGTCATTTACAAGCGAAGTAAAGAAGTAAAAGTAGCCTGCTAAAATTACAAAACACAAGCGGTTGGATGGATGGATTTTAAAAACGCTATCAAAGATCTTAATCAATGGTATCGGAGAAGCGAATCGTTTTTTAACTTGGATTTAAAAGCATTTACACTTGGGGCTGACTTCATTTCTGTCGGCAGCTTATTCCATTGGCGCGCAGCATAACAGCAAAATGCTGCTTCACCGTGTTTGTTTTGGATTCTGGGCTCCACCAGTTGACCCCAGTTTGCAGACTCCAGAGCCCTACTGAGTTTCGATTCCATTGGCATGCCTTGAATGTTATCAGCACCGGTGCCATTCGCCGATTTATAGACGAGCGGCAGGATTTTGAAATCTATTTCACAGTCGAGGGGCGGACGGCGGACCTCTGTTCTCTTCCCACCTTCTGTTTTCGTCTATGAACACTGACAGCCATCCCGCTAACAGAGAAATGAGATGCGCCCTTAAGCCTCCATAACCTTGAATGCGATTTGGACTGAACATTTATCAAGCGTATTTTCTCTTGATATTGATCACATGTCTATTGCGATACATACAGCGCATTTCATACACAACTCGTGCGTCACATAATCTAAAGAGCAGCGTTTCAAAAGCTTTTTTCCAAGCAAAAGACATTTACAAGTGAAGTAAAGAAGTAAAAGTGGCCTGCTAAAATTACAAAACAGAAGCGGTTGGACGGATGGATTTTAAAAACGCTATCAAAGATCTTCATCAAAGGTATCGGAGAAGCGAATCGTTTTTTAACTTGGATTTAAAAGCATTTACACTTGGGGCTGACTTCATTTCTGTCGGCAGCTTATTCCATTGGCGCGCAGCATAACAGCAAAATGCTGCTTCACCGTGTTTGTTTTGGATTCTGGGCTCCACCAGTTGACCCCAGTTTGCAGACTCCAGAGCCCTACTGAGTTTCGATTCCATTGGCATGCCTTGAATGTTATCAGCACCGGTGCCATTCGCCGATTTATAGACGAGCGGCAGGATTTTGAAATCTATTTCACAGTCGAGGGGCGGACGGCGGACCTCTGTTCTCTTCCCACCTTCTGTTTTCGTCTATGAACACTGACAGCCATCCCGCTAACAGAGAAATGAGATGCGCCCTTAAGCCTCCATAACCTTGAATGCGATTTGGACTGAACATTTATCAAGCGTATTTTCTCTTGATATTGATCACATGTCTATTGCGATACATACTGGTATTATTGATTCATCGCCCAGTCCTGTTTTCGAACATTCGAAATTAGGAGGCCTGATCCAAATCTTCAATATGCGAAGTGACAATGCCTTTTTTGATGTTTAAGCGACCAAACCAAAATATGACACCGGAGTGTCTCCGGCGACTGCTGTTGCATAACGATCCGGCAGCAGGTGAAAAGAAGCGGCAGGAGGAGATTATTTTGTCACGAGGCAGATAGATAATGTGATGGATAATGAAAAGGTCAGAAGTCACTGCGGAGAGAGCAGCTGGGTTTATAATACCTTGTTAACCGTTGCCATGTGTGGAAATGGTTGAAATGACCCACTTAACTTTTGTGTGAACCCCAGTCAGGAGGCGCCACGCCCTCACTTATTAGACTGTGTTTAACATATCACAGCTTTGGAATTTTGCACATTCTCGCATCGAATCTCAGCATTGGGGGCATATCGGTTTGCTTTTTAAAACGCTAATGTTTACAGGGGGGGTAAAAAAAAAAAAACGAGACACCAAGCGAGCGCAAGAGGAAGGAAATGCAAAGAAGCCGACGTCATTAATAATGCAGCATGCCCGACTAGGATGACTTGCGTCGAAAATCCTCCCAAGCTGCTTCAGTCGTTTTGCGTCCACACGTGCCACCTCGCAGCAGGATTTAGTCGCCACTTTAATTTCGAGCTCTCTGCGCAATCAACCAATTAAGGCGCTCTAATTAAAACCCGATTCAAGCCGAGCCTGCTTTGTGCCTAATGGTTATGTTGTAATTAGCGCCAGAGGTCCTCGCCTCAGCCATGCGCTCCTCTCAATTGTGAAATGAACACGTCTATACCATCCTTTCTTCATACGGCGCCTCAGCTCCAAAAGTTATTGATGTGGATCAACCATTTCAAAGGAAACGGCGACTTTTATGCCAAAGCGAAATCACGGCGTTAAAAAAAAAAATAAAAAAAACGGTAAACGCCGCGGTCGGAACCTCTTTAGTACACCCACATCCTTTCAAAACACAACGCTAGCTGTATTCGCCGCCCACGTGCTCTCACTCAACCGAAAACTTGTCAAGGGGAAATGGCGGCGATATGAAAAGAAAGCCACCCCCCCCCCGCTTCATATTTACCCGATTCTCAAAGGGCCGCGACTCTTTATGAAAACGTATGACTTTAATGCTCACACTCCGCGTGTTGCAGCCACACTCAAGGCCATTACATCGCGGCGGCCAAATGGAGGCACAAATTACATTTTCACCTTTCACATATGTGTTCCGCTAAATGATGAGTATTGATTTGACGCTTTATGTGGCATTACTCGCGCCGCGCCCGGGATAATAAATTCCCAGGGGGGCCATGGTTGGAATAACACCGCGGTACGATACGGCGAACCGGCGTAGAGGTCGGCGTGAACAAGCAGGGGTCATAATTGAGATAATTACAGGCGAGCGTAAGCAAAAAAAAAAAAAAAACATCCATCGCATTCGTCACACTGCTTCATCGCAGAGTGAGTGAGAAATCGCCGTGCCGCAGAGTGCGCCGCATAATCGGGTATGATTTATTGATCAGCCTTTTTGTAATGTGTAATGCAATTGCTTTTTATTACTTTACATAGAGCAGGTCTAATAAAACATTTTGACAGGGCTCCACAAGTGCTGCGAGATAAAGAAGTGAGGAAGAGTTTGCAGGCTCTCAAGCAGAAGCGGTTGTTGTTGTTGTTGTTGTTTGGACTGGATAACTTTGTTGAACCTCAGCTCACAAACTTCATTCGTTCGGAGTCAATGTTCGTGAACTGAAGTCCAAGCAGGTTCTCCCATTACAATGGAAGTAGAGTTCGTCATCGCCACTCTATCGCCGAGGTTACGTTCCACACCACCCCCGCAAGAAGTGAAATCCATGATATGGAAATAACTTATACTCCCTTGGCATGTTTTTTTTTTTTTTTTTTAAATGGAATTGAATCAAATTTGGAATGGAACCGAATTTATTGTCATTGCAAATGCAGACGTACCGAGTAACAAAATTGGCTTAACAGTTCCAACCCGTCTGAGACATAAAAAGTAATGACCAACAGAGGGAACAGAGAAGATTCACGGGTTTCATCTTAGATGAAAAAGAAAAACATAAGGAAGCGGAAGGAAGGAAAAAAAAAAAAAAAAAACAAGTCACAAGCAAACCTCCTATAAGGGAGGGGCTCGGTCTGGGATTGGAAAAAAAAAAAAAAAAAAAACCTCTGCAATAGTCACTTGCCCAGACACAGAGCATTTATGGCACTTCCTTTTTGAAGTCTTTAAACACAAACGTAATTGAAACACATTGAAACCGACACTTGATAATGCCATTATGTCTTGCAATAGTGATGACAATTACTTTAATCGAGTTTTGTGCGAAAACACGAACCACAAACTGGCATGAGTTTCACTCGAATATGTAAAACATTCACAATATTGTCAATAACACTTGAAAAATAGAACATTTTAGAATTGCCACACATTGCCGACATGGCTCCACTTCCTCCTTCCCGCTTATGCTGTGTGTGTGATTGGCCTCCAGGGGGCAGTGGTGTGCACGGATGCAGATCAAATATGATTTGATGAAAAGACACAAAAAAAACGTCAAGGCTCAGCTGCAGAATAGAAAGATAAATGCTTCTGAGTATTGTTAGCGTCTTTCTGTAAATGTGTTGAAATGTAAATTTGTTTCGATCGTCTGTTAGCTTTAAGCTAGCAAACGGTGTTTCGCTACAAAAGCCAAGTGTCATTCTGCTTCTTTTGTGTCATTTGACACAAAGTAAGTTCCTCATTCTGCACAGTGGAAGCACTTGAATCGATTGCTTCGTCGCAAGTGGTGCAATGGATATTTGAATTCATAAAAACACAGCCATAGATTGTTACGTGAGCATAACCATCATCGCTTGAGAAGAGCCAATGTCACGATGGTATGTTTGAAAGAAGAGGAGGAAGGTAGAATAGGAGTGAGGCCGTGGAGAAATAAATCAGCGCTTTCATTTCTCGGGGAGACGGCGTAGGAGACACGTCGCCGTCAGGCTGGGAAAGTCGAGCTCGGCAAAGGCTTGACAGCGGAGCCTCGGGCAAGCGTGAGGATTGTCTCGCCTGCTACGGCACCGTGAGAGAGACACAAAAGCGAGAGTGCGGCCCGAGACGATGAGGATGGAGAACTTTTGTGAAAGGTGGCGGGAGGGGGAAAGAGCAAAGGGAGAGTGCCGACCGGGTTTCTGCAGCCATCTGGCCCGTTCACTGATCCAGAACATTGACACTGGCAGCACAGGGAGACAAGAGGAAAGAGAGCGGAGAAGACAGTTCCCCTATCTTAAGCACAAAAGTCTGTGTTTTATTTTTATTTTTTTCTCACTTCTGCTTCCTCACATTCTAATGTCATTCAAAATGAAACGGATTTATCCGCTCATCCAGTGCCGAAAGACAAATAAGAATGAGTGATGGCGGACTCCTTTATAAAACCCTTGTTTCAGACAGCGCCGTTTACGTATCTAATTACTGAGAACTCACCAACTTGTCAGTCATTGCTCCCAACTTTGAGCGCTTTTGTTCTTTTTTGGAAATGGGGGGAGCAGCCTGTGCGTCATCGGCGCTATGAATAACGGTATCCGCGATACTGGCGAGGTATTGGTATCAGATCGATACCAAAATATGCAAATCGCAGACCCCTTATGAACATTTGGGAGAACTGCGGCAATTAGCAGCAGCAGCGCACGAGTTATTTGTTTTCGACAGCTGACCAAAGAATAGATCACTCACTTCTTATTTCTTCAATAATTTCATGATGGCAAAATGAATGCATTCGTTTTCCTTGATATGACTTTTGAAATGAGATAGGGCCGGCTAATTAGGATTGAGTTGATTAAGATAGCTGCGCTCGGCCGCATCAGCCGGCGATTAGCTGCGGCCGGGCGCAGAGCTGATAGTCGTTGACACACGGGGAAGGGACAAGGTGGCATATCTTGCCTAAACAGATGGCAGGCGCCCGCCCGCATGGATGAATACACACACACACACACACACACACACGGGCGCACGCGCGTATCATAGCGAGCCTCACCCAAAAATATCAAGAAAACTGAAATGGTGAAAATCAGTTTAACTATGTCTCCACAAGTGAGTACGACATCGTTCACGATCTTTCCATGTTTCAGCAATTATATTCTAACATGTAGAAATGTATTTTCGGGAATCAATTTCTGAATCCGAATACATGGTAGTTCATACACGGCATGGCAACCCTGGGAAAAGTATGTTGGGTGTTTTTTTTTTTTTTTCTGAGAAGAAAAACTCCGTCTGGGATCCAGCAAAATAAGAATGGATTGAAAGAACAGTCGCTGCTTGAAGATCTTATCAAGTTCTTCCCTTATGTTCCAAATCCTCCCCGTGGATGAGTCTTGTTGGAGATTAGCTCACAAACTGCGCAAGTTCTCATGATACAGCTCCAAAATAAAAGGATGAGCGCCAAGTTATGATCCACATTTGAACACTTTCTCCCCAACTTCACATGGCACAAGCGGGGAAAGAAAAAAAAAACATATTTTGCATGTCGAGGAGTGAAATCCATTTGCAGCCATCTTTGGGTTTCTTTTTTTCTTTTTTTTTTTTTGGAGGACGAGTACACAACCAGACCTACACGGCTCAAAATGACCTTCCCGATTGTGACATTGGGAATTGTCGCTGTCACTGTTCTCCTCCTCCCCTGCTCATGTGGAAACATTCCGTCTTTGTGCACGCTGGCTTGGCTTGGCTGGCTGGCTGGCTGACGGGCTGGCAGCGCTCAGCCATGTTCACCACCCCTGAAGGAGAAGCAAGCTGGTCCCAAAGTCGCTGAGGCGGATTAGCCTGTCCTCTCGCTCTCTCCCCCCTCCATCTCCGCTCGCTCTTTAAAGCGTATTGGAGGGCATGTGGAGCAACAACAAGCTTAAAAGTATTCCGAAAAGTTGACGCGTTTGTTGAGGGGACTGAGGAAGCGTTCTTTCGACGGTGCCGTGAAACTAATGTATCCCCAGCAGCATTCTGAGTCAGCATTGCTAAAAATCCATTTGGGGAAGGCGGGTCAATACAGAAAAAAAAACAACAACAATAGTTGGATTCCTCGTCCTGGCAGTCAATCAAGAGCATTTTTATCTTCATGCCCAGACATGGAACCTTGGATGGTGATGGCGTGATGGGGTTTTTCACTTCAGGTTCTGAACACAATGAGTTTTTCTCTCCGCTGAATTGTTATCTCGTACGCTGTCAAAAAAAAAAAAAAAGGGCGTGTTGAATTTACTTCTTTTGATTTCATCAAGTGGTGACACAAAATAAAATCATTTGGATCCATGTAAGGTTTTTTAACTAGATGTGTTGTCTATAGCAGAGGTGTCCAAACCTTTTTTGTTCGAGGGCCGCAGACAGAAAAATGGAAGGATGAAAGGGCCACTTAAAACCTTTTTGAAACACGCTAAAGTCAGTCAAGAAAGCACTTAAATATTGTTTGGATTGTCTCGTTAATTTCAGCAGTTTTCTATGAACGTTTTTGAGGAAAATAGTTGATCATTTTTGGGGTGGCCGACAGCCTTCTATCTCACAGAACATATCCAGCTCTGCACTTAACAGCAGCCGAAACCCATCGCCACATTCGGACCCCCCCCCCACCCCCCAGCCCCCCAAAAAAAGCAAAAACTGTCGACCATTTTTCAGCTACTTGAGTATCAGTAATGTGATGTCTTCATAAATTAGTCAAAGAGCACAAAGTGGGACAAACTATTTTAGTCTCTAAAATTGATTTTAGCTTTATTCATGACAGTGTTTTGACGATGAATTGTGTTATTCTTTTAATCATGGCCGTGCATCCTCCCTTCTTACTCTGCTCACCTTCACCTTTCTAACTAACCTCGTGCCCATGTGAAATGTCATTTTTAGTATGACATTTTATTTGGTCACATCGCGGGCCGCTGAAAAAGTGATGGTGGGCCACAAATGGCCCCAGAGCCGTAGTTGGGACACCACCGGTCTATCGGCTGACTAAAACATGGTCACGCGTGCCATGTGTACTGAAAAAAGGGAGTTTAGAAAAGAAATTTTTAAATAAAGGCCAACATAAGTCAAAAAAAAAAAAAGTCACGCTCACCATCAGTCTGCAGGCAGTGAATGCTCGCGTGGCGTTAAAGCGTGATTATTTTGACCTCAGTCGTCACCTGCTCTGCTCAGGTTAGATCCAGCGCGGCGGCGCCGGCAAGCCTCCATTATTGATGGCGGGCGCTGCTATGCGAGAGCGCGCGGAGGCAATCGAGTGTGTTTTGCAGATGGCTCAACCCAAGACGCGAAGTTGAGCTGTCTGCGTACATCGCATCCAAAGTGCTGGTCAGTTATTCCCGCGCATGTCCACAATTCGATGTGATTCGCGAGTCTCGGTCGAACGGACGAGCGCTGTTCCTAAACCGCATACGTCCTCTGGAACGCACCGTTTGGCTCAGCACCAATCACCAAAAAGTTTCCTTGTGAAGGAATTCAACTTACTGTAACACCCCCAAATCGGGTGTTTCTCTGACAGAGACACACACACACACACACACACACACACACACACACACACACACACACACACCCCTCCCTATACCCGTCGTTCTTCTGTCACAGTCTCCATGGCAAATAGGCAGAATCGCACATGGATTTTCTCCCCGGGTGGGCCACCTGCATTGTTGCCGACAGAAGCCGGGAGTGATTGAAAAGCTCCACAAAGAAAAGGCAATTTTACAAAGCGAGCCGCTCACCTCTGAGGAAAGCGGCATGTCGGGCGGATTGTGAGTCGGCGTGTTGTCATGAGGTGGACGGAGGCTCGCGATTTTATGCATGTGTTACATTTTGGTGGTGGCGGCGGCATTCGGAGATGGGGAAGCATCGGCTTGTCAAAGGTGCCCAAAAATTGCTTTTTAAGTGGAAGGAGGAAGGGGTGGAAAAATGTTCCTCTTCGGCAAACTTACAAAAAGGTCCCTGTTCACAAATAAGGTTGCACATTTCAAACATGTTGACAAGCAGTCAGTTTGAAAGTGAGTTGCCTTTCTTATTTGCTGACTTGCATCCATTTTCGCGCATCTTCGGGCAGTAGGCGGGGTGCACCCTTAACTGGTTGCCAGCCAATCGCAGGGCACACATAGACGATGTCAATCCGCACTCACACTCAAACCCAGGGACAATTTAGAGTGTTCAATCAGCCTGCCATGCATGTTTTTGAAATGTGGGAGGAAACCGGAGTACCCGGGGAAAAGCCGCACAGAAATGGGGAGAACACGCAAACGCCACACAGAGCCAGAATGAAACCCTGCACCTCTGCACTGTGAGGCCAGCGTGCTAACCAGTCGACCACCGGGCCGCCACTTCCTCGCATATCTGCTTGAACGTGATCAATCTCCAATTCAAAGTCAATTCTGATAATTGCGCTGGAATGTAGCGATGTGACAATAGAATGAAATGTTCTCAATTTCCGAATATTTCATTCAATATATCAGGGTCCGACATGAAGACTTTTGAAGTTGTTATGCTGTGGGGCCACCGTCAGGAAAAGGTCTGGTGGCGCTGTTGGGAACTGGTACTCACCCCATATGCAAGTATTCATAAGAAAATAAGATCAGGTTCAACGAATATTTAATATTGAGTGTATTTAAATAGTATTATTTAAGCCTCTAAACAAATGTACTTCCGTATAATTACATTTCAGATTTTTTTTTCCAGGCAGTATAAATGACTATATTATAAATAAAATATACTATATTAGTATTAAACATAATAAATGGGTTAAAAAAATTTAAAAATGTATTGATTTCATTGTGTTTTATTTTTTAAATTTGTACTGTCAGGTACTCTACATGGTGGCTTGACACAATGCCAGAATGGCCCCGGGCCATTGGGCCACCCATAATGTCGAACCCTGTTTTAGGAAATTCCTTTCTCATGTCAAAAGCGACGATGGGAGAAGCTCCGCTAAACCTCTGGCCTCTTTTTCAAAGTGTTTCACACGTGCCAAAGCGCTAAACACCAGTTACGTGATTCATCAACACACAAAAACAAAAACAAAATAAAAGCACCTTGACATTTGATTGCGCCGAGTCGGGGCTTACCGCTGTGAGGATTGCGGCGCTTCAAGTGCATCCCTCCCATTTGGGGTGACACATTTCTGCGCTCAGGGCACGAAATGCCACAGCGCTACATTTATTTGGAAACAAACTCATTTGGACCTTGCTGTTTGCTAACCTCCGACTCCGGTTGTCTGGTTTCACCCCGTAGCCTGGTGACAGTTGTGTGGATGTGGGCGGACAGCTCCTTTTTGCATTGTAGTTTTTAAACCCTCGAGGCGCAGCTCTAAACAACTATCACGAGTAAGATGCTGCTGTCCCTTTTTTTTTTTTTTAAACAGCCCCAGTGTCGGAGTTAAGCAGCCGGGGCAGAAGTAGCGACGCTAAACAGCAATCGTGTCACGCTGTGGGACTGCATCTGCTCGGGTTGAGCAACGTCAGGAGTTTTTCGCGAAGCGAAAGGGTCCTTTGGGGTGTTTCTTTATTTTAATGGGCTCGATGACAGGACTAATCAGCTTCCCCAAAAGATATGAGTCAGCAATTAAAAAAAAAAAAAAAAAAAAAAAAAAAAAAAAACAAGAAAGCTAATTAAGAGTGCAAATCTGACAAAATGCCAAATGAAAGATTCATCTAATGTGCTGATCGTATTAATATCTCGCAAATAGCCGTTAAAGCATCCTCGTGAATTAATAACCATTTAGTAAAGAGGCCCCCCTGCAGATTTTCTGGTCAAGGAAAATCTCTGAAAAGCTTGTCGCTTAATGACAACAGGATCGCTTGATGATAAGCAACGGGGTCAACACAGGACAGGCTTGCCCGCACGTGCGCCTCGCTGGCGTGCAAATGTCACCCTTGCTACATGTGGGATTGCAAGGCGCAGATATGAAACGGAGAGGTGTGACTTTCCCCATGCTGACAGCGGCAGTGGTTTAGGAGAAATGGCTCAATGAAAAGTGAAAGCTCACAACATCATGCAGCTGTCTCTAAAAATTACACCTGAGGTTCCCCCCGACCCCCCCCCCAAAAAAAAACCCCAGAACGTTCCTGATTTAAATGATTAGAACCTGACTGACAGTGTTTTGTGTTTTTACTGCTCATATAAAACAGAAGACAATATGACAGCAATTAGGTCAACGGTGCAACTCAACACTGGGGTCGGCCGACCACAGATTGTCATCCCCGGGAAGGCTTCAGGGAAATCTGTGGCAAGTTGCATCCACAAGAGAAAGACTTGTGTTACCATCCTAAGTAGGCCTGCTTCATGCATTCTGGATCAGCCATCATTCCAAATCTGCTGAACATTCTTCCACTGAGAGCAAAAAAAGAAAGAAAAAAATAAAACAGAATACAGATTGAGGATCAAAGCCCGAGATCGCTCAAATTTTAAACAGGTTTGTTGGCAAGTCATCCTCAGAGTTCTGACAAGAAACCCATATAAAGTGTCTGGGGTGCGTGATGCTAGTGCCACCCCCTCCCAAAAAAAGGGAGACAGGAGAACCAGGGCCTACTGAAGAAAACGTATTTTAAAAAACACTTGCAGGGGTACACTGGAAAAAAAAAAAAAACTAAATCCAAAACACAAAGTCCTGAAAACCCCCAATCAACCCAAAGTAACAAACAAACAAAAACCCATGACAGCAAAACAAAACAACGTGACAGCAACAAAAACAACATGGCAGCGACGCAACAATCCGACCAAGTCTGACAGGACCCTGGGAACTAAATACAAGCAAACTGACGAGACAACAAGGTTTAGGGAGCTGAGTGGTTAACACAAGGGACCTGCACGACAAGATCAGGTGACGACAACAACAAAAAAAAAAAGACAAAAAGAGGGAGCTGATTGGTTTACACAAGGTACCTGCACGACAAAATGTCATCTAAACCAAAACAGAATCATGACATAAACACGTTGGGCTTGGTCTTATTTTCGATGGACAACTCGTGATGCACAGTCGGGGACAATGCAAGACGCTTGACAAGCTTTAGGGAACAAATGCAATCTGAAGGTTAGCGACTGGACATAGAAAGAGGATGCCCATGTCACTGCCCCACCACCAGGAGATGTTAAAACAATAAATGAATTATATTTCAACGCAATGCACCACTGGAGTCCAAACACAATGCATGCAAGCTCCCTCTGAGGTTCCGCTTCATCCTCGCTATCTCCAGTAGCATCCGGTCCGCTGACTTGAGGTACGTACAGGTAGAGGAGCTCAGGGAGCTAAGGTTGGGCGCGACCATTTCAAGATCTATCAAGAAATGAAATGATCTTAAAAAAAGAACTCTAAAATGTACAGGGAGCCATTGAAAGGAGGGCCGGAATTGGAGTTAACGTGCTCCCTACTACGAGCTCCAGTTAGAAGTCAAGCGGCAGCATTTTGGACCAACTGGAGATTAAAGATTAATAAAAAGATGGATTTTACAACAGCACCAATTTTCCGGTTCAGTTTTAAACCCAAATTTGAGACTGTTGGCTTTTGATAAGACACTGGGGTGAAATGTACAAGGAAGGGCCCACTGGGACCAAACATCATCATTTTGGTTTATTTTTCATGCCTGATAGCCATTTACTGAATTCGAATGCCAGACCATCTCACGGCCTTCCTCACTTCATTCTCGTAGAGATTGTACAATAAGCTAACACCGTCTGATTCACTTTTATTCATTAGCTGCTCAGCGCGGAGAGCACTGTCCTTCCCCCCGAGAGATCGATCGCTTCAGTATCTTTGCTTCGCCGCTGTTGTGACACAGCAAGCAGTGTACGTTGACGTTATTTGAGATTTCTCGCCGGTAATGGCGGCAAGCTGAGGCTGGGGAATGAGATTGGTAACAGCAAAGTGCCTGGCCAGAAGGAAAAAAAAAAAAAATCAAGAAAATAGACAGCAATCAAGCATGAGACTCCGTGCGGAGAAAACGAAAAGACTCGGTGCAGAGTAAACCTCTTCGGCATCACCCACAGTCATTTAATCTGCCATAGCGGGGGAAGAAAACACAGTTTAGCTTTGAAAATAGTGGACTCTTGCGTTCAATCTTTACAAGTCAAATGGTGACATTTGCTGACTTTAAAGTGTCACCGTGGCAACCAAATTCAGATCCTGATTTGGATTCAGACGTTCCGATCGACTCGACACGACTTTCTTCCAAAATAATTTTTCTGCTTTTCTTGTCAACTGTCGCCACAGCGAGTCACTCTCATCGTTTGGTTGGCACACTTTGTATGCTGGATGCCCTTCCTGATGTGACGGGTTTTTGATTAGTTCTCTTCTTGAATCAATGGTTCACCGTTGTCGGCACTCATCAGCCCACTCGTTGGGCAATTTTTGTTGACTCGGCGCCCTCCGACAAATGCCGCTGGTGACATCAAGACCTCAGCGGTGAAAAATTGCAGGAAATCAGAAACCCGCCGGTTTGGGTTGGTATATCTCATCACGGGCTAAAGGGGCCCTTTGTACGTCCCACCAATGTCGCGGACATTTTCCCCAGGCTCAGTTTGGGGAAAGGCCCGTTTTCCTGACTTCCGCCGAGCTGGCTTTGTGATTGGCAGTTGTAAAAGCAAATCTCGGTGCGAGTTTTGGCACTAGCGCTGATTTAGCACTGGAAGCACTTTAATGGAAACAAGGCTCGCGAAAAACCTGTCCACCCCTTGCTACACGTTCTGTTAAACAAGGTGTCGTCAGGTTTGACTTGGCAGATTACAAAATCTAAAAAAAAACCCGACTTAGTCACGGCCAAGAAATCAAAGCTTGCGATCGTATCTGCTCATTTGTTATCGCAGACTCTCCTGCGGTACAATTTGTATTTTTTTATTTTTTTATGAGGTGATGGAACGTACTCTATTGACTTTGACCTTGGTGTGCTTTAATTTTTCGTCCATCACAGCCCAGTACAAATGCTGCCAGGCTGTCACATTTGTCCTGCTGTGCTCTCCAAGTGTGGCCACCTGACATGGGCAGATACGAGCAAGAGTGTGTGTGTGGTCGTGTGGTAGAAGTCCAATAATAATGGGTTCAGGGGCTTTTTATCAGCCACACATTTCTGCTGCGCTACACTGCAATAAAAATATATCAGTCACACACTGATGAATTGTTTCAATTAGCAGGAGCTGTTACACGTCCCAAGATTATGATGTTCTGCCACCTTCTCAAAATTACATTTTTAAAAAGTCCTGCGATGGTTATGCACACGAGCAAGTGATTCTTCAATGTGGTTTTGTAGGACATACACAGTATTGTACCCATGTCGATTGCAGTGACCAGGTGCAAAACTGGAGCTCCGTTTAAAACCTGCACCTTCAAGTATTTCAAGGGTTCCCCGTTATGAATTAAACACCGTAGATGTAGATTCAAATTGAATTGTCGCCAGAGTGATTATGCAATAAAGAGCGGGGGAACCAGGCAAATATTACACCCTTGCAAAGTAAAATAAACTGAGTGCCAAAAAAGTGAGAACACCATATAAAAACAGAAAATTAAATCAAAAAGTGCGCAGTGGCTGAAAAACACAAACTTGAATTAAAAAAAAAATGCCACTAATTTCCAGTCAACATCAAAACAACCATTCATTCGTTTGTTTTAATGTAATTCCAATCTGCATGCCACGTAGCGAAAGTTTCTGATTAAACTTAGAGCCGAAAGAAAATGTGTAGACCAATGTCAACAGCCTCCGCGCCTCGTTTGTGTACAGCTTGCCAAATTTATATTTGCAACAAAAACAGGTTTTGCTCTTTGGTTTCAGTCTATCTTACAGTGTGGTATTGTATAATAATCATAAAATAAAAAATAAATGAATACTAAAGTTGACTGTAACTGTCGTGATTCTAAGTTCACTGTAATATAAAAATAATGGACGTTTCCACATGATGGTAAAATGACATCGTATGTAATTTGCGAAAGACTCCACATTTATTTAGGTTATTGCGCCCCCTGTTGTTAGCTTTGAGGATTGCATTGAGTGGCGGGAAGTGGTTCCGGTTGATTTTAGACGTCACGTCAATTTGAGGAAAGCGGAAGATGCATACGGTAAGAGCTTCGATTTCTTCTAATTGCTCCTAAATTCCCATTTCGAGGGCGAAACGGGATGTGGCCATGACTAGAATGTTTTTTTATGTTGTGGAGCTGCATTTAGGTATGTTGTACATTGTGGCTGTTGAATATTGGTCGACTGGTCAAGTCGTTCTACACCCGGAAGAAAACCTTTCGGAGCCGTTACGTTGACTCCTTCACGGATTTCGCCAATGGCGGGTTCTTTTTGGATTGTAACCCACGCGATAAACGACGAGTTCACTGAATACAGAAGAATTTGGTAAGAATTGGGAATCGCTGGTATTGCTTCAAGCCCAAAATGATTCCAAGGAAATGAAAACGCCGATGGGTGATTTATGAAATCGTCCACAGGGAACTGACATCATTTGCATATCGAAGATGTTTAGTTCACTTGCCGCTCACTTTCCACAGAAAGTTCTTGAACCTTTAGTTTCCCTTTTTATTTCCGAGTGGCAGCTTTTTGGCGACTTTTGTTTTTTTCACTATCCATTTGTCATAACGGAGAAAAAAAAAAAAAAGATTTGATGCCCCAGGTCTGCCAACGCTTTAGTTCAACACTCACTTAAGGCACAATCAGCAGCTTGGCTTCTATCCTAACCCTTCACAACGGCCTAAATCATCAGACCTGTTTGGCTCTCATGATTGAATGACCCTCAGCGACGCCTCCTCCTTGGAACTCTGAAGAAAACTGCCGGCTAGGGAACGAGATGCGAAAGTGGTAATACGTTCCTGACGGGAGAAGATTGAAGACACAACACCTCCTTTCAGTTCGACAGGACGCACGATGTGATTTTCCTACGACTCATCTCATTGAAGCTTCGAAGCGGGAGGGTGCGAGTGAAAAGTCGATATGCATCGCGTGAAAGACTGCAGCGAGATGATTTCTGCTGCGCAACGGCAATGTTTTTCTTTTATTTCTTGTAAACAATTCATTTTTTTAAAAAAAATTATATTTAGTCAAATATGAGTTTCAGACCGTGAAGACAACGTAGCAGTTTTTGGAATTTTACGAGTGGCATGGACAATTGACTCTGTTTCCAGCCTCTGCGTGAGGTGTGATTCTAAAAGATATAAAATTGCCTCAATGCTTCACATTTTGGCTCGCTGACTTTAATGTCGGCCTCGCATTCGGCGGGTTTTGTCTGGCTGCTCCGGAATTAATTTGACCGGTGGCCCACCGCTATTTTCTCCATTCTTTCTGTCCGTCTGGCTGTCATTCTATATCGCTGTTGAAATGTTTTGTTCTACAAGCTGTAGCTCTATTTTACATAAGCGAAGCATCACTCGTCATTGACTACAGGTATATACAATTGAATCCTGCTCCACATGAGTGGGCCTGAGACCGCTCATGTGGAGTTTTATTGCGAGTCCAATTTTACAGACAAATCCAAGTCCTATTTTTCTCATTTACATTTGGGGGATTTCTGTGATTTACGAGACATCGTAAGCACCACGACTGCGGTGTAGGTCATCAACTCTTTTGTGCGTCCCCGAGTCCAGTGACACAACAAGCTAATTAGTGCCTGGAATCCAATTTGTTTAAATCTGATTGATGAGCCACTAAAACAAGAGAACATTTTACAAGGGAACTGTGTTCTTCTGTGTGCGTTTTACTGCATCGCTGCCATACCTCGAAGCAAAGTTTCCGATTTTTTTGTCTTGAGCTTCGTGCTTCTTATTGAGTATTAAATTCCGTAAAACTGCAGTGGCCCCTGCGACACCTCGTTCGTGCGTCTCCGTTTGCCACACAACCAGAAGTCTAGCATCCGAATCTCAGCCCAGTTCTTTCCCCGTGTGGAGTCGGACTATATCCCCGTACAACAACGTGCACGTTAAAAATCATTTGAAACTTCAGAATTGCATTGGTGTGAGTGGTTGTTCGGAGATGGGCAACCATTCACACTCGCGTTTATGCAGTCGCTGAGTGGGAACTGATCCTCCGCAGCCTGCGGGGATATCAGACCAGATATACGCACGTCATAATTAAACTCATGTCTGGAAGATATCCACCATTAGTAATGCTTTTCTCAGTGGCATGATCCCAACATACGGTAAGTCGAGCTCAAGTTACCGTATTTTCCGCACTAAAAGGCGCAGCTAAAAGCCGTCCATTTTCTTAAAAGCTCACAGCGCGCCTTAAAATCGGATGCGCCTTGTTTATGGTCATTACAGTAATATTTCAACCCCAAAATGGCTCCTTGCTCGAGACATGTTGACAATGCAGAGTTCAAGCTTAGGGCGATCGGGTTACGCAGTTGAACACGGAAATAGAGCAGCGGCAAGCGAGTTCAACGTTAACGAGTCAACGTTCTAACTTGCTGTTGGTTAAGTGAACTGTGTCGCTGCTTTATTCAATACGTTTTACTGACATCTGATCGGTATTTCTGTTGGCGTTTCCTTGAGCGTAGCGCCATCTAGTGGATGTGTTGTAGATTGCGCCTTATAATGCGGCACGCCCAATGTATGAAAAAAAATTACAAAATAGGCCATTCGTTGAAGGTCCGCCTCATAATCCAGTGCGCCTTTTAGTGTGGAAAATACGGTAAATTACAAAGCTTTGGATCAATGAGTGATGGTATTCTGCCCTGTCACTTTGGGTTTACCTGGAGTCTAATCTGGCCCTGTTCACTTGTCTGATGCTGTGGCTAATGGAAACATAGCCTGATCCTTTGGTGTCTCATCCAAGGAGGATCAGGGACATCTATCACGTCAGCGGGTGCGGTGCCTATCACCGCAATCCTTGTGACTGTCAATCTGCGTGTTGTGGTTCTCGGGCATTAGCGTTTTCCCGTGGAGATAAATATCAAGTGGAATAGAAATGAACACGGGGCTTAAAGTGGTCAGGAAATGTCCTTCACGATGCATTCGCCCAAATATAAACATGCCTTATACTCAAGAGTATGACTAAGTTCAATAAGGGCAATCATATCATTAAATGCAATATGAAAGGAACGACCATGTGTGCTTCAAGTAAAATATACTCCTGCTGCACGAGCTTCTGAAATTGCCAAAAATTGTCGCATGATGCAATACAATTTGCCTAGAAGATAAAGTAATTGCATAACGATAAAATAACATACCAGAAGAAGTTTTCTCATGACATCTCAAGGCACATCGGTCGCGAGCATGTCGAAGGTCCTGCGATGCTTGTTGAGTGCTGAAACAGACAAATTTGATAGCCAGCTTAAAAAAAACAACAAAAACAACAAAAACGTGAATGACCGTGCTGTGTTTGGTTGCAACAATACGAATGAGCGAAGCTGCGTCCAGAGAGTGATTGTTCCCAAAACTTTTTCGAAGGTAATCTTGAACACGTTAGAAAACGCATGCTATCTACTGTACAAACAGTTCATAGATCCTTTTTCAATGTTTACATTTTAGGTCAATACTCTGAAGTAACAGATTTATAAAAATGGATCTTATGCTGGCTATCTCGTTGATTGCTGCTGTTTCCTTATATGAAATGTGGGCCTACATAAACAGGATTGTTTGATTCCAGTCATGAAAGCGAACTGCTATCAAGCTAACCGCTATTAGCCATTAAGCTAATTTTCGCTAAACAAAGGCAAATTGTCAACTCTTCCCGGTTGTGAAGTCGGGTGGTGAGAATTGTGTAAATCGTAGTGGTTTATGGTTTATCGTTTGGTGTCTGTGCCGTTGAGCTCAGTTTCTCATCTGTTAACCTTTCAGCTGTTGTTCGTTTTTTTGTTTTTGTTTTTTTTTTTTTTGGCAGAGTCCAGCGCAGAAACAGGCGCTGTTCTTAACGCCCTGTAACGCGTTTCAGTCCATGGCTACTTAGGATGTCGCAGTGCCTTCAGGGCACGGTGGAGCGGTGACAGCTGTGTTGTACGCTACATGTGTCGTGACTCCGTAGTCCTCTGGGGAGGATGGGTCACACTGAAAACTGCATTCACTTCAGCCTCGCTCATGCATCACTTGAGGGCCGCATGCGAAGAATTTTTTTTTTTTTAACTCCGCCACATGCTCACTAATCTCCTTCCTCTCCACGCGATACCTCGCACGTCATTTCCCCACACCTGACCATCCTGTTTCGAGCTCTTGTTAGAAGCTAATTGATTGCTTCCCTTCCTCTCCCTTGGCTGCAGCTGCATCGCCGCATGAACTGTTGCATAAAAAGGACGCGCAAGTGTTGCCAGCCAAAGAAATCAAAAAGATGTGGGTGACTATGCAGATAAATGAAAAACAGAAATAGCGGTATGTGTTTATGAGTCAAAAAAACAAAAGTAACATGTTGTCGGGTCTAACCGCGCACGCTGTTCCCCACATCACAAGCAAGCAAGCGTTTATCAAGCTGACTTCCAGCCAACGAAAACACGCGTTAACAGGCGGGGGAGAAACAAGCATCAAAACCGCATTCTCCTCTTATTGAATTCCAACCAGCTGTAGGGTGGGGCTGTGTGTGACAAGGATTGTTTTCCCCTTCATCCCGCTCACGACGGAGGATCCTGAAGAGGTGGGCGTGAGAGAGCCGGCTTTGTGAATACCTGATGAACCGCAGAGGGAGTGGCGCTTTTCAGTCCCCCTACTGGTCCTCCTTGCCCTCCCAACTGCCTCTCATCTCGCTCCAGCAGTCAACAACCACACGTTGCTCCAGATTGGCCCCCCCCCCACCCCCCACCCCACCCCCTCCCCCCAACCCTAACCCTAACCCTAACCCTAACCCTAACCCTAACCCCTAACCCCAACCCCAACCCTAACCCTA